>NW_024368818.1:1758448-2198925 GCF_014805655.1 Passer montanus
GGCGGCGGAGGGCCCTGGCCGCCTACAAGCCCCATGGTGCCGCGCGGGGCGGCGGCGTGTGACGCGCTGGAGCGGGGGTGGCGGAGGCGGCGGCGGAGGGTCCGTGTCTCCCCTGCCGCGTCCCCTCGCTCGGCTCGGCGGGCGCCATGTTGGCTTGAGCCGAAGATGACAGGGGGCGGCTGCGGGCGAGGATCGCGCTGAAGGAGCGGCACCTCCGGCTCGCAGCGCGGCTCTCGGGGGGCGGCCGGAGCCGCCGGCGGACGAGGCGGGGGAGGGAGGGAGGGCGGGCTGAGGAGGCGGCGGCGGCGGCGATGCGAGCGGAGAGCTGAGGCTGCGGGAGGCGGCCGCCGTCGAACGCCCCCCGGCCCCCTCCGAGCGCCGCGGGGGAGGGCTCTCCCCTCGGAGCGCCCTCCCTCCCTCCCTTCCCTGCCCGGCCCGCGTCCCCGCCGGGCGCTCTTGGATGCCGCACACCGCCTAGGGGGGGCCGCAGCCCGGCGTCCTCCCCAGCGGCCCCGGGCCCACCCCGGCCCTCCCGCCTCCCTGCCCCGCCGCCCAGGGCAGGAGCCAGGTCCTGCCTGCGCGGCCGGGTCGCCTGCGCCGACTGAGGAGGTGACTTGGACGCACTATTATCCCGTGTGAATCACCCCGTCGTCATTTGTCGAGGCTGGGAGAGAAGGCAGAGGGCGAGAAGGGGGGAAAAAGCCCGCACGCAGCTCATGTGGCGGTGTAGTCCTGCTGCCTGGTCTACCTGGCACCGCCGGTGCTGCCGCTGACAGGGATCTGCTGCCATCTCTGGTCTCCCGCTGGCTCCTCCGGTCCAGCCCGGCACCGCTGCCCCTGGATATTCCTGCTCCTCAGCCGGCCGCCTTCCCCACTGCTTTTCGGGCACCTCTCTCGCGTAGGGGCCGTGGAAGCTGCTGCCTCCGATACTGACACCGGTTTTGCATCTTGAAGATCTCCGGCGGGCTGCTCTTGGTGCTGCTGCCTTTTTTTTTTTTTTTTTTTTTTTAAAGTTGAATTAAAGCCATTTAGGGTAACATCAAAATGTCCAGCAGCGTTCCAGCTGATATGGTGAGTGTTGTACTGCTTATTTAATAGTTACATGATAGAATAACGTTTATTTCAGGCTGGTTTTGACAGAGAACAAGGAAATAAGGGGCGTGGGAAGAAAAAAAAGGTCTTGGTTACATATTTAAGGAACATAAAGTTCCCACTTAATTACCGTCCCCCTCCCGCTCCAGATGCTGGTTCTGCTTCGCTTTTTGGTGATGGAGTGGGAGATCTGCAGCGTCGCCTCCCGTGTAGCGAGGGAAGGGGGATGCCAGGCTCCCTTACCTATGGCTTCAGTCAGTACCTGAGTGACCACACTCGGGTCGTGCAGCACTGCTCTTCAGCTCCGTCGAGCATTTTTTGTGGGGGAGATAAATACGAAGCAGAGTGTTCGGGATTAATTGCTCGACCCATTTCTTTCTTTTTTTTTTTTTTCTCCCCTTTTGTTTCTTTCTAAACCTCTTAAACTTGGCTTGTGTCTTGACAACGCTTTGTCTTCCGATGTTGATGGGAAGTTAATCTCTTCACTTGCTGCCGGCTCAAGAGCGAGAGAGAAATTTTCATGCGCTTTATTTTCATGGCGAGGTCCTTTGTGCACTAGCTGCAATCTGGACATTTTTCAAGGGCACTCCTAGTACTTCTTATGGCGGACTATACTTCAGCTTGTATTGGATACTCGGCTCGGTACATTTAAATCAGGAAGGTATAGCAGATCATGAGGAGCTAGGGTGAATCAGGTCTGCTAGGTAATCTTCCGTTCAGCACGACTTTCTCCATTTGTGTGTATTTCCATAAATCAGGATATATTTTCGTAAGTCACTTAATTGGAAAAAACACCCACGAACTTGTAGCTGCAGTTTGGTATGTTAATTCTTTATTCTTACAGCACAATATTTTCACATATCTCCACATGGCTTTTCATATTTGAAGGTACTGTTTTCTCCTCCCCAAAAGCAGAGGACTTGTCTATGCTTTTGGGTTTGGTTTTTTTTTTTAATTTCAGGATGAAGTTCTGTTTTGTGGGTACAGCCTGCCCCGGCAGTGAGAACAATCAAACCGAGTAGCCCTTGTTTAAGCCATTGATGTACAGTTAATTGGGATATGTACGGCCACTGGGCTGTTGAAATAATGGTATCTGTTTAGTTGCTTGCTTTCTGCATTTCCTTCCCAGCTTTTGTACAGCAGTCACAATGAGTGAATTTTGACCGCAAAAAAAGCAGAAGCAGTAAGTTACAGAGGATGATCAAACAGCAAGTTACAAGCTTACAGTTTTTCTTTTCTTCCCCCCGCCTTTCTCAAATACTATAAATAATTTTTGCTTCCCCTGGATGAAAAGAGTGATGAAAGGATTTAAACTCCGAGGCAATAAGCTCCCCAGCTATCAGTTTGCACGTATTTCTTTTTAGTGTCTCTCTGTCTGGCTGCTAGAGCCTTTTGAACGCTCTTCTCTCCTGCACGTGGCTGTCTAGCGTTATGTCACAGAAATCCTCGCCTGGCCCGTGCAGGATTAGGTACAAATCTTTCAGTGCTGCTTTTTAAGTTGCCTGGAGGAGTCCCTTGACTGTGACATGAAACACACTCCTCCTCCCTGTCACCCTGGGCTGAGCTGCCACCTCCGTGCTCCTCCTGGGGCCTGCCTGCCCGCCTGGGAGTCCCGCTGCTGCCACTAGCCTTGTAACGCTTGACATTTTCTGCAAAGTTTTAGGATTTTAAGATAGGCAAAATACAATTTTTTCCTATGAAAACTGTTTCCTTGTGTTGTTACAGTGTAATGAGAATACCACTGCTGGGGGTAGCTGGGCCTAGTGCTGCTCTGTTTATTCAAATCAGGAAGAAGCTTGTTATACATAGTGATGTTTAAATACTGAGTCATTACAAAAACATTTGAATGAAGATGTTACCAATGTTGGTAGAATTTAACTAAATAAATAGATATTTCCTGGCCTGTCATGGGATCATTTTTCTCTTAATTTCTGCATTATTAGATGCAGTTTCTCTCTGAAAGTTTGAAGTGTGCTGTAGAAATTACAGTTATTAATTACAACTAAAAATATTACTTTATGAAAAGATTGCTTGAAAACACATTTTTGGTCTCCATTTGTTGCCATCCTCCATATTTGAAAGGAGTTTGTTCAGGAAGGAAAATGGGATTGCCATTCCTTGGCTATTTGAAGAGGAGTCCTTACCAGGCTGTCACCATGTTTATATATGTTTTTATTTAGTGTAGGATTTTGCAGTTTGCATTTCTCTTACACACCCACTGTGTAATTTGCATTTGCAAAAAATTGATTTCCCATTTCTGTAGGAGCTGGCAGCAGTGTGATGGAGTGTCATTTTATGAAGACTCCATTATACTTAGTAAATCTGCTGTGAATTACATAAGTATTGTAATAATAATGTTTGAAACTGTTTATGTCAGATACATGAACTAACCTGCTCATAATAATAATAATAATATTATAATTGCTGCTTCTTAAAAATGTGTTAATTTTTCTTCCTGTCCCACCTTTGAGAATGATCTGCTATACATAAATTAATAGTAAATTATCTGATTTCCAGTAAGCTTTGGATTTCTGAGTAGACATAATTTGACCCAGTCTCCTGTTCTCTGACACTGAGTTGACTTGTTTCCAGAACTACTGCAGTTTTTACCAGCTAACCATTTCAACATCACTTCCTAAATAATTAACACAGTACTTTATCATTTGCATTCCACTAATAAATTGGATAGTGACACACCACATTCCCGGTGTTGTAAGTTTGTGGTGCATTATTCCTTAGCAATGTTTCCTTATTGCTTAGCATTATTCCTTAAGCAATGGCTTAAAACTCCACTCCTGGGATGAAACCTGCTAATACTGACTTCTCTACCTGAGTAGTTTCATTGACTTTGTGTGGACTGGATGTGTCTGGGGCAGTTCTTGAGGACTGAACTGCATCTAGAGCCTAATTTTGCTCAATTTTTCACATATGCACTGATGACTGTAG
Source organism: Passer montanus (assembly GCF_014805655.1). Classification (NCBI taxonomy): domain Eukaryota; kingdom Metazoa; phylum Chordata; class Aves; order Passeriformes; family Passeridae; genus Passer; species Passer montanus. The sequence goes on from NW_024368818.1 coordinate 1,762,487, forward strand.
TGGCAGCAGGGCAACTCTGATTTTGTTCAGTAATTTAGTCAGGTAATTTATCAGTTTTACCTTTTGGTAGCAGTTAGACTGTGAATAACAGAGCTGTTTGTAAGTTGTATTTCTTTTGTAATGATAAATAGACATGCAGTAGTTTATGGACTTGTGAAATTAATCACCCTGGCTTTTTGAGTGGACAAAATGAAAATGGTTTGATATTTATTGAAACACTCTCGCTGACAATTTTAAAGCAAGTTATGAAAAACGTATGCTCAGTCAAGAAGTTCTTACTCAATTGAATTATCCCCTTTATTTTAGTGGAGTTATCAGAATCTGGGAAGCTTCCTTTCTGTATTCTGTGTGCCTGTGATACTTCTTTTGACAGTTAGAATTCTTCAGGGATTTTAGGGGTCCACAGAAAGCTGTCTGCATGACTAAAAAGTTTTAACAGTGTCCACTGTTTCCTGTAGTCCGTGTGTTTTATGTCGGTGTGAAAAGGCTCTGCCAGCACTTTCTTTCTGGGCAGTTCTTTGCATGCCCTCTAGGAGATCCAATTCTTTTTCTGTCTGAGCAGTAACAGAGGGTGATGCTTCTGGCTCATGGTGGGGTTTTTATTGTTGGTTTGTTGGGTTTTTCTGCATTTAGTAAACAGAAAAGTGTTGGAATCTGCCAAACAATTAAAGGTTTTAATTTTAATGTGCACAGCTCTTCAATCCATATGCTGTACTTAAGAGATGTAGGTGGTATGGGAGAGATTATTTTTAAGAAATCTGAGTGTTTGGTGCGAGACATTTGCAGACATAGAAGAGCATGGAGTGTATGGTCTAAAATGCTTATACGTGGTCAATGCTAAAAGGGGACAGTAAGTGGAAGAAGAATAACAAATAGAAACCCTGCTCGTTTCACTCCTTGTTAGAGTTAATATCGTTAGTGGAAATCTGTATGTGCATCTTCTTCTTTAGGAAATTTAATATAGAATGTTGATGAATAGTTGAACATATATAAGGACTTAACTTCTAATGCATATTAATGGAGACTGACAGTGGAAAAGGATGGACAGAAACTGATGCTACATCGGTAAGGGAATTTTGACATCCAAGAATAAGGTTCAGATATGAGAGACTTAAAGGAGTAGTTGGTTGTATGGCAGCTGAGTTTCGTTGTCCATCATTCCATTTGAAAAATTATTTAATTTAAGAATAATAGGTGTAGTAGCATTATAATACACTTGGAACATAGAAAATAATTTGTTCACTATTGTGCTTTAAGAAAATGTGAGAAGTCCTGCATCTCTGCTCTTCTGTTTTATCTGCTTTTCCTTTTGCCTTCAGTGGATCCTTTTTGTGGTTTTGAAAATTATTGTATTCCTAGTAGCCTATGTGCATAACAGGCCTAAGTTGGTCCCTTATGTTTTTTGCAGCAATTGAAGTATGATTATTTCTCTGTATTTTTGTATCCCCCACATGTTGAAAGTTCTAATTCATTACATTCTGTAAAAAAAATAGCTAATTGAGTTTTTCTGTATGGGTATCTTTTCCTTTTGTCTTTTGATTTTTTTCGCACCACAATTGTTTGCTGATTATAACAGAAATTAGTGGCCTATCTTTTGCCATTCTCAATGTTTGTTTTGGTTTTGTTTTTCTCCTCTTGGAGAAGGAATTGGAGGTGGGATCTGTGTTAGCAAGAAGAGCTTGGAGAAGCTTCTTTCTCACTCCTTTTGTATTGAGCCAATATATAAGCCAGTTGAGCCTTTGTAGCATATTGCAGTGCTTCTTGTAATGAAATGAAGAGTCTGTCTCTGTTATTTGAAGCAGTGGCCAGGGATAAACTTAAAGCTCATCCTCAGTGTGTATATATTTGGGTATACTCCAAAATTATTTGTATTTATCATTTCTCCCACCCACCGTTTTTTTGTTTCACAGATTAAAAATGTATCTAACAACCAAAAAGAAACATCTTAGCAACCACTGACATTTTTAGGTATGACACTGTAGAAGAAACTTTGTAACATAGTAATACATCTGACATATTCTGAAACAATGGGAAACAATGTTTGCATGACCGTCATCTCGTTTTCTTTGAGGTGAGCAGCTGTAACCTGTGGTTGGATTGATCCTTACTCTGGGCTGTGGTGCAGCTCTGTACTACAGATAGAAGTGTAGGCTGATGGTATAAACTCTTCCTTCCTTCCTGCCACCCACCCTTGTTGTTGTCATTACCTGATCTGATTTCTTTCTGCTTTTGTTGTCTAACTTCATGAAATACTGGGGGGAATATATGCTGAAGGAGATTTAACTCCTCCCACATGGGGAATGCTGGGATGTAGCTGCTGGGAGCTTCCAGCAGGACTGAGAGGCGAAAGACGAATGCTGAGTATATGTGAGTGTAGGAAAACAATCATATCTACAGCAGGAATGCTCAATTCTGCATGCTAAAAAACTAGCAGACATCATCTGGTAACTCGACAGTCAGACCCTGAACGGGAACATGTTGCACCTGTCAGATGTGGAATTAGGGACACTGTCAGGTATCTGTGGTCAGTGTGTCACCGAGGGGCTTGTGACTGCTTTGTGCTTATCTAAACCTGAACTTTCGATCATTCGAAGCCCAGATCTCAATTCCTTGGTTTGGCTTAAGGCTGCAGTAGGAACTCGGGCTGCCTGAATGTGGTCCTTGCAACAGTCTTGGTGAGAAGTATTTTCATGATTCTATGAACAAAATGACTAAAGGCACGCTTTACTACTTTTTTAGTTGTGAGTTCCTCCTAGGTGTAACTTTTGTGAATATTGAAAGCCATGGCCATGGTATTTGTAATCAGTGGGATTTACTTGTTTTATACTTCTGGTCAGTCAGCTTTGTTACTCAGTAAAACTCAGAATATAAACTTTTGGAGATGTCGCTGTACCTGCTTATGTAATAGTGAGCAGAATGGAGACCTCGGTTCTGACTCAGCCTGCGAGTGCTACACTAGGTTGCAGGAATCCAGAAATAACTGGAATGTGACTAATCATTCTTGTGGTTTTATGTAAAAGAGATAATTCAGCTTATTTTCAGTCTCTCCCGAGTACAGTATTGGATCCACTAGGTTGGTTATTTCTTATTCTGAATATGGTGAAGACATTGCTGCTGATCACTATTCTTTTTCACATTGAGTCTGTTTTTGCAGCAATTCATTGAGCCTACTAAAGCAGCAAGCCTTTCCTGACACAATTTTGCATGGGTAAACTTTAGCTCATTGTAATTATTAAAGGAATATGATTGAGTGTGTTGTTTTCATTTTAAAAACATTGGAAAATGAGCAGCATGTCAATGCACTTCAATATCTGAAAAGAAATTTGAAGTGAGAGAAAAGTTGCTCTAAAAGCTTTTTAACAATGTAAATAAATTATTTAGGAGGTCTGTTTGGTTTTGAGAGCCATACTTAAAAAAAAAAGTTAAGACCTTCTTATTTGTAGGTTTTCTAAGCCTGAGAAGTATAGTTCTGCAGAAATGCTTAAATGTTGCAGCTGACAGCTCTTATATATTTGTGGAAATTTGGTGTATTTTGTGGTCACTAACTGGGATTGTGTTTAGCTCCTTGACAGGGGATAAATTTATTTCTGCTTGTGAAGGCCTGCTCTCAATTTGTAGTAAGACTCCACATGTACGGTAAAATGTGATTTAAAAAAATAATGTGCATTTGCCACAGATAGAAACTTTGTGTAAAATGAAGATTTGGCAGATTGTACAACTCTGACAGTGTCATCAGTGTCTTGGAGTTTTTTTTCTTACTTTCTGTAAAGAAATTTGAAAATAGCTTGCCAGTGACAGGATTACATTTGTGGGTTTGTTTTGGTTTGGCTGCTTACTTAAAATTATTTGAGAGATTCAGTTTAGAGTTAAATGGAAGGCTTGTGGCAGAGTTTAGCTGAGACTTTATTCCATGAGACTGTTGTTATGGAGACAGAAGCAAGCAAGAAACTCCTTGAGTTTTATGTATCCCATAGAAATTGGCCAAGTAAAACCAGAGATTCTGTCTGGGAGTTTGGTAGGTTTGTTTTACTACTACCTAACAAGAAATCTGTGCCTTAGTGGGATGGAGGTACCCAAATGATACTTGATGTTCACACAAGGAATACAAACTGGAATTGTTTGTGTTGGTGTCTACCTGCTGTGATGGTTTTAGTCTCTCTCAGGGCTGGTATGATTTATGACAAGGGCTTGGACCACTGCTGAGGAACAAAGATGGTCTTGTCCTGGGGTGCTCTTTAGCTGCAGCTGAAGGTCTGGATTTTATTTTATTTATTTTTTTTTTTTTTTTTTTAGTGGTCGAAAGTTTTTCTGTAAGCTCTTCTGTGGTCTTCACTATGCAATATTAACTGTTTTATGTTGCATAAGAAATTATTTCCAGCACTTGATAAAAGTGGGATATCAATTTCAAAATGAACAGAAGGAAGCTATGTGTGTTCTTCTTTGAGACTGAACAGTGTATTTTATCTCAAAAAGAACAGTACTTCACAGTCATATACTGTAGCATTGGTTGGTGTCTCCTCAGCAAAATTGTGATGTTGTAATGCTCTGTGGTTTGGCAGAGATCCACATCACCATAATCTGTTTCTGATACTTAATATGTGCTCTAGATGGTACTACCTAATCTGTCCCCAGAATCTGACATATGTTTTTAATATAGAGGAATAATGGAATAGTGATAAAATAGTGAAGTGCACTGCTAGTCAAAAATCTTTCATAGCTAAGGTTGTAAATTCAGGATTCTCTTCTTGAAAGTAGATTAATGCCAATGTATATGTGAATGTTTGTGGTATATACTAGTAAGTCTCAGAAAACTTACTGTAAATTACATTACTATAAAATAGTTCTTCTAAAACAGTATTTCTTTTCAGTATTTCTTTGAAGATTAGATATATGCAAGAGTTTTCAGGCATGCTTACCTTTTATATGCTGTAAGAGAGTAACTAGAAGCCTTTGTGTGCTTTTAAAGTCTGGAATACCTGGTTGCAGTATTTTCTTTTATTTATTGGATTCTTGTTTTTATGGGTAGTAGCACCAAAATAAAGTTAATTTTTGAAACAGTGCTTGGTTGTTGTATTTGGTACACAACACATTACTTAGGGCATATTACATATGAACATTTATGCATTTTTGCCTGTGAGTTTATTTTTAATCTGTGCATCATAACAGTTGTGTGGTGTGACAGTGAAAGCTTAGCTCTCACTTCTGAATCCAGGTTATTGACCCGTGATGCAAACAAATTCTATTGCAAGTTTTAGTGATTTATGCTTTGCAAACTTGTATAGGTATTTTTTGGCAATAAACCCAAAACTTGCAAAAACCTTTATTAAAATATTTTACATGTGAGGAATAAATCCACATTTGCTAAGTCCACATGATTTGGTAGTAATGTTAACATGAAGTCCCAACACAAAATGAGTAACTTCTACTACCCATATTACAGCACGTAAGTGAAGTACTGTTTGACATGAATATTCAAAGGTTTTGTACCAAAATGTGCTGTAATGTGTATGCTTCATGCTCCACGAAAAGGTGTTTTAGAGACTACCTTTATAATTTAAAGTCATGTTAAGTATTTTTTGTAAGGTCAGCGTTATGCAAGTTCATTTCAATCTCAAGAAAGTAGGAAGGGAAGCTTTTATCTCAAAGAAAAGATTATGCTAGTGGGTATTTCTAGTATTCTAGACATAAGACTGAGATTTTTGAGTGCAATAGGTGAGGTGTGGCACCAAGACAACAATTTGTTACTGAGATATTTGACTCTGTTTTGAGGATCTCATTTTCATAACTAATGACAAGATAGCTAGGAGCTCTTAACAAAGAGAAACTGTAACTGGGTTTGATTTCTGTCTGCTTACTGCATCTGGCCAGTATATTTCTGGATAAATCAGGATTTCATGTAAGTCTGCGAATGGCTTTTTTATTTTTTTTCAAATGACATATGTTTGAAATTATTTGGAGGTTCAAAGTAGCCATCATAGTGGGTGGAATGATTGGTAAACTGTGAATGAGATTGTGATGAGGGCTCTGGTGAAAGTGGCAGCAGGTATTTGCAAAATTGTTTTTGCAACAAAAAATTAAAATTTAATGAAAAGTTAATTTTAATTTGGAGAGGATCACTTTTGAATTGTTTCTCCTGACTAGGAAGAGAGAAGGTGGTTCAAAGGATAGCCAGGAAAATCCCTCTGGAGGGCTGCAAAGTGGTTGCTCAATATTTCTTGTTCCAGCATTCTCATGCAGGCACTTGATGATCCCAGCATATGTGCTCCTTGCACTTAACTGCAGGAGTAAGGAGTGGAAAGTTTTTAAGGGCAAACTTTTGGTGGGGGTGGACTCCAGAAGTGCAGCTGTAACTGTCCCTGAATTAACTACAAGGACTGAAATATCCCTCTGCAAAGAGCCTGGCATTTTTAAGCTTAGATTGTCTTTCAGTACAGATTTTGTGGCTTTCAATTTTATCTTGTGTGTTCAGCTGCTGTGAGTGCAGTGTATGTACCATAGTGCTGTGTCATACATGGAAACCCCATATTGGGGGAACTCCCTCGTCTTGCTAAATTAAGTGCAACTGGTCCTAAATATCTGACTGTTCAACAATATTTATCCATCCTTGGTGTAAATGCTTAATTGTGTCTCTTCTTCCAGGATCTTGTGCTTTTGCCCCTCCCGTTATTCAGCACGTCCTCATTGTTCACAGACTGGTTCGATGTCTTATCTTCCTACACTGTTCAAAATTTTCATCTTGTGCTTTTGCCCCTCTCCTTATTCAGCACATCCTCATTGTTCAGGTTCGATGTCTTATCTTCCTACACTGTTCAAAATTTTCTTGGAAGATAAATCTCAATCTTCAGCCTTCCAGTGATACTAGCTTTCTTAAAAATATAATCTTCTTAAAAAGCACTTAATAAAAATACATCTATTTTTTTGGGAAGTAGGTTCTTATTTATCAAAAATGGTGGAAATGTTGTGGAAATGTAATTTCACTCAAATATACTCTTATGCTAGATAACTGCAGCAGAGCTGCAGGGAATAAAATCTTACAGTTTGAATTGGAGTGGTTTGACTCAAATATACTCTTATGCTAGGTAACTCTGCAGCAGAGCTGCAGGGAATAAAATCTTACAGTTTGAATTGGAGTGAGTCAAACAAAATTCAAACAAGATCAAGACCTTCTTGTGATTTTTTTGTAGTTTATTTTTTTAAATGACATTTCTTATTTTAGTCAAATTCTGTTGAAATTTCTCAAGCCAGCTTCGCTCTGGTGCATCTTCTGTGCCTGTCAGTCTTGCTTCTTCAGCGTACGACTTTATAAGCATTTCAGTTAAGCCAACGTGCTCTGTGCTCATATGAAAGGTTTATTTCAAAAGACTTGTGGACAGCAAGTTAATTAAAATCAGGCAAAAGACAATGAAGTATTTACACATTAAGAAATGCTCCCAAGAACATTTGGAGAACGGTTGTAAATGTATTTGTTAATGAGTTGTAAAAAGCAAGTTTTGAGGCTAATGCATATGGGGAAGCTGGTTTCTGGGGTTATGTTAGTATTTCTTTCCACTCTTACTATTTGAGAATCATGTGATTTTATTATATGTTTTTGTTGGTCTTTCAAAAAAGTAGTAATTCTGAGCTCTTGATTGTCAAATATTGACTTAATATATCTGTCAGTTTTCATGTTCCTACTTTTTAAATAGCTTTCCCTCAGTTTAAATCTGGAACAATCTCAGGAGAAGAAAAAAAATCCAGAGTAATTCCCAGTGTTCAAGGACATGGGGATTTAGTTTTATTCTTAAATGATCTCCTTTAAATTCTGTATTAATTTTTTTTTCAGGAAATGAAAAGTAGGAAAGACAGCTTGCCCTAAGCATAGAGCACAGAATGATTATCAGTCAGTGCCTTTATCTCCAAATGTGCTGCTTGGTAAGTTTCAAAGTCAGCTTTAAAAAAGCCCACAACCAACAGACAAGCACCAAAGTGAATAATTCAGTGTGCTGAGTAGTGCCAGATAAGGCAGAGTGTAGGTAAATAGTTTGCTGCCTTTCATACTTGATTCTGCTCCTGCATGTCTGTCCTGACTTTGATGCTTAAATAAGTGTCCTAGGTTATGAATTTTATTATAAATAAACTTGTGGTTTGGAGGTGATTTTGTTCCCCATTATTGTTCTCTTCAGCAAAGAAAAAAAAAAAGAAACTTCTTGTTTTATCTTGTAATTCTTAACATATAGAAATTAAGACCATTTGAAGTACAGTTTTGAAGTTGTTTTTTCTTTTCTTTGACGACTAGGTGTTTTGCAGCAAATGGAAGATAGAGAACTATATTTGAATGAACACAGCATTTTCTGCTGTGTTTTGTATCACATCATTTTTCTTGTAAAATCGCATTGTAGCATGTTCCAAAAAATGGGATCCAGTTTTTAGGAAGATCCGTAGCTCTTTGTTGTAGCAGTTTAAAATTTTCTCTGCAGAAATCACTTACTCAAAATCCATAGTATAGTATGGATTTTGAGTAAGTAGTCTTGTATTTTTGTCTTGTGTTTAACTTTTTGATAAAGCCAGCAGTTATTTTGTGGGGCTGTGTTGAAAGCTGTATTGGCTAACCCCCCACAGTGTCTGTGGAGCTATTGGAATAGAGAGGAGAAGTCTTTTGAATTGCTTCAAAGTAGTTCTTGCTGGATGGCTGGATAAGATGGCATTCACTTGTCAGTGCAGGCATTTTGGAGTAGTGTAGCAGTTTGTAGCATGGGTGGTGGTAGCAGCTGAAAGGAGTTAAAGGGAAAGACAAATTGTGATTACACAATTGTGTAGTGATAAAGGTGTAGACACTGAACATATCAGTGTCAAAGCTATCAGGCTTATTTATGGACAGTAATTTGCTGTACAAGCACAATGGGCTGCAAGAAACAGTCAAGGAGTTATAATGAATTTCTCTTACCATGCATAGGTTGTACTTGGTGTGATTAAATTCCATTTAATTAAGCTATTAGTGTGTCAAATGATAACAGGTTTCTGATGAAGAACACCCTTGCTGTTCCTCTGCCTTCCAGACACAAACATATCCAAATCCATCACTTAATATTTGTATTTTCAGTATTGCTGCTGAGTGGAGATAGAAAAGCAGTGTGTGTTACTTTGCTGGATGGAAAAACTGTTGAGAAGTGTCCATGTAAACATTATCTCACCTTTTGGCAAAAGTAAATCTTACCTTACCAAATACAGGCTTTACAGCAATAAAGCTTCAAGCACATGATTCAGTTGCCTAAACATGGCATCTGGTGCCAGTGTGCACATGCCAGCATTCCAGGATGGCCAAAAAGGGCAGGCAGCAATGGTGGCACATGAGCTGCAGGAGACCCATGCCCGGCAGGAGATGCAGCTGCTCTGGACAAAGGGAATATTTCTCAACACCTGGAAATAGCACTAGATGTATATCTTTAGGTAATTCTTTTGAGTTGTTGGGGCTTTGTAAAACCTCATTTCCCATACTTTTATACTGGTTTTTGGTAGGTTGGCTTTTCCTAGCTTAAATTAATTAAATCTTGTTTAAAAATCTTGAAATGGTTCAATTTGCAGGTAATCACAGTTCTACCAGCTTTGTTATTTCCTACAGAAAATTCTCACATCTACGGACGCGAACACTCCAAAAGAAAGAAACTTTTCTGGGTTTCAAAATACATTGCTGCCATTTGAGTGTAGCAGATCTTCTCCTAACTGCAGCAGTATTGAAACATTGTACAGCTGATTGTGGTGGTGAAGTAGGTACAGTGTGGCTGCAGATCTTTGCTAAGCATGATCCCATCCAGCTGTTGGATACAACCTGTTAAAAAGGAAAAAAAGGAGTTTTATACATGTTATCACAGTAAATTTAAAAGTAATCTTTTAAATTACCAAATAAATAAAAATTGGGTTGATTTAATTTGGGCTAATTCTGAAAAAATTTAAAGGGCATTATCCATTCTCATCATAATCTGTTGTATAAAGTTGGACTTGAATGGTCTGTCCTAAAAATCACAGCAGAGATGTGGTGTGCTTTTGCTTCAGTGTGTAATGAAACCTGTGGAACACAAGAGAAAGATCACTGCCTATACCAATGCTATGATGCTTTAATAACTGAACTTTTTATAGTGGAATCTTGGAAAGAAAGATATGGATTGGTTTGGGGGTTTTTGTATTAGATTAAAAGAAAGAGGCTTACTGCTTGAAGCTTGACAGGTCTCTCTTGACATTTGGCCTGAAATGTTTGCAAGATATTTCATATCCTCAGAGCAGAAATGAATATGAGTGGGTTGAAAAATTATGCTTACATAATTAAATAATGAGGATTCTTTGGCATTATGTAAGATATAAATGCAGGGAGGTTTGTTATCATTGCCCTAGGAATTCAATGCAATTTCTCCAGTTGGATACTGGAGTAATTTCACACTTACATTTTGATGAATATATTTTCCATTTATATTTTGGAGGGCAGCTTTTGATATGTGTGTACTGCTAAAGATTACCTTACAGGTTGAGTGAAGCCTTTCTGGTGTGTTTCATATTAGCACTTCCATCTGAATTTAAGTTTTGAAACATTAGTTTTGTGTATTTGTGTTTTTTGTTGTGTTTTTGTTGTTGCTGGTTATGGTTTGCTTTTTAAAGTTGATGTAGAAATCTAATGGTTATAAATGAAACCTTTCAAGTATAAAATGTCATGAAATTTATTTTGCTTATACACTTTTTCATGCTTTGAGGAACTTCATGTAGAGGAATCTTTACATGGGTAACTGTGTAAATAGATATATATCCAAATATAGTCTTTATCTATACTATCCAAATATAGTCCTTTGACAAAAGTAAACTCTGTAGTTTTGTTTCTAGCAGACTTCTTTTGCATGGCCAGATTCCATTACTAAGAGGTCAATGAACAATTGGCAAAGAATTTGTAGATCGAGAACCCTAGAAATAATACTTGTCCTGAAGAGTCAGATTTTTTTTTTAAATAATTTTAAATTACAAAGGAGCAAAGAACTGTCAGCCCAGAAATACATTTGTTCAACTCCATCTCTTTTCTCTTGTGGATACATGGGGTGTTACACATACAGCTTCTGTTTGAGGTTGAGTATATAATAAGTGTTGAATGCAGGCAGATTTGTTTAAATGACTTTTTTATTGTTCAAACAAAGCTGAAAATTATCTGTAAGGTAAAGCTGTGACATAGTTCTGTATTTCCACACTTTGGAAAGCATTAAACTGCCAAATCTCCGCACATGTATGTCTATGTTTAATTTTATTTCCTTCTCTGTGAAGATTGATGATGAATAAATTATTTTATGTTTAGGAGTTATGTGTCTGTTAATAGAATGTGCACAGTATTTTATTAAATGTTAGCTTTTAGGGTTTAATTTTAATGCGAGGAGAATGTTTCACCCAATGTAACATGTTGGAGAGCTCAGCCTACATAATTCATGTGGGCTTTGGAGTAAGTCGTTTGCACATTTGTGGCATCAGCATGGTATGTATTCGGGGAGAATTGACTGCCCAACCTGTAGAATTTGTTAAGTGTTTGAATTTTTGAAGTCTGATAATTACAGAATCATGGAGTACATTAAGTTGAGAAAGACCTGTAAGGTCAAGTCCAGCTGTCAAGCCAGCGCTGCCAAAGCCCCCCCTAAGCCTTGTCCCTCAGTGCCACATCTGCAGGGCTTTTAAACACCTCCGGGATGGTGACTCCACCACTTCTCTGGGCAGCCTGTTCCAGTGCTTGATGGCCCTTTCAGTAAAGAATTTTTTCTTGAAGTCCAATCTAAACGTCTCCTGGTATGTATTCACTTTTCTTTTTCAGGGATGATTAAGTCACTGTAAATGAGCACATTTATTACTTAGACTTGTAAAAATAGAGGTCTTAAACATTAGAATAAAGAATTGCAGTTAAGTAGTTACATTCTGTGTTTTGCTTTCCTTTCAAATTGATGAAGTATGGGGCTGTACTACTTAAGCTTGAGCCCAAACTGAGCTTGTTTTTTCTGGCATTAAATTTGATGATTAAGAGTTCGCAGGATTGACAGACATTTATTTGCAAATTTAAGAAAAACCCCTAATTTAAACCAGTGTTTTTTGATAGGATACCTTCATTTTTTTTCTGTACCATGTGAAAAGGTTAAGGCTTCGATTTATGAAGGAATAGAAGGGAATGATCTTTGTTATTTGTAAAAAACAAATCTCTTTTTCCCCTGAAATCCTGTGATATAAAACAAAGATAACAGCCCTACTCTTTTCTCTGTGAAAATTGCATGTTGTTGCATGGCATTGCATTCCAGAACACCTGTGTAGAAGACAACTTGGTAGCTATATGAATGAGGGGAAAATTTTAATTGTTGGTAATTTTTTTAAAGCAATGTGATATTTAGATACAAGAAAGTCACCCTAAACTCCTCGTATGAATGAGGGGAAAATTTAAATTGTTTGTAATTTTTTTAAGCAATGTAATATTTAGATACAAGAAAGTCACCCTAAACTCCTCACTTTTGTCAGCACAGATTTTTTTTCTCTGATAACAGAAATGTGGAATAGGGTATAGTCTATATACACACATGCACTTCAGTTAAGTGCTTAGTTTTGTTTCATCTGAGAATTATTCTAAGGGTGTTTAAATATTATATCTCAATTATGTTAAAAATAATATTTGGAGACTGAAGCAAAGACCAATTTCATAACCTGTGTCACCATCTGTTAAATACACCAGAAGCTTATTTTTTTTTCTGGATGGGTTTAGCCAGCTGTCCATTTTATAATGTTGCCTGGATGGAGGCGTGCATTTAAGAATAACACAGTAGGCTTTCTGTGAGTTGACAAAAAGCTTTTTTATTTTCATCTGCAACTCCCCTAGCTTGTCTGACACTTCCTTATATTTAGTCTCTGGCTGAGGAATGTATTTGAAACCTTTCCCCTGCTGCACTCCTCTGGTTTGTGCTTTCATCTGCTCCCACTGCGGTCTGGAGCTGCCCTACAGGAGGAGTTGTGCCTTCGCAGCGACCCCTCTGCCAGCCATGTGGATGTCTTTGCTCGCGGCAGCCAAAGTCCACTCTAATCCTATTGACATGCAGCCCACGTGGAGGTCACTTAATCTGTCCGGTGCTCTCCTTGCTCTATCTGACCCTATGAGATGATACAGCTTCTTGTAACTTTATTTTCCTTGACATGAGTGTCTTGGGATGGTCATTTAGACCACTAGAGTTTGCTGAAATCATTCTCTGGTTTTGAGTGTTGTCTTGACAATAAAAAAGGTCTGTTCTGTAATGGTGTCAGGGTGACCTGGCAGATTTTAGTGTTGTTTGTGTACTTGATTATAATTTATATAAGGGATGATCAGACAAGGAAAGAAGTCAGTATTTACAAAAGCCTGGGAAGAAGGTTATTGCAGGTCAGGTAATCATTCTGATCTGCTGTTCAGTTTGCAGCAAAACAACCTCTATTCAGGAAAAAATAATGAATTGTAGAAAATGGTTTAGAATTAACTTTTTGCTGACTGCAATTTAGAGTTGGCTTTAAAACATAGTTTTAGTAGTTATCTTTCTGACTTCCACAGGACTTTTGCCTTTTTTAAATTGCAGAATAATGCCTTAGTAAAATTGAGCAGAAGTCAGTTGAAGAAGTTACATGAGGCAATGCACTGTATTTTCTGATTTGGATTTCCTTGAAATAAATTGTGTGCTGTGTCTGATCACTCAGAGTGGCAAAGCTCCTTTCATTGGCTCACTCTGTTCAGTGATAAGACTGCTGTGCTGGGAAAGATGGAGGCCCTAGTTCGTTTATTCTTCATCACTGTGTTAGCTAGACGTGTCCTTAAAAGCATGGAACCTCTCGATGCAATGTTGTTTATGAATACCCCAGTATATTCTTGCCCTGTCCAGCTTCCATTTTGATCTTCCCAGAACAGCAGCACTGTTTATGTTCAGCTTGATGGAGAAACATTTTGCTGTTTGTCCAAACTTTCATAGGCAAATGAAATTGAAAACAAGAATTTGTTGCTATTGTATGGGGTACATCTGGACTACTAATCAAGCTATGGTATCAAAATACTTGAAAGTGTTCAGCTTGATGGAGGAACATTTTGCTGTTTCTCCAAACTTTCATAGGCAAATGAAATGAAAACAAGAATTTGTTGCTATTGTATGGGGTACATCTGGACTACTAATCAAGCTATGGTATCAAAATACTTGAAATGCTTGGGGCTTTTTTATGCATATGTGACTTGGCTAAACTGACTTGAGAATTAATTGCATCCAGTCTCTGCTGTTTGTACATGGTTTGCTTTGGCTTAACTTTATTGGCCCAGCTCATCAGAGGCTTATTGTAGGAAGATCAAGGACCTCGAATCTATGCTTTTAAAATCTCCTTTGCCGCAGCCCTTGTCTTCAAAATCTCACTGGAAGCTTTGTAGCTAAAACCAGTGTATATAAGATGATTGCAAGATGGTCCATTTATCTGTGTTCCTGGCAAGCACCTCTGGAGATCATGTAGTTCAACCCCCAGCCAAAGCAGGGTCACCTAGTGCAGGTTGTACAGGAACACATTCAGGTGGATTTTGAACATCTCCACGTGAACCAGTAGACAAAACTGTGCTGTAAGCTCTGTTTCTCCCTCTGCCTTCCCATCTAGTCATTATGTCTGTACATGATTAGCCACGTAATACTTGCCCTCCACTGGTCTCCACATCCTTATAGTAGGACTTAGTTTGAGGTCCTACTGCTCCAGGAGGAATTAGCCAGTGAGTGATTTGAGGGAGCAGTAATCTACCAGAAATTCCCCCAAAGCTTTTCCATAGGTCCAGCTTAAACCCACTGATCTGGTGATAGTAGGTCATTAGATCTGACCCCAGCAAAGAGGAGAGAGTGGGAGCATCCCTTTTATTGATAGCCTGTGTCACCTCATGAGAGGTAACAGGAAATGCACACTCGTAGTGAAAAGACCAGCAAGCTGAATGTTAGAGATCCAAGCCTGCTTACATTTATGTAACCACCACTGTTCTGAGACAATGCCAGTCTCCAAGTCGGATCATAGCAGTGAACATAGCTTAAAGGATTAGTTGCTTGTCAGGCAAAACAGAAGCGCTCTTCTGATTTTTTTTTAATCTCATGAACTGAATATATTAATAGTGAAAGGCAGGTGAATACCTAAGTAGTCTTAATTTTAGGTACTTATTGCTATTGTAGACTTCTGGTGGAATTGAATAACCAAGAAGAGAATTTAGGAAATAAACTTATTTCATTTTAATACCTTTTTGATACAATATTTACTCACTCTCTTCTGATATTCCTGGTGCCATATTCATCAGACATTAATCTCCCAACAGGTTCTGTTTTAGGAGAGGGGGGAGGAAGTAAGTCAGAGGAACAGTGAGGAATCTGCAGCAATAAGTCTGTTGGTCTGAGAGAGGACTTTTAATACATTACAGTTTTAATAAAACTGTAGTGTGCATGGGTGTTAGAAGCATTGAGGGTGTTTGCTATTCCTGTAAATTTTTTTTTGTTTGGTTTTTTTGTTGTTTTTTTTTTTTTTTTTTGTAGTGTGCATGGGTGTGAGAAGCATTGAGGGTGTTTGCCTATTCCTGTAAATTTTTTTTTGTTTTTTTGTTTGTTTGTTTGTTTTTGTTTTTTGGGTTTTTTGTTTGTTTTTTGTTTTGTTTAGCCCTTCAGCTATCAGTTGTAGTAGTGAAGTAATAGTATAAAATGTTAAGGTAAACTAGAAGATTACTTTTTTTTTAACTCTTGGAGTCTCATAGAAAATTTGTAAATCAGAGTTTGCTATGCAGACATATAGTTCTAGACTGATAATAAATCATTTTCCCAGAACTTACTAGCTGGGCTTAGTGAGCTTACTAGCTTGGCAGCTGAGGCTGCCTGACATGAACTTTGAAGCTCTATTCAGTTTACCAGTGCTTTGATATATGCAATGTGTTTAATACAAATGCTAAATAAAAGTAAGAAAATCTCTATTTATAGATCATTTGAGTCTTAAGATTAGAAGAAACCTCTGCAAGTTTGTAGCCCAAAGTATAGCTAGCTGTGATGGTGGTTCAGAGCAGAGCTAACCTCAGACTTGGATTATGCTGCTTGAGCCTTTTACATTTGAGTTCTGGCTGTGCTGATTTTGCTGCCTTGTAGGGCCAGAGCTTAACATGCCTTCACTGGGAAGGTTGTCTCTGCATGGGCAGTGGACATGCTGCTTGAGCCTTTTGCATTTGAGTTCTTGTAGTGTCCAAATGTGCTGATTCTGCTGCCTTGTAGGGTCAGAGCTTAACATGCCTTCACTGGGAAGGTTGTCTCTGCATGGGCAGTGGAATTTCCCTTGCTGCAGCTTGCCATCATCGAGATGGTAAAAATGCTCTCAGATACTTTTGCTCTTGGAAACCAAACTACATCAGAATTCCTTTTATTTTAAAGTCCATATGTGATTGATTTGTCATCTGTAGTGGATAAGGATTTTACCTGTACATAGGAGCTTGAAGATATATCTCTGAAGTTTTACCAAAATAGCCTGTCATTCTGCATTTCTCACTTCATTTAAATGTTTGCCCCCATCTAAAGATGGAATGGTTGTGATTGTGTAGATTTGTATTGAAAATCAAGCTTACCTGAAATACCAACTAAAAAGGCCATCTCAGTTACTTGGGTGGAAGTAGGAAAGAGAAAGTAAATTTATTTTCTTGTGTTAAGAGGGACTTGAAAATAGCAAGATACTTCAATTGAAACTAGATAGTGAAATAGGAACAAAGAAAAGAATTCTTCCTAAATACTAAACAGGCTTTTGTGTGTGTGAAGCTTTGGAGAGGAGCAGTTGGTCAGATTTTTGTAAGGCAAAAAACAATAAACAAGTAAAAGTTGTTTTGGTTTTTTTTTCAGTTTGTAACAGGGAAAAATGCTTTAAAAGTGTATGCAAAATGTTATGTTTTCCCATCCAATCTTCTGGGTCAGAAGTTAACCTTTTGTTCCTTGCACATATAGTAACCTGTATTTTGTTCACATATACTTTATTTAATGTGTTGGAGAGGTTTTTTGGTTGCTTGCTTGCTTTTGGTTTTGTTTTAAACTTTATTTTAAGCATTCAGGCTACTGAAAGAAACAACCAGAAAAAGGGGAAAAGAAACCAGCAAATACTTATTTAATCTGAGTGGTGTCATTGATACTGAAGGATGTGGAAGTTGTGTTTTAAGTTGTTCTCTAAAATGCTTTATTGCATGTGTTGCATAAATTTTTGAAAACAGATAGAAAAGTTTTTTTTTGTTGTTTTGTTTTTTTTTTTCAGTTTGTAACAGGGAAAAATGCTTTAAAAGTGTATGCAAAATGTTATGTTTTCCCATCCAATCTTCTGGGTCAGAAGTTAACCTTTTGTTCCTTGCACATATAGTAACCTGTATTTTGTTCACATATACTTTATTTAATGTGTTGGAGAGGTTTTTTGGTTGCTTGCTTGCTTTTGGTTTTGTTTTAAACTTTATTTTAAGCATTCAGGCTACTGAAAGAAACAACCAGAAAAAGGGGGAGAAGAAACCAGCAAATACCTTATTTAATCTGAGTGGTGTAATTGATACTGAAGGATGTGGAAGTTGTGTTTTAAGTTGTTCTCTAAAATGCTTTATTGCATGTGTTGCATAAATTTTTGAAAACAGATATTACAAGAGTTGTCATCTCTGTAATATGTATCCTGGTAGAATTTGGTACTAATTACTGGAAAAAAAGGGACATCTGGAGCAGAATATTGCTCTTAGCTTTTGTTATCAGCTAAGAAAGGGGCCTCAGTGATCTTGTCCCTGTCTGGTCAATCATGTGATGTGTGTTTCACTGTCCTGTGTTTCTCTTGAATGTCCACGCTGTCACTGTACCTTGCTATTTGTACATGACAAACTTTTTCATTTGAGTGTCTGTTCCCCTGGCTTTATTTCTGAAAAGCCCTTCCCTTTTCTGAAGTGATGAAACACAGCAGTTCAATCCTGCAGGGCCACTGGGAGCTGTGTCCCTCAGGATAATGCCACATTAGATGTACAGTACCTTCATCTGAGTGCTATCAAGCAGTGTCATCCTTGCAGCAGGCTGTGTAGTATTCTAGGTGGTGTGACCATTTACTGAGTAGTGTTTTTCACTCTGTCACTGCTCGTGTGTGTGTTGCTCTCTCATTCCATTTCAAGGTGTGAACTCAGTGAAGAAAAGCATGTTTGTAGCATTTGCATATCAAGGGTGTGTGGATGACTGCTTATACCTGGTAACTCTTTTGATCCTTTCAGATATGGGAAAAAAAATATGTGCCTGTCACTCTAAGAATTGCAATACTGAAAATAAAATTATGACCTAAGAAAATGCCCGAACCACCCATAAAGCTCTGTAAAGAGTTTGGGTAACATTCTAGGAAGGTGATGCTTCTGAATATCTTAATTTTAATGAAAGTGACGCTATGGTATTTTTTTTCCTCTCTTCAAATATGGGCCATGAAGGGAAAAGTTCATGCTGTTTTAATGAATTAAAAAGTTACCTTTTCATAGTCATAGTAGTTAGAGGAAGAAATCATAAAAAAGCACAAAAAATACCTTCAAATCCTAAATTACTTTCTGAACAGGTATTTACTCTCTTCAATATGTTTGTCTTTCTAAAGAGATCCAAGGATTGGTATATTAAATGTGCATTTAATTCTCAGTGCCAAGGGAGGATTATGAATAAAATGAGAATAATTTATAAGTAGGTTTGTATACCAACAATGAAAATGTTATGATAAGACATGCTTTTCTTCCCTGGACTTCTGCCTGGCCCGAAAGTCCTGACATCCGTGGCATGGTTGTGGGGGAAAACTGTGTTAATTCAGGTATTCTGTAGACAGACATATGGTAGGAGAAGAAACAGAAGGTTGTTTTTCTTTTTTAATTAGATAATGGTGGAGATCCTGTAGACTGCAGCATCCTACAGTGCCAGCTGGAAACTGTGCCATGCCCCTTGCCAAACTGCTGAAGCTTTCCTTGTCTGAGCTTGCTTTATCAGGGCTTTTTGCAAACTCCACTTGCTCTAAGCACAGAAGTAGTCTGTCCCAAGAATGGGGAAAATGAAGAGAGGAGCTTGTAGGCTGGTTGGTTAAACAGGGAACTCATGGTTGGGTTTTTAAACCAACCCCATGGCTGGGTACAAGCAGACCTGCAGGGCTCTTGTTGTTGGACCAGATTATTTAATATCTTTTATCAGTACCCTGGAGGAGGAGACACTCCTGCCTCGTGAACTCTTGTGAACACCAAACTGCAGGTGCAGTTGACCTGCTGGAGTTGCAGGGCTGCCGTGCAGAGGAACCCAGCCAGCCCAGGGAATGGAGCAGCAGGAGCTTCAGACAATTCAGCAAGATCAGATGTCTTGCACTTAGGGTGGACTAAGCTCTAGAAGTGATGCATGCTGAGGACTGACTGACTGGGGGCCAGACATGAGCTGCCAGGGCATCTTGGCAGGAGTGAAGGCTGACAGCACCCAGGTGATTCCAGGAGGAGCATAACCTAGGGAATTAGGAGAAGTGAATGCTTACCTTTACTTGGCACTCAGTAGACTCCATGAGGAGTGGCCAGCTTTGAACATTGTTTCCTGTACTGCACTGGAAGAGGAAACCTGTGCAGTGTGTTCAGCAGAGAGGAGTGAGGTGGAGCACTTCTTTGAGGGAGGCTGGGTGAACAGGGCTTCTTCAGCCTGGAGAAAAGCTGGCTTTGGGGAGACCTTACACCAGCCTCCTTGTATCTACAAGAAGCTTGTCTAAAAGCTGAAGCAAATCTTTTTACTAAATTAAGAGAATGAGAGAATGAGTAACAGTGGTAATAAATGGGTACAAGAAAGGTTTTGAAGTAGGGGATGGGATAGGGAAATACTTGTGGCATTTTTTTTTTTTTGTTTTACTTTGGCATTCACCTACAGGGAAATACTTGTGGCATAATTTTTTTTTGTTTTACTTTGGCATTCACCTATATAACATTTTTTTCACTCATTCGTAAGCTTGCTTCATGTCCTTAGTGTTAAGGTTTACTTTGAAATTATTTTTGCTTAAATCTAGGTTTAGATAAAATTTAACCCTCCCTACTATATTTATAATATTTCAAATAGAAAACATAAATGATGTAAAGAACACGACTACAGAAATGGAAGAGGAGGTTACAGTTAAGTGATTTACATTAAGATTGAATCTGGAATACTTCCCTCTTATATCCAGATGGTTTGCCATATTTTATTTCTTGAAATCCACCTTGACAGGGATGCTGTCTTTTTGTGATTTGTTCTATATGTAGTTGCTTCTCCTGGAGCCTCTTTAATTTTTTTGTAATTTATTTTTTTTAAATCTCTGGCTTTTTAGTCCTAAAAGGCTGTGAACATATTTAATCACTTCATTGAAGCATCTTAATATATACTTCAGACAATGTCTTCTGTTGTGTTATTACAAGTACTGTATTACTTTCCTGAAGATGGAATTGCAATTTTATCTGGTGTAATTTGCAATTGTTTTTGTCCTGCTAGGAACAACACAAAAATACTCAGAACTTCTTGTTCCAACTGTGCCCACTCTAGTGCCTGTAAATCCTTGAAAGAAATGTCATCTTCAACTATATCTTATGTCTGTGTCCAGTGTTCATTAGATGATACACTTGTTACTAACCTCTCAATGAGATGTGTGCATATATCTCTCTATTGGCAATAAATTACAGCCGTGGGGTTATAATGGATTTGAGGAAGTCCATCCCTCAGGGATACTGTAACTTTATTTTCTCTTCTTTTTTCTGCAGTATCTTTATTGCTTTAGATGGCTCAAACTCTTTCACTCCAGGCTTTCTTGTGGCAGTTTCAAAACATACTGTCCTTGGTACTTTGCTCAGTTGTGTTTGTCTGCCCATCTGTGCTCTGTCTCTCCTTGCTACAGCTTTCCCAAGCACTTCCTTGTTCACAGAGATCCATCTGCTGCCAGGTTTGTGAGAAAGCCTCTAGTCCAGGCTTGTCTTTTGGTCCAGCTAACATCTCTGCCCCTCTGATACATCTTCTACTAGCTTGAGCAGAACTGGGCCTAAAGCTGTTCGCTTTACCTCTCTTCTGGTTACAGGAGCAGCATCAGCTTTCTGATCATCACTTGGGCCTGTAATCTGGGTGACATTTTTGAATGGGTGTGATTGAAAGGCCTTAATAAGATCTTCATCTAAAGCTTTCAGATTCTTCTTTCATAGCAACTCTAAGTAACTTACATTTTCTCATTTTCTTGTCCCTACAGCTTGTATTGTCCAGGTTCTCCTTTTTTTTTTTTTAGTTGCTGCAGTATTCTTTTTTCTGACTCATTTTATAAGCTTTCAGAATTATCTGCAAAGATAATACATGTAATGTTTGCATTCTTAATATGCCTATTCACTGTCTCTTTCTTCCCTAGTTCATGAAAAAATAGGTTGCTTATCTTTGTATTATACACTTCTGTTTGCTGCTGGATTGTTTGTCTCTCACTGGCAGCTGCACGTGCACTTAATGATCCAGTGAGTACATCTTGACCTTTATCCCATAGTGCTCATTCTGTTCAGAAAGAGTATTGTGTATGTCTGTTGCAAAACTAATATTTTCTTTTTTTTTTACCCCTTGAATATCTTTTGCAAATTTCCCCAAGGATTTTGATAATACATAGGTGTTATTCTAAGACCACTGAGCATAATAATAGTCAGCAGTGCTACCTTTGTGCTTTGTCTGTAGAGGTTTTGTAATTTTTGTCAATCTTGAGTTCTAAGGGACAGCTTGTTTATTCTGGTAACAGTTAAGTGTGCTAGACTTGGATTTCTGGGCAATATTGTGACACAGATAAGTAAGGAAAAGGTGGATAGTGTCTGTCCATGTTTGTAAGGAGCAAATGAAAATTGTAAGGTGCTCCTCAGTGAGTCCTAGCCAGCAACTACTCACAGCAGTCAGAAAAATGGGACAATAGTAATAAGTACAAGTAGGAAAGAGTTTGAAGGTAAAACACAAGCTTACTTTGGATTGTGCTGAGACTGAGCTACCTGCAGATAAAATGAATTGTCACATATGTGACTAAATTAAGGGAAAGTGCTTCAATGTATAGTGTCAAATAAATGTGTGAACACAAATGAGTCGCCTTATACTGGGTGCAGATAATGACAAAACAGTGCTGAAAGGGGGAAAATTGGGAAAATAAGTAGGAAAATTGATAGGAAGCTGAAGTATTAAAAGAGGTGGAGAGAGGACAGAGCATCCAGGATCACAGCAGATGACTAAGGATTAAACAGTCATCAGAGTGGTTGCTTGCTAGTTTTGTTCACTTTCTGGGAGTCAATTGATTTTTGGCTTCTTGACAAATTCCAGTCAAACAGGAAATGTGATGTAATCCATGTTTTCTAGTGATTTGTACTGTTTTTCCCAAGGAGAAAGAACTAACCCACCTAGAAAAAGTAAAGTTAGTTGTATAGGATGATTCCTGAGGGAAGCTGAATATTGTATGGAATGCTTATAGAAAGACTTCCTCAGTGTTAGATACTTACCTGTGTTGTTGTGGATGCTTGGTCTCTTGAATAGCATTTACTTTTTCATCTAGTTGCACCTAGTTCTCTGTGAGCTAGGAAATAAACCTAAGCTACAGACAGCAATGTGGGCCAATGAATTAATTACCAGAAAGCTGTCAGCTAAAATGACATCTGCAAAGGATGACTTGTTGCAAAGCTTCCCTTTAAAATGTAACTCTTCCAGGAAAGACTAAATGTTGTGTTCTGATACAGTTTCCAAGATAACTGTAAACAGCTTATTTTTCTTTGCTTGAGTTAGAAGGTAGCTGTGTCAGATAGCAAACATCAAGGGGTTGGAGTGGGCCTTAAAGATGATCCAGTCCCAGCTCCCTGCCATGGGCAGGGACACCTCCCACCAGACCAGGCTGCTCAAGGCCTTATCCAACCTGGCATTGAACACTGCCAGGGTTGGGGCATTCACAGCTTCTCTGGGCAGCCTGAGCCAGTGTCTCACCACCCCCACTGTGAAAATTTTTTTCCTAATCTCTAACTTAATTTTCCCGTTTCAGTTTTCATCCATAACTCCTTGTCCTATCAGTTCCTGATGAAGAGTCCCTCTCCACCTTCCCTGTAAGCCCCCTTCAGGTACTGGAAGGTTGCTATGAGGTCTCTACACAATCTCCTCCAGGCAGAACAGCCCCAACTTTCCCAGCCTTTCTTCATGAGGGAGTTGCTCCAGGCTCTTATCAACTTAGTGGCTTTCCTCTGGATGTGCTCCAACAGCTCCATGTCCTTCTGTTGGGGACACCAGAACTGTAGGCAGTTCTCCATATGGGGTCTCACAAAAGCACAGTGGAGCACATGGTACTCATCACTTGAGCATTACCACTGGGCTGAGTTCCTTTCCATTTGTATTAATACAGTTGTTTCAAGCTTTAAGTTAAATTTTAACAGTTGCTTTTTAAAAAATAAGTGGAAATGTTTGTCCTTTTTCTTTGTTTCTTCAATGTTTTCAGAAGCAATTACTTCATTCCATCCCTCTTTTGGACATATAAAGCAAGCCCTATCTTGAGTCAAAACTAGTGTAGAAAATCTCAGTGTCACAGATGTAGGTCTCACTGTGATCAGTGCAGAAGGTTTCAATGGAAAACCTCAGTAAGTGTTGACTGTCCCTTTGCTGCTAACATTGAATGTGTTAGTAATGCAGTGAATGTGGGCCTGTTTGTCTCTAAAAATGTTTTTCTGGAAAGATTGGAGTCATATGTACAACCTGCAGTTTTATACAACAAAAATGTTATTGTATTGTTTCTCAAGCAATTAAAATAATTGTGGCTCTTTAAAAGCCCTAGCAACTCTACCCCTTTATTTTACATAGAAGTATCTAATCTCTTAAAAGATATGTATTCCCAAGCACTTAATGCTTTTCTGGAAAGGGAAGCAATCAGTGTTATTTCAAGAAATTAAATATTTGTTCTGTGTTTTGTACTGCTTTCATACTTGAACCATGTGCTAAGGGGAAAACATTTTGGTTAGTAATAGACAGTTTCAATGCTAGAGCACAAAGTGCTTTACGTGTCACACACACAAAAAAAAAAAAAAAAAAAAAAAGGAGAAGCTACCACAAAAATATACTGAAGTTCTTGAAGTACTATTGGAAAAACTACTAACTGTTGTCCTTCCTAAAGCACTCTGGATCAGAAGTCATAAGGTCTTTAAAATCTGTTAATTTTGGAAGCCAGTGGGGTTCAGTTCCCTTCTCTGCACATTGAACTGCTGCCTGTGGAAGACTGGTAAAAAACCATGTTCTTCTTTCTCTTATGCTCAAACTAAGAGTATGTACTGAGGGTGGTACTTTTACACCCCTTTCCATAGACATTATGTCTAACTGAAACTATTTCAAGTGTGCACAGGTATGACACAGTTTTAAAAATGGAAATGGAAACCTTTCTCAATTTGAGGCTTATGCCTTTGGCCTGTTGTCATGAACTTATGCTTCCAACTGTTAATCTTGCTGGTTTGCCTATAGGATAATTTTCTCCCATATGTATTTCCTAGTGTTTCTGTCTGCACTCGTTTATGTGCAGGAGACAAATCATATGACAGGCCGTGTGTGGTTTCGGAGAGACAGA
Source organism: Passer montanus (assembly GCF_014805655.1). Classification (NCBI taxonomy): domain Eukaryota; kingdom Metazoa; phylum Chordata; class Aves; order Passeriformes; family Passeridae; genus Passer; species Passer montanus. The sequence continues at coordinate 1,787,075 of NW_024368818.1, forward strand.
AGGGAGTGGAAGGGGGTCCATTTAGCAGCTTGTCACCTTTAATATTTCTCTTTGGTTTTCTTCTTAATGCTTTTCTACAGAGCCGTAACAGCTCTGTAGGAGAATCTGTTTGCCTTCAGCCCGTTGTTAGGAGGCAGCAGAAGCAGCAGCCTGTGGAGCTGCAAGTCAAACTTCAGGTCATCCCCACCTACAAGCACATGGAAATGCTGTGGAGGCCTCACTTGTAACTTCTCCTGTTGAATCAGTGTCAGTCGAACACTCAGCATCCATTCAGAGCTTCGTTTGTTGAGAGAGAGGAAAAAATAATAATTAAGAGTCCTAATGACTTTGTCTCTTGTGGTTTTAATGTCAGCTACGCTTCCTTCCTTGATGAAACAAACAGTATAATAACAAGGAAGTATTATTTACCGTTGTATTTTCCTTTGGAAAGTTTGGAAGTACTTAACTGATGAGTGTGAATGTAGCTTGTGAGGCAGAGGAGGGTGAAATACTATTTTGATTTATGTCCCTATAGTAATTTAGCTTATTGCAAGTACCTTCCCTCTGTGCAAGTTCCCTCTGTTACCAAACCACAAAAGAATTTATTAGTTGGCAAGAAACATTTGAGTTTATGCTGCAATTTGCAGAGTTCTTAAGAAATGTGTTTTCTCTGTATGTATGTGCATGTGTTTTTTTAGTAATGATTATCACTATTTAAAGAAAGATCAAAGTTAATGTTTTTTCAAGCTTCCCAGTGTGCACCTTAGTGCACTTGTATTTGACTTGAACTTTATCTATACGTGGAAATATCATATTATGAGTTGTGTTAACTATTAAACATTAACTGAGAAGATAATGGAGTCTGAGGAGTTGTGAATTGTTATTAACCCTGAAATTTAAACAAAGTGAGAAGTTCAAGTATATTAAAGAGTAAAAGTGCTGGTTTGGGAGTGAAAGGTTACTTTTTCTTGACTAAATACAATGTTTCAAATAGACCCAAATCAGGTGTGCCACCTGCTGAATTACTTCATTTTTGGACCTGTAAAACATGCTGAATTCCCCTTCTGAGGCAAGAAAAGGATGGGAAAATGCTCTAAGAGTTAATAACCATATAAATTGTCTTAATATAAAGGGTCAGATTCTAAGAAAACAGAGGATGTGCAAGGTGTTGTCTTTGGACAGTGAGGGAGATTAAGGGTCAGATTCTAAGAAAACAGAGGATGTGCAAGGTAAGTATTGAGTGAAATTTACTAGTTTGTTTTAATGAGACAAAAGATGTAATTTAGTAAGAATCATTGTGAAAATGATTGTCTTGATTTACATCACACAGGGCTGTTAATTTTCAAGACCCCAAACCAGTCATTGAAGGCAGGAAAACGTTCTTCAGTTATGGCACAGTGGAAATGAGACTCTCCATAACAGTTTTACTCCTTTCTCTGAGATATCCAGAATAGGTTTGTGATAAAATAAAGCTCCATCTGCAAGTTAATATTCTCTGGATAGAGTTAGTACTGAGAAGTAACTATGCTTAATAATTATGGAGCTGCTTGCTAGTACATGGAATTTACTGTTGTTTATTTGGCAGAGTTTTTAATGGGCAAAGTTAGACGTGCCTTTTGTAAAAATACTAATAATATTTGAGTTGCAAATAAATATCTCAGAAGTTTAAGAGAAGTTTAAACTTGTGACCTGACAATCATCTAGAATGTAGGATTGAAATACTGCCTCCATTTTCTTTGTGAAAGCACAAATTATTAATATTGTATGTATTATTAATATTCTCACTATTAGTGAAACTAAATTCTATGGGTAGTTTATCTTAATTTTTCACAGTGACATTGCATGGGAGTTATTGTAATAAAACCAGATTGACTCACGGTATGTGTAATGCTTAGAAAACCGGTGGGCTTTAGCAACACTAGTCACATTTTAATTACTTAATCTCTTCTCTTATGTACGTTCCTGTTTGTTCAGTGTTTTGAAGTTTCAGATCATATCCTGATGGAGACTTATTTTATAAAGACGTATTCTTGTTTCCATGCTTAGTGTGTTGAAGATTAGTTCTGTTTTGTTAATCTATTATACTTCCTAGTATACTACATATAAATGTGTGTAATGTAAGTAATATTACATTTATTAACGTAAGGATTTTAGTTTATTATGGAGGAAGTCCATTTTCTTCACATTTAAAGAAAGGAAGATGGATTATGGATCACAGATGTGATCTCATTTCCAGAGTGTGGATGGGTACAAGAGTGCAAGGTCTGTGCTGTATAACACAGCAATCCTGCGACCTTTCCTATGTTGTTTTGAGATGACACCAAGGCTTTTGAGATTTGGCTGTTAGCAGGTAATCATGATAATGGTCTCTTCTTCGGAGAGCAAATAGCACCCTGATGACTTTACTGACGCACTTGGGGAGGAAGGTGAATATGATCAGCTGGTTCAGTACTTGCATAAAAAGCTAATTAAACTTCTGAATCCTACCTTTGAGGCATGTATTGGAAAGGTCCAAAATACCATGGGTTTTGAAGAGAGGAATTTTGCTTACAGTCGGTTACAATTCTCTTTGCTGCAGTTATTAAAATTTGAAACATGTTTTTGCCAGGATAGAATATAAACTTTGGTATTTTATTAGAAATTTCTAAACATTTGCCTCAGTGGTACTTTGGCCAAGCTTTTATGGTGGGCATATCTTATTAGGTGTATTCACCTGCTCTTTCTTGGAAAGGTTTGCAACTCAGGAGACTCAATTGATTATTGCCTTAGTTTTACTTATTTTTAATTGTTTGGCCATGAATATTTGTGGCCAGTTACTTTTCATGGCTTAGAGCCTCATAGGCTTCAGGTAGCTTTACAAAGTTTGTAGCTGGTGGCCATCAGTCTTGTTGCATGCTGTGTTCATCACCACTGTTCTTGATTTTTTTCCTTTTGCTGCCGTTCTGTTTCTCTTGCTGATGATATTACTGTGTTCTTTACAGTCTAGAATTGAGTTGGGTTTGGGTTTTTACGGGTTTTTTGTTTGTAGTTATTGTCTGTTTGTGTTTTGCTTTGGATTTGTTTGTTTGGTTTTTTCCCAGGGAGACAGTTTCCAGGTTCTGCAAGTTTTTGTAGCTGTCATCTTGTTCCACTTCTACATTTGTTCTTCCTCTCTGCGCTGCCTTGTCTAGTTGCTTTACAGGGGTTTCAAGCTTTATTAAAAAATCTTGAATAAAAAAAAAAAGTTTTTTGAGCATCACTTACAGTACAGATTAAAACAGAACTGAAGTGTCCCACATGGTACTCATCTGTCAGATAGCTGACATACTAACAAATGTGTTCCTGAGATGACAAGATGGAATGTTTGTGTAATGTGATGCTGTTTAGCTCCTAGACAGTAACCTGCAGCGTACGTTTATTCTGCTGCTCAGATCCTTTATTTGTTGTGTAAACACTGCATAGTGTTCATATAACACTTATTTGGAATGATCTGATGGGCTGTTTCTTGCAAGCATTGGTTGTTGAAGTAATCAATGGAATAGTTATATGCCCAGGAGAATTCATTATGTTTGCTAAAAAGTAATTTCTGAATGAGGATGGGAGTGTGAAAAGCAGATGATGCCATAGCTGTGTCTGGCACAGTAAGGGACAGTATTACTTGTCGCAGGTTGATGCTGATTGACTCTCTGCTGAATGGTCGTCCAAGCCTTGCATGACTTGAGACAATGGTTTTCTTGATAGCTGTTTTGTATGACAAATACACTTTTCTTTCTAAATGCCAGATCTTCCTTTCAGCTTTGTATAATTATTTGTCCCCCAAACCGATAGGGAAGAATGGAATAGTTCTGACCATGTGGACCTTCATTCTCTTCCTCTAGAGCAGCTGTATTTTTCTAGGCCTTCTTGTGTGTATGTGCTATACCCTTTGTAAGAAATGGTTATGCCTACAATTCTACTACTGTGCTGTAATTTTGACTTGCAATTAGCTAGAAAATCATTTGCTGAAAACTTTTGAACCATTACACTGTTAGCATTTATATGTACAGAACTGACATTCGGCCAATATACATAGATATTTCCCTAAAAACATATTTATAATAATGAATGTTGTGTCTCCTGACAGAGAGGACTTGCTAAATTCTATTCTTATCCTCTTCTCTTCAAAAGCATGGTTCCATTAACTTTATTATGTCATGACAGGAAGTGCAAAACTATAGCATCTTTCTTCTCTCTAATCAAAAGATGCCTTTATATATATTTATACATACATATATATACACACACATATACATATATGCATATATATACATACATATATATATAATTATTTTTGCTAAATATTGGTCATTGTTGCTGACATGACATCTGTCCACAACTCTTGAGTTGAATATGTTGAACCTCAATAAGGAAGACAACCTTCTGGCTTGTTTGTTTTTGTGAGAGGTTATTCTGTTTCTTGCAACATCAAAGTAATGCCTCAATTGAGATAAATACAAAAGTTTAGTAATTGTCCACGGAATCATTCTTCTCTAACTGTAGCTAGTGATAACCAGTGGTGCCAGTGAGATTTTTCATAACATGGTCAGTTGATGCTATCACTCTAGACTGTCAGACCTTTTCCTTAATGAAAATAGAGGGTTAGAAGGTCTTTGGAACCCATTATAGCATTTGTGGAACTGTTAATAAAACACTCTTAATTTTAAATCAGCATCTGTCCTGTGGCCTGGAAGCAATATTACGTGTCAGGCATAACAAGTAGCTATCCTGAAAAACTTAACAGTGTGAGTACTCAAGAAACAAAAACAAGGAGTGAGAGTCAGGTCATCTCTGATTGGATCATCTCCAGGTCTCAGAGGGCTTGGACATGCAGAGGTGGTGAGTACTGTGTGCTAGCTGTATTGACCACATGCAAAAACATGAGGACAGACAAATTTAGAGTTTTGGAATATGACTTAAGTCTAAAATTATTTTATTCTAGCAAAAGTCACAACATATGAGAAGAAAAGCATGTTAAATTATGTATTCTGCTGTTGCCTATGTATATAGATTCAAACAAATTAGTTCAGGAAGGTAATACTAATTCCTTTTTACTTTAAAGGTAATACACATAGCTACATGGGGAGCTGTCAGTGACATACCTCTGTGGTTGTCCATACATAGTGTTTTGTAAACCATAATTAAGATGCAGGCTAGAACACATGTTGCCCCAGATTCACAGAAGCCAACCTTACTCACTGCTTTGACACAGAGCAGATGGCTTGTTATAATGTAGTTGTTGATGCAGTAAGAACTGAGAGCCGTGACTGGTGTTGCTTATAATCACTACTGATTAAAAGACTGCATTGCCTTCAAGAAGCCATCAGTGTTCTCTCTTCGTAGAAAGGATTTAGTGAGATCCTAGACCAAGAGAATATTTATGCTTAGAAGATGCCTGAATATCAATTGGGTCTTAAGTTTGTGCTATTTGTATGAAGACGGATTTTTCTGAAGGGCTGGAATGAAGCATTTTGTGTAATTTGATGCTTTTTGTGAAGACTCTGGGCATATAAGACTAATGAAGATAGAAGAAAGCTTTAAAAGTCTTTTCTTATAAATGATTTTTTTTTTCCATCTTCACAAAAATTTGTTTTTCTTTGAGGAAAACTCTTGTGTGGACAAAAAATTTAAGGTACCTTGCCATGCAGACACACTGTGGTGGCAAGTACTTCACAAAGCCATGGGTAGTCATAAAGGGATACTGCATCAGAAACTAGATCATTCAAGGAAGTTGAGTGGTAAGTTAACAGCTGGTAAATTGTATGTTTCTGACTCTACAGAAGTCTTAACAATTCTGGAAAAGGAGGAGACCAAAATGAAAGGGCAGCTTTAACTCTTTCAGTCATTAATAGGCAGTCTGGATGTGCTATTGCTCTCAATAACGGAAACAGGATAAGAATTACTTGTAGACTGAGACCTGGTTGGAACAACACAAGCACTTGACTGGCTTCAGAGGGGAATAAGCTGTGCCTTTTAGTGTTCAACAGTGAATTCAGAGCACAGTAAATAATTGCATGAGACCTTATTTGTGATGTCATTCCATTAATTCAGTCAGTTGACTTCAGCAAACTTAGCTTGGGGATGCATTAGTGCCATAATGTTTCAATAGAAGAAAAACATGTAAGCTTTCTATAAACATGGCTTAAACTTTTGTTGAACATTAAGGGAAACTCACTGAGGAAGGAAAAAAAAAGGAAAGAAAGCGTGTTCATTATTCTAGTCTGAGAAGTACAGGGAGAGGTCAAAGTCAAGCTGTTTGCTCTTGAAGAGTTGTATTCTGAATAAATTGGCATCAGCATCAAAATCCTTGATTTTTATCACGTAATTCAGTGTTTTCACTGGGCTATTTTAAAAGGAAAACAATTAGAAAAGGTTGTGTTCTCATTCATGTCTGAGTTGCTTGGTTTTGCTAAAGTAAAGGAGCTCTCTGGTCATTGAAACATCCATTTTGATTAAAATATGAACTATATTTTGCATCAGAGACAAAAATATATAATGTCCTGTCTCTTGCCTTTAATTGTCACAGTTCAGTGGTTTATACAGTGCTTTGGAATGGCAAAACTAGCTGACTGCCAGAGAAGCTAGGAATTGGTAGCTGTTAATAAAAATTTAATTTTATGGTATGCCCACCCAAGATTTATATAGTGGAATGGCAAACCTGGCTGACTGCCATGATACACAGTAAGCCCAGAGAAGGTAGAAATTGGTAGCTGTTAATAAAAATTTAATTTTATGGTATGCCCACCCAAGTGATCTGAAATATATCTCTAAGTGAAGGTGCAACTCTTTGCCTCTTTCATGCTTTAAAAGATTTTTAAGATTTTTTTTTTTCTATTTTGTTTTTGACACACATTCTCAAGGCCTGAAAAATTTCATACTTTGATGCTGACCAAGTTAAAGGATCTGTCAGCAGAGTCCCAATATGACTCTGAAGTGAGAAGCTGCAAATTTGACTTCCTGTTGCTGGTATTTCCATTGGGATCTAGATATTGAAAAATACTAGGGAAGTGGTTTTTTTACTCACACACACACACACATATATATATACATATATACCATATATATATTGATAGCTCAGAGTTATGTGAGGGGACTTCCATAGAACTGTGTCACTATCCTTATGAAGTGACTTTTTTCTCTTGGAATTTTTCAAGCTGAGTTTAGTTGAAATGGAAAATAGTATTTTTTAGCTATAATCTCCTACTTAGTCATAGTGTGATGTTTTCTGTACTGGACAGTATACTGCATTAAGTGGCATATAATGCAACAGTTATTGCAAGAGAAAAGACAAGATAAAAGTGGATTCAGAAGGTTGGGTTGTTCCCATGCTCTTTTATTATTTTTCTTCTGTTCCAAATCAGGCTATTTTTGTCCCTTTTTGGGGACCTGAAGAATAGCACATTTTAAATACAGGCTTTGTGTGGGAGATCAGTTTGTTTCTGAAGAAAAGTATAATCTCATGCTGTAATCTTCATGAGTAAGACCTCATTAATCTTTATGCTCTCATATGTAAGGAGTAGACCATTCATTTCCAGGACAGTGGGGTGATTTTTTTGTGGATTTGTATGTGGTTTTTTGTATGTGTTTTATGTTTGGGGATGTTTTCTTTTTAAATAAAAGCTTTTTTCCCTTATTTAAATATTTCCCAAGAGATTTCTGAATTGGCCAGTTACTTGTGTCTTTTTATGTATATGTTCATGTACCTGAATATACACACTGAAATAATCCTTAGTCGGTATTCCTACTTCACGTGGTAGAAAGGAGAAGCAAAGGGAGGAGCATTTGGACTTCTGCAGCAAAGTCTAGCTCAAGAATGCAGAGAGCTCAATGTGTCTTTATTATGTTTAGGTAATTTAATATGAAAAATTATATTTTAAAACTTCATTCTAAAAACAAACAAAGAACATTTTAAAAACCTCAAACTTTTCTCCTGAAAATTAGGATGTGGAACTAGAGGATATCCGTGAATATGTGCTGCTTGCAATTATAATTATTTTGATTGTTCCAGTAAATAGCAAACTCCCTTGAAATGTCAATTTTTCCATGTATTTTTAATGTTTTTATTGTGTTCGCTTTTTTTTCCATGAAAGAGCTTTAGTCTTGGTCAAATTGAAGCTGATGTTTATTTTCATCCAGGCTATAAATGGAAGACTCCTTTGACTTTTGTCTATGGTATGACCTGTGTGGGTTATAAATTGTGGTATCTCTCAGTCTACTGATCTTCTAGGTACATGGTTAAATCAAATTGAACCCTACAAAGTTGGTTAAAAGTAAGAAAAAATAATGGATTGGGGATTATGAAGGGATAGAGAGTATCTGTCTGCCACTTACACTTGGAAAAAGTAGCTATGTATGGAACTGGTTCAGTGGAATTAGATGTTCTCCTTTGTCAGCAGCAGTGGTAGTGTTGACTTTCAAACTAGAGGTGTTAGGCATTGCACAACATCAGTGTTCACAGACTGGGTGGTCCTGCATTGGTCTTTTAAAAGATGCCACTGAACTGTCCTAAATAATATTTTAAAATAATACATAAATATTCTCTCTACAGAACACAATGGAACAATTATTGAGTTATATCAGAATTAAATTCAAATTTAAGTGACTAGAATTATCATTAATAATATTTGTGGGGTGGACTTCAAAGCTTCAAATATCAGCTTAATAGGAGAGGATGAAAACAAGGTGTTGGGCTCATCCAGGGGCAGCTCTTGAGAAGAGATGGCAGAATGGTAACACAAATGGTACACGCTGATTTCACTTTTAAATTCTGGAGTCAAACACTGGGATGTGTGTCATTAAAAGATATTTTTAGGGAGACAGAGATTCTCACTTTAGAAAGAGACCCTGGGATGCTCTTCTCTGCTATTATTATATGTAAGTTCTGAGGAAGGCATATAAATACCTGTGTTGGAGCTTCAGCGCTAACTCCATGCACTACAGGCCAGGGACCCCAGGATATGTTGCAGCAGGATGGCCGTTCCTGTTTTACAGGTCCCTCCTGAGCAAGGAGCTGTAAACCACCGTAGTTACCAAACCACCTCCCTGTGGCCCTGCTGACCAGAGCTAACTGGTTCAGCCTGCCAGCATGAACTTCCTTTGTGGGCATTGGCATTGGATGCAATTTTACTGCTGTTTCCACTCTTGTGTTTGGAATTGACTGGCTCAGTGTGGCATAGCAATGGCTAAAATGGTCTCTACCAAAATTTCACATTAATCTGAGTATATCAGTTTCTCTGTTTCGTGTTTATTCCTCAGTGAAAGTACACTTATTCCAACACTGAGTAGGAAGGATGAACTTTGAAAATAGCAAACTTGGATGGCTTATTTTTTGCATTTTTTACTACCTATTTATATTAAGTTTCCTGCTCTTCTGACATATGTTAAAGACAAGTTAAAGGTTTTCTGTGTCTTGTAATTTGCACATTAGGATCATGATGGACTAAGACAATTACAACATGTGCAGGGTGAAACTGCCCTCACTATGGCTAATGAGTAATCAGAGTAGGTCTTTGAGTCTTTTCTGTCAGAGTGAATTCTCCTGGGAGGCAGCAGGAGACAGTTTATGACTAAAGTATGTGCTTGGGATACAGTGGCCAACATTCCACTTGACCTGAGAAGATCAGGTACTTGGTCCAGGTAAAGTAGTGCCTCAGTTTTCTTTTACTGCAGTGAGACAAATTATTCTGTGTTAGAGTCTTACTTCATTAAATCATGAAAAAATCTTTTGCTAATAGAACCAGTATGTTGTAAGAAAAAGTTATTCTTCTGGTTTTGAAGTCTTTTTAAAGTTGATTTTCAGTGAAAATTCTTAGTTCTCAATTAGCTCAGCAGACACGTTAGCGTGTTGTGTTTACTTCATGCCTCCCCACAAAACCCAAAAACCCAAACCAACCCAGAATTGTTCCAGGAATGCAAATAGTCAGGATAGTAAAGGAAACAGTATGTAAACTTGACTGAAATCCATTGTATTTTGCTGGTTATTTGTCACAGTGCTTGTATTAATTTATTTTGAAGAACAGTGTTTCCTAGATATTTCTTCTGAAAACATAACACTGGAACTCATTGGAGGACATTGTCATTGTTATGTTACATGAACTGAAGTGAGGAAATGGATGAAGTGTAACCAAGCACTAGGATTTTAAGTTCAAGAGTGTAGTGGTTTCCATAGAAACAGCTGGTCCTATCATAGCTACTGAATTAAATGCCTGTAGGATTTTGCTTTTTTTCCCCTCTTTAAGTAAAATTTGTTTATGATCTTTTTTGGTTTTCTCTTTCTTTTCACTTCAAGTTTCTGAAATTTTCTAACTAAATTTTTAGCAGTGCAATGCTTCCTTAGTCATTCCTTGTTTGAGAAAGCAGTGGCACATAAAACCATATTTGTTTCACTTTGTAGTAATCTAAAGGTGAGTGTGTCATTGGAAGTGGTATGAAGTTCACCTTAGCCCTGAGTGGAGTGACGCAGGGTGCTGTCACATTCACCTGGTGTCATGTTGGGATTGCCCTACTTTCACAAGTGGTGTGGCTTTGAACAAGTGATGCAGCTGGCAATGGATCTTCACAGCTTTGTTCATTCATGTGGACAATTTATATTTATTTTCCTTTTCTGTGTCAGTCTTCTTTTCATAATGCAAAGTAAATTTATTACAGGTACTGCATGGTGCTGTAGAGGTAGGGCAAAGCTAAATACGGAGTTCTGAGGGTTGCCAAGTGCTAATTTTAGGTGTTCAGTTAAGGAAGTGGGGTTAAGTTACCTGTATTTCCTATAAAGTATCTGGTGAAAATAGATGTCTAGAAGTGGGATTAATGAGAACTGTAGTTTAATTTATTTTACCAAGTGACTCTTGAAGAAGGGTTCAGAATGAAGGATTTCTTTTCTCTCGTTGAGAATGCTTGCACATTTAGGCTACAAATTTATACTTTTGCTGTCTTACTTTCTTACCTTGGGCACCTTAGCTAGTTTCTGGGCTGAGAAGGAGCTAATATTATTATTCTAGATGTGTCTCAAATTCCCAGAAAGTTCTGGAAGTCTTCAAAATGCTGCTTGGGGAGATGACTTTGTTTCAGTGACCATGAGCTGATACAGTTAAAATCAAATGGAAGAATAAACAAAGCAGGAGTATGTGTAAAGGCTTAGAATTTCAAGGAGGTAGGTGCTGATTAAACTAAATGTACTAGGTTAGTAATAGGGAGTCTGCCTGAGGAATTTGCATGCTTGGGGTTTCTTCAGGTTGAAGAAATTAAGTTATAAAATATCTGTGTGCTAGTTGAGTGAAAAGATGTGAAGAGAGACTTTGAACTTGACAGATGAGTAACTATCTCGGGAAGGATGCTGAGAAGGAGCAGAAAATAAATAATGGAATAAAATTCGTGATTTCTATTTATCCAAATTAGATCATGACAGATTCATCAGCCAGTTTTCTCTGGAAGGAGAGTGTTTTCCACATGGGGGAGATGCAGAAGAGGTCTGATCTGCCTGAACTTCAGTGAGTAGTTGATGTTGCGTAGCAAAAGGATCAGCTGGGGAAGGCAGGGCTTGATTGAGTGTGTGACTTAGGAGGAGAAGATGGTAAAGTACAGTGCTCAGGATGTAAGTGTCAGGCTGCCAGTTATGCTTAGTGGAATTCCTTAAAGATAATTTTGGGACCAGCTGTCTTTGTATTGTTTTCGTTTATGCCTCTAGGACAAGGAAAATCAGTATGCTGATGAAATTTGTTGATGATGAATAGTATAGAAGATGATTGTGGTGTTGTGTGGAGATGGGATTATCTCAAAGACTGAATTAATAGGAACAGAATTAGTTGAATTACAATAAAAATATCCTGTACATTATGGGTGATTAAAAGCTGTATTTTGAAATGCAAGCTTGAAAGTTTATGTCATAGAAACAACTGGGCTAGAGAAGAGCATAGTGAGATTATTGCATTACAAATGTAAGACAGTTGTGATGTTTGTAATGGAAAATGGAGAGGCTTTTGCAGTCGGTTTAAGGAGGTTCTAGTGTAATTTCATAAATTCCTGAAACACTGTGTGTCATTCTAATTATGCATACTTAAGAAAGTTTAAACAAAACTAAAGATATGCATAGGGATTAAAGTGGATTGTGGAATTGTTCACTTTGGAAAGGACCTTGAGCAATTTTCTAGCCCAGCTCAGCACTGAATTTAGACCAGATTGCTTGGGGCTTTGTTGATTGGACCTTGAAAATCCACAAGACCAGACCTTCCAGAGCATGAACCTTCCAGGTCATTCAGCATTCTGAATGACCACTGTTTTGAGATCCTCCGGGTGAAAACCTTTTACCTGATCACAGTTCAGTCTCTTGTTTCCATTTATGACGATTATCTATTGATCTTCTCTCTTGGACCTCAGTAAAGAGGTCTTTGGTAATTTAGGCATGGGAAGGCTGCTAATAGGTCCCCTCCAGGCGTACCAAGCCTAGTTACCTTAATGTCTATTGATGTGCTTCAGCATTCTGAAGACAATGTTCCTACCAAGGGCCAGCCTTTTAATGAAGAAAACCTTTGCTTTTTCATTCTACCTAAGTGTGTCCTTGTCTGCAGATGCAGAAGAAAGCCATCAAAACCCTAGGGTTTTTTTGGCTAAAGCATGATGCGCATGTGACATCAGTGAGTGTAACTTATTCAAGAATAAATTTAAGCTGGGAATGAGAAGTAAACACTCAGTGAAACAGCTCAGGTTCTACAAAAGACTTCCAGGACATGTAAAAACTGAAGTTCTTCATTGTATTCAGGAGGATGAATTCCAGCAGTGATGTGGTGTCCAGAACCTGCAGGTCCCTGCTGACTTGGCTTGTGTGATGCTTAGAGAGTTACTTGGGCTTGGTTCAACTTTGTATGTAAATCTGGTGGAATTCAGTCACTAAAGTGGGGATGGGAGATTTAGTCTAGAGCCATTAGGAAACCTTAATGTGTCTTTAGAGAACCAACTTCTTACAATAATGAACTTGAACAAGAAGGTAAGTGTATTGGAGGTTGAGGAAAAAAATGTTTTGTGTATGTATTTCAATCTTAAAACAGCTAAAGAAAAGCAGTTGGTTTAACTTGGGGCTGCATTTTAATTGGAAGTTGGGGAGCAATCTTAAGCTGCTACTGGAGCATAAAATTGATAACCAACTAGCTTGTTTAACTGAATAGATGAGAAGTCAAACATTAAGAAATGAGATTTCCAATCTACACAATGTTTATTGATATTACAGTGACTTCCCATTTATTTAACATTAACTGTGAAATTAGAAGCACTGTGGTACTAAGATATTTTGTAGGTATGCCTTAAAGAATGAACAAACTTTGCAGATGCCTAGAAAAAAAAAAAAAAAAGAAACCACTACAATTTACTCTCTGTCTGCATACATGTGACCCAAATTTCTCTTCCAAAAATTGTGGTCACAGTTATTATCTTCTCATAAATACAGTTTTATTTTTGGGTGGTTTTCTCTTTGGTGCGGGGGTTTGTTGTTGTTGTTGTTTGGATAATATAATGAACACTGAAATTTTTTATTGTGTATGCAGTGCAACTGATGGGGTAGTTACTGGAGCTGTGATTATGAGATTGGGGTGGGGGAGAGGGTGAGATTTGCATGCTTGAGATCACAAAGAGAATATGCTATTACATAAGTGTGCAGAGGGGATGTAGTCTGCAAATTGTATTTAATCCTTCTTCTGATACTCTGGCTGCCCTTGGCTGCTTTCAGCAGTAGTGTTGCAGTTGGTGCTACAAAGCAAAAGTGTGAGGATTTGATCCCTATCACTTTGTAGCAAAAGGCTGGAACTCCCTTTGGTACCCTGAAAAAAAGAAAAAACCCATAATCAGGACAGTTGTTGTAACATTCCCAGCCAAAGAACGAACTTGTCAGGGCTATGAGAATTGCAAAAGTTTTTTGTGATCAAGACACTTGACAAGAATAGGTGGAGGGGCTTTAATTATACAAGGAATACAGATACAACCTCCTTGGCAGCTTTTAATGTAGGAAATGGGATAGCTAAGATTGCTAAGAATCCTTTCTTAACTTGAAAAATAAAAACTTGACGCTTTTGTGTCAAAATTCCTCTACCTAACCACGACTTTTTTCTTCACTTTGAGTAATTGTGTTTACATGTATGCAGCTATCTTTTCTCATTCTTCTTTTAATTCTGAGGTTTCTGGAATTTTGCCAGAAATATTTTTTTCAGATCTCCTATAGTTTGTTTGCAAGATTAAGTAGTACAGCAGTTGCAAGTTGTTACATTTACCAATATTCTTGAGGGAAATGAGATTGGATTCTAAATTTAGAGGCAAGTTTTAGGATTATTTGCTTCAAACCCTTTGGAGTAGTATGATACGCAACTCAAGACTAAGATTCCTTCAAGCCAAGATTAAGAAACATAAATATATATATATATATAGAGAGAGAGAGAGAGAGTGAGAGAGACAGAAACATGTAAACTAAATATGTCAGTGCATGCTGTACTGTAAATAAGAAAATATTCAAACCTTTCATTAGAACAGACATATCTTTGACTGTCTTAAAAATTCATTTTGGGCTTCTGGTGATATGTGATGATTTTTTTAAAAAATGAAAATATTTGTCCTATGTTTTATACATATTTTGTAATATACCCTGTAAAACTATTATCTCAATGTGCCTTTTATTTTTATGGTAAGACTATAAGAAATGCTCTTCAGCATCAAGAACCTTATCCATCTTGGGGAAGTAGAGGGAAAGAAGGATCTAACATTTTTCACTCTTATCCCCCACCCCCGTCCCCCTCCTATTGCTTATATTGATTTTATGGTGTATATTAACTGCAGAGGTGTGACTTAATGAAATTTTTCAAGAAGCCAAGTTAGTTTTGGTTATTTTTTAGAGATATTAATCTCTTTTCTATATTCACTTTAGTGTGCCTGGTGATCTCAAAACTCAGTAGTAGAGAATAAAAAGAAATGTGTCTTCTTAATGTTGTGGCAGAAGAAGAAGAATTACTTTACTTCTGTGTTAATGTAGTGCCATAATCATACTTCTAAGTGCTCAGCAGGGCTAATCTTCTGGGGTTTTTTAAAGTCATCTCCTTACAGGATCCAAACCTGATAGTTCTAGGGAGTGGATGGTTTGGTGTTCTGCCTACTGCCTAGGAAAGTGCTGTGGTCTTAAAACCAGGTAACTCCCATCACAGCTAAATTACACACAGATGAAGCAAAATAAATCCTTAGATAAATGATATAAATTCAGAGTTTAGGAACTAACTGCTTAGCCAGAGGGAGCAAGCTAAGAGGGATGTCTCAAAAGCCACTTAGAGTATAGGAAATGAATATGGGGAATTGGAGTGAGAGGCAAAAGGGCTGCTGGTGAAGAAGCTAAGGTAGGCACTGGTGTTGAAAATTTTGGGTTGGTTTGTTTGTTCTCAACAGGTAGCCCATTTCAAGCATAAGTAACAGTTTCTGATGTGGTCTGAACTTCCTAAATTTTTGGCAGTATGCTGGTATTTTAAAAAGGTGCGTTAATGCTTAAAAAATAATTTAAAATAATACGTATAGAGAGAGTGGAATCAAATGCAGTGCACCCCACTTCCAAAAGCTGGAGTGTGGCAAACTGATGAATAGAACTTACTTTCTACATATGCATATGCATGCATATTTTTTATAGTGTCATCTGAATATGTACTTGGTAACTGACATGGTGCTGTTTTGCAAACTGTTAGTTAAACAGGAGAGATTAAAAAATATTAGAGAAACTGTGTGTCTGTGAGCCTTATATAAAGGACCTGGCTGAGAGGGAGGGAGGCAGCTCAGAGAGCTCTTGTTATTAAATTCATTATGAAACAACTGTCAGATCAATTTTGATGTTTCCTAATTCATTTCATGACAAAGGTAAGTGTAAAGATGTCTTGCTGCTAGAATTCTTTGATGACACGAAGTTTGAAAAGTGCTTGTAATGGAGAGAGGAAGAAGAACTTTGAGGGATTTCTTAGGTCCAGTGCCCAGACATGGGATAAATCTGAAACATCTTTGTGATACAGAATACTTCTTTACACTTAGCCCCCTTTCTCTCTGAGGGATGGAGTAATAGGAGTGGGATGAAATTTGTAGCCATGTGCTTTAGGGTGCTACAGCCAAAATAAAAGCTTGGAGGCTGAAAAATTGGAAGGGTCAAAATAGAGAAGGGTGCAAAATAACCCAGCAAACAGCATGGTGCAGTTGTGAAGAAGGCATATGTGGTCTTGGGACACAGTCACAGATGTAGACAGGAAGTTACTGGTGGTGTTCTACAAGCAGCTGGTTAGACATCATGTAGTATGCTTCAGAAATTGTTGTTTGTTTGAGGAGGAAATAGAAAAAATTGTGCAGAGACAGGCTCCTAATGGATGAAAGGAGGAATAGGTGTCTCACTGGAGAAAGCTTGAAGAGGCTGTCTGGGGTAGTCCAGCTAAAGAAACTGTGTATGTGAGTGATGTCTATACATACACAGGTACAGTCAGTAAAGGGGGGCGAAATACTGAAACTGAAAGATATAAGCAAAACAACACCTGAATATAGTCCAAATTTTGAAGCTGTAGTTTCATCACAGTAGTCAGGTTTTTGGAGTAAACAAGAAGAGTAGAATTTGATGTGCTTTTTTGGCTAAATGTTGGTGAAATTTGAAAATAATTCTTTAATCATTGTGGAAATTCCAAAGAAAACAGTATGGTGTACAGCCAAATGTATTCTGAATTTTATGAAGAATTGTCTTCGACTAAGCAGCATTCACTCAGTTTCTCCCTTTCAAGTTTTTTTGTCATTTCGTGGTATGCAGTGATGCTCCTGGAGTGGCTGTGGTGC
This sequence comes from Passer montanus, assembly GCF_014805655.1. Classification (NCBI taxonomy): domain Eukaryota; kingdom Metazoa; phylum Chordata; class Aves; order Passeriformes; family Passeridae; genus Passer; species Passer montanus. The sequence continues at coordinate 1,803,881 of NW_024368818.1, forward strand.
TTTCTCAGAGACAGCTACCATTTGCTTTCTTGGGCTAATGGGAGAACTTGTATTTTTCCAAAGGGTGTTAGTGGGAGGACAGGGAGGAGAACTTAGCCTTTTATGCTCACTCTTTTTATACTTGCTACACTTTGAAATAGACACTGAATTGCTTTTAGGAGGGGTCATTTCCTTCATTGACCTTGCAGTGTGCTGGATGGTAGAGATTGTAATTTGGATATCTCCATTAGGTGCTTAAAGATTGGTCCGATGAATCCAAGCCAAAGCATTCAGGAGGGAATAGATGATCTGTCTAAAGAGCTCCTGAGATAAGTGGAGAGTAGGCAGCTGAGGCAGGGCTCTTATGTTCAGAAGATGTGATGCACTGAGATATTTTTCAAGAAGTCTAGCAAACTTGGACTTTGCTGTAAATTTTGCACTTGGTTTTTGATGTAGAAAACAGTTTGCTGAATTCCAACAAAGAAAGCTTTGTTGCAATTTACCTAAAGTGAGAGCCACAGCTTGAGAGTGTGACTTGGAAAAAAGTATCCAAGCAGTTAGTCTGCTAAAGTCTCACTGAAACTTGATGAAATGTGGGCTTGTAGGTCAAAGTACAACAGCAGCTAGACTCCTGCTTGCCATGGGCATTGCTAAGTGTTAGCTACCCAAATGTATTTTGTGACCTTGCTAACAGTCGCTTGCGGAGCCAAAATTTAATCTCTTTTGCATCGTAAATAATGTCATAGTGAGCTCTTTATATGTGTTATTTTAATGCTATATGGAAAATAAATTCTATTCAGTAGTTTGCAAATAGAAGAGAGGAAAATTATGGCTGAAGGTGCTGGTGGTTATATGGAGGAAATTAATGAAAGAAACATTATGGTGTGATGTTATTACTGTGTTGCATGTGGACCTCACTTTTCTTGTGGTGAAAGACAGTTGTGGGATAAAGTTTTGGATTCAGAAGACCGGCTGAGGGATTATTCAGGAAGGCAGCTTTGTGGCAGCTTGTGGGAGCAAGGAAGGATGCTGTCTGACTCTCGGGCATTTTGGAGGAGATGCACTGGCTGAGATCAGGAGAGACCATTCTAGGGCTTTTATTTAGGCTCATACGGTATTCAGGTGCAGATTTTGATATTTTAATTGTCTCTTAAGTTAATTTTTCAGGTTTATATTTTTCCTCTTCATTCAGGAGCTATATTGCTTATGTGTCATTGTTAGAGTATATTTCTACCTTATTGAGAGCTATTTTTTACTGGCACAATTGATTCAATCGCTAACAGAATCTTCTGGTGTTTATAATCAAAAATACCAGCTGTTAGAATTTAATCTTCCTAGATTATGGGTATGTGAACAACATTTTATTGACCTCTTTGACCCTCTTTTTAACATATGTTAACATGTTGAACTGTTTTCTCAAATCATTTGGATCAGTCTTCCAAAAGCAACGACAGTTTTTAATAACTGTAAAAAAGAAATAATTTAAGTTGTCTCTGTAAACTTTCCTAATACTGATGTTTTGGGGTTTTTTACCAGATAAATTTGCGCCTCATCTTGGTAAGCGGGAAAACAAAAGAGTTCCTGTTTTCACCGAATGACTCTGCTGCAGATATTGCAAAACATGTGTATGACAACTGGCCAATGGGTGAGTAGCAGCGTGCCTTTGGCTTTGTAACTGGTGAGCAAGGAGATTGCCTGTATATGCAGACTGAAGTGTCAGTAAACTGATCTCTTGCTCAACATTCAAATTAAGTATGCTTATTCACTATCTGGACAAAGATTTATGTAGAAATACAGGTGTCCTGCCTTCTTTTTCACAGTTCCTTCAGTTGGGCAGAATTTTAGATGTCAGGACTGTTTTCTACTTTATTTCTAAAATCTGCTTCCCCAAATTGAAGTACTTCTTTCCCCCTGTCTTTAGACACATTTCTTTATCGATTGATTTAGAGGATCTAGTAAGTGTGAGGAAATGTTGGAGATATAAAACCTCTTATGTGAGAACAGCTAAAATAAAACATGGGAAGTCACAGGAATGCATTAGTGAAATTGAGTCTGAAGTACTTTTTCCTTACTGCTTAATCTTGGAAAGGATCTGTAATACTGATATTTTTCCAGGGAGAAAACAAATATAAAAGCTCATTTTAAGAGACATTAGAAGACTGGATGTTGTTTGTGTAAATATAGTTGGTGTCATACAGGAATACTGGCTTTGGAAAATGGACTTGAGAACTTAAGATGTGTATTCACATATGTGAATAGCTCCCCAAAACAAAGTGCTTCTGTTCTCCCCGACTATGATTTCATGGGAAAATAGCCAAAACACAGACATAGCATTACATAGGATGAAAGAAAATGCTTCTTTTGGTGCAGGACTTCATTTGGGTTACTGTTTTGATGTTAAAAAGACTACTATTTAGACAAACTAAAACATTGCACTATCTGTTTCTCTGGTGCCTTTGTCAAAGACATATGGTGGATAATAGTTTATGCCAAAAAGTTAATAGTGATAATCAGTATTTTAAGGCTTAAACTGGTCTTTGAGGTCAGGAAAATGTTCAGTTTGCTGTTTGATTTGCTGGGATGCAGTATTATGTATTTAGTAAAATATGTAATGAAGGAGGAGGTTTTAAGTCCTCTGAAGCATCAGTTACAGATGTAAAATGCTTTAAAAATAGGTTAACATAGCTTCTGTGCTGTACATATTTTAATGTACGTATGTACATAATGTACAACATAGTTGTCATATCCAAATGTTCTTTGTGTACATTTATTTGAATTGGTAGAGGCAGAACTGGATTTTTTTTCTTACTCAGGTTTATGCTTGTGAACATGTGATGTCATGTTCACAGTCTTGTGAAGAGCTTGAAAGTTGCAGATTCTGAGTTTAGAGTTGGGAAGAAACCCAGACCTTAAAGTCTCTTCTTTAGAAAACAGTAGAACCAGAACTGGAAATCTCAGTTCAAATACCTGCAGTCCTGAGGGAGTACTCTAAATTTTGATGAATATTTAATTACTTTTGCAAAGAAGAATAGTCTCAATTTAAAAGGAAAAAAAAAAAAAGTCACTTCAGAATAGCATGTAGATTTTCACAAACATTAGCCCATTAGCTGTTTTCAGACTGAGAGTGCCACAGGACTGAGAAATCTTGATGAAAACTAAAGTTGCCTTGAAACAGGTGTTACAATTTTTTTTACCACCATTTTGACTTGTCATGATCTTGTGGGGAAAAAAGGAATGAGATAACCTCCGTCACATGCTGGCAGGATTAAGGCAAACGTCGCCCCACCTCTTTTGCCAATACAGTTGTTAATTAAGGATGCCTCGACTTGCAGTAGAAAATGCCAAATTTATTTTAATGTGTATCATCTAGACAGGCTACCTGTTCTCTTCTTCTCCTCCCCATTTTCTACCAAATAATATTAACTTCTTTCTGGTACAGCAATTATCTGAACTTAAAAAAAAAGGTAGATTCAGTGGGTCCTTGGCTCATTTAGTCATCACTGGAAATTAAAATCTGAATTCATGTCAGAAAGAAATGTTTCAGACTTCCAGCCAAGAAGCAGAAATTAAAAGGATGGGTAACTTGGCAGCTTAACAGTGAGAAAATACCTGTGCCAAAAGCAAGTCTGTCTTCTTTTGATTGTGGTTTTACATCATTATGGCACTGTCAGCTGACTGAATTTCTCTTTACAGCCACAGTATAGTGGAGTTCAGACTGTATGGAGTAAAAAGAACCAAAACAAAACTATTATGGTAGCAGTGTGATAATTCAGATCCTTGATGTAGCCCACTTCACAGCACAGCGGAATGGGCATGTGCTTGAATTGCAAGACAATTGAATCAGACCCTAAGTGGAAATACTTGAAATTCAAATAGCTTTGGTTGCCTAATTTGATCTAATCTTATAAACCAGGCACATGGGAGCACCTGGGAGTGTTGCACATTCTACTGCTGGTACCAGCCTTGCTCCCACCATGGTCGGGCTGAGATGGCTCCTGCTGCCCAGTCTGCCTGCTTGCTTTTTGCACCAGATGCCTCTCTGTACACTCTGCAGCTGTGGCTTTTGTTTTAAATGCTTCCCCTTCTACCCTTTTCAGTTCTTCTCCTTTTGTGGTGCCAGTTGCTCTTGCCTGTATGTTAATTGTGTGTTCCCAGTGAACAGGTTGGTTTCTGTGGCTTGTCCTGATCCCATGCTGAATATTGATTTTGCTATATAAACACTACAAAAACAGAGAGGACATTTGTGAACAACTGTAGCCAGATATCTGGTCATCTAAGAAACAGAAGACACTGTATTCCCAGAGAGACCATTTAAATTCAGCATTTCAAGGCTTTATGATACTTGTTCTGAAAGCAAAGTGCATATTTATTTGTTCTTCACATTGTGACAGGGAATGGGAAAAGAGTAGGAAAAGACCATTTAAGCTTATCAATTATTTATGATAGCTTAAGCATTATAGGAAAATGCAAGCTTGCTTTTTTTGAACCACTGCTTGCCACATAAAAACATTGAAACACATAAAAACACACATAAAAATGGATGGACCTTGGAGAAGCTCCTTAAAATGTATTGGTGGGTGTGTGCTCTGAGAGAGCCTGCGTTCGGGCTCTGTGGTGGCGGTTGGGGGCTGCTCAGGCCACTGCCCCCTCCAGACATGGAACTGGTTGGATCTGGCTGTCATCGAACGGCGCTGAGCCGCCTCCGGAGCTTTTTTTCAGTGCTGTGATCTCAGAGTCCTGGTTCAAGTGACCCATCACATGCGCGCTCGCTCTGGGTGCCGCAGCTTCCCGTTGCTGGAGAACGGCTCCAGTTAGTCAATTAGCTGGTGGTGGGGAGTGTGGCTTGGGAAACTTCAGAATGGCTTGGATATCAAGATTCAGGAAGCAATTTGCATGTATGAAATATTTTCTTTAGGACTTGTGTATGTTCTAAATATATCCTGCAGTCTGTGACATCAGTAATATTTATACTTGCAGACATAAGATTACGTGTTTCAATGCCCAGGGTCAAATAATAGATTCAAGAATAGACTTCAGGAGTGCTGGCCTTGAATTATCTTCCTGTACCTTCGGCCTGCCTTCTCTCTTTAGTGTTTTGTGCAAAAGAGTCCTTTCCCGATTTTCTTCCTGGGTAAAGGTGAGAGAAATAACAAAAGATGTTTTTATTACAATGTAACTGTGAAAATTCTCTCTCTCTTCAGATTGGGAAGAAGAACAAGTCAGCAGTCCAAATATCTTGCGGCTTATTTATCAAGGGAGGTTTCTTCATGGCAATGTGACATTAGGAGGTATGAAAATAATTTTCATTGTACGTGTTACAGTTAGGCAAAGGGGATATTTACTTACAGTTCAGTGAATACTACTTTACTGTTCAAGATCAAGGATGGCCTGCTTTATACTGCTGTTCTTGTGCATAGAGTGGCATTGTACTTTATTGCATATTTTTCCATCTTGTTACCACGAGCTGTTAAACTTTGCGAGGTGCCACCTGCTAAGTCAAGTCTCCTCTCACACAAAGAAACTGTAGTGCTGCTTTTATTTGTTGTCTTTCTAAATGGAATATTTTGTTCCACCTCTCTCACACTGCATTTGCAGGACAAGCTACTTAATAAATATCTGAAGTATTTTAAAATGCATGATAAACTTTATGATAATTGGTCAAACAATACTTTAAATCTTCGTGCAACGCAGGAAAACACCCTATGAATGAGAATGAGGGGAAGCATTCTTGCTGTCCAGTGCTCTCCCAGGGATACAATTGCATAGTTATGTGAAAACAACAGTAAATGGCTTCACTTCGTTTGCTAAGGAAATGCAATTCAACTGTGCCCCCTCGTGGCAGCTGTTTCCTCACAATTACGCGTTTTGGTGGGAACCCTTGATAGAGGTGTGACACACATTTAAGTCATCCCTCCTTTTGTAGGTGGCATTTGCCAATGGGAATATCAGCTGTATCAACGGCAAAACAATGTGAGACTCCCCATTCTGTGCCAGTTTAAAAACAAATCAATGCTCCTACTTTGTATGTTCAAATTATTTATGGTTTGGTACCTGAATTCAGTACAGAAATGAGAATATAATATAATACAAAATCACCAATGAATTTTTTTTTAAGTTAAGAGGAATCTGAAAAGAATACTTCTGGACTGCCTATGCTGATTTGCCATGAAGAATTGACTGGGATGATATAGTTATTGATTCACTTTCTACCATTCCCAGTGTTGCCTAGTGATGTACTTATAGATTTACTCTCCACATATATAAATTTTTAATGCTTCTATATATACAAACAAGATCATTGTCAGCTCAGCTGGAAGAACTCTGAAATTTTTATTCACTCTTTAATTTGTATTTTTACCAGGTGACAGTGAGTGCAGCTAGTAGCAGTTGGAATAGAGTTGAAAGACAAATGTTAAGTCTTGGATCATCTCTGCAATTAAAGATGCTAGTCTTACCCTACATTTCCAGGCAAGGATAGCTAACTGGGATTTACTTCACCATTTATTTACTTTATACTTTGCTGAGTGCTGCTCTTTACCACCAGTATTTTTTTCCCTTCAGTGACATTTGTCTAAATCTGAAAAAATGTTGAATATTTGTTGAATATATTGTTTAATGAGTTAAGCTGAAAATAATAGCTGCATGCTGCTGACTGTGCATCAACTTAGGTCTATGAATTTTGAACACTTACTTGGGTTCAGGGCATTTTAGTTCATTCTTAATCACTCATGCGTTGAGATTTAATCATCATGTTTTTACCCCAAGGATCTTACATGTATATTAGTGTTTTTCAAAAGTATTTTCGTTACTGTATTGTTTTAAGAAAAAGCATCCCTGAAACATTGGCTTAACTTCAGCACTAATGAAGTTATCAGGAGTAAGATTACACTGCTGAAAGTGGAACAGGAATTCATGAAACAGCCTGAAAAGTCTCTTATTTTAGTTTGTGTTGTTCATTGGAGGTACCCTTAAGTGAACTTGTTACCTTTAAAAGGGAGGTGAAGGGGGGAGTTTATTAAACAATATTTTTATTATGTTTCTTAGCTTAACTTACATTAAGCTTTTCTAGCGGCAGTTCTCTTTGAATGAGTTATAGCACTTAGTGTCATATTTGCTTTAGGTGATTAGGAATTATTGACTGGAATTTGGACCTCCTGAAAATCACTTTATCATCCAGTGAAACAAAAGTTTCCAAGGAAACAGTTTGGTGTTTTCCTTTTTAACTGGAGTCCATTTTTGTTCACTTTTACCTTACATGTCTGTGTAGTGTTATGAATTTGAGACTTCTATAAACAAAGATGCCTCAAAAAAGAGAAACTGGTAGGAAAAAGTGCTTTTGAGTGAAAAAACTGTATTTTCAATAAATCACCCTTTGTGATACCTGAATGTCCTGTCACTACAGGAACAGCAGAGCTAATGGCACTGGGAGCAGTGTGGAACAGACACCTCTGTAAAGCTGCACTGCTCCTGCCTGCAGTGCTTGAGCCACACTGCTTTGTTGTGTCCTGCCTGTGCAGAGAGCTGGAGAGTTGGCTAGCAAGGCGTTGTTCAGCTTCCAACAGGAAATTTAATCCTTTAGCTAAATATTTGTACTGCAGTTTGCATTTCAAATAATATTAATTAGGGAAGTAATACATAATCAACAGGTCTCCATTTCTTGGTAGATAATGGTAATCAGCAGGATTTGCTTCCTTATTTACTGGGGAAGGGAAGTTTAACCCACCATGTGCCATCCACATTCCAAAAGGGGGTGAAAAGTAAGTTCTGACGATAGAAAATACAAAGCAACAATGGAATTGAACAGTTGGGAAAGGCATTAAATACAAATTGGGTAAACTGAGAGAAAGGGGTGAGAGCACAAAGAGAAGAGCAATAAAGGATTACTGAGCATAGGATAGGCTGCTCAGTTCTGTTGTGGTGCTCCAAGCAAGAAGCTGGAAATTTCTAGCAAGAACTTGCGTAAACTATGCAAACTACTAGCTGAAATTAGTTAATATAAATATTAGCATAGTACTACTTGATTACTGTAAATAGTTAATCTCCACAACTCACCAATCAAGTCTCATGAATTGTGTTGATATTATGAAAGATGTTCCTAATATGATTATTGTGTAATTTAAGAGTTTGTTATGAAGGCAATCCTTTTCCATGGAGTTTGCAAAGAGCATATTAACAGTCAGAGTTTTAACTTGTATCATGGCATCAAGTACCCAAAATACATCATCTTTCAGTTATCAATACATCCAATCTTACAGTTTCTAGTTGCAGGCACAGGCAGTGCTTCAATTAAACTAAGCAACTTTCAGATTTGCCTTTCCACAGAGATGGGTTTTCCCAAAGTACAGCTGCTTCAAAGAATCTTTGTGGAGTTCTGTTTCACTTTGTGTGCTTACACCTGTGTTTGAACCTGTGTTTTGATCATAATTTGCATTTATTTAAATAAATATGTAGGGAATGAACATGATTTAATAGTGGTGTTGTAGTGAGGCTTTTATTGGTGAATCCTTAATCCATGCTGTAGGGATTAAAACAGAGAGGCATTTTTTGCTTCATTTGCCTCTTTAGGTTTATTGCACATTCCTTATTAATTTATTCACTTAAAATGCAATTTCACTGTCTGTGAATATAAAAGTTGTAACTTGAGTTTGACAGGACAAAGTCTACTCAAATCAGAATGATTTTTGTATTAAGGATTAAATTCTTGTTAAATTTATAACTTTTTTTTCCACTATAAAGTGGGAAGGACAGAACTTTGCTAGAAGACCATCTTTGCCTTTTATTTCTCAGAAAAACAATCAAGGAAGATACTCTAAGTATACAGTGTATTTATATACTTAAATTGGAATGTAGAAAAATTATCATTTTAGTTTCAGACACAAGCAGAATGAATTGTGGAAAGGACGATCTTTTAAAATTTTGTGTTGCTAAAGCTCACAAAGGCAGCATTGTGAGAGCTACTACTTTAAATTTGATATTTTTCACATGCAGCTGATGTTACAGATTACTATTATAAAGCAAGAGGCAAGATTTCGAAATTTTGTATTTCAAAAAATCTGTGTTACGGATCAAAATATGTTTTAGGAAAATCTGTTTTACCATAGAGGCTCAGTGTTTTGATATCTCAGGAATAATACGATTGGGTGGCTATAATACGATTGGGTGGCTGCATTAGCAACTTTTTTTCATCCTTATCATTAAAGAGTGCTCAACACCTGAGTCTTGGCATGAATGCCCACTTCACTTTTTTACTCAAAAGAGGAAAGCTAATCTTCCTAACAGGAGTATCCTGTGTTTAAGAATGCAGTGTTGTAAGTGACTGTTGCCATGCCCTGAGTCCCTGATTTACCAAACTTCAACCAGTAAGCTGTTCAAACCTAACAGTATGAACTCTTGAATATGTGCTAATCCAATTATAGTTAGTTTCAACTGGGTGTTTTGAAGAAAAAAAGGCTGATACAATGTGTTAATAACTCTCCCTTTCTCTTTTTGCAGCATTAAAACTTCCTTTTGGCAAAACAACAGTGATGCATTTGGTGGCTAGAGAGACACTGCCAGAACCAAACTCTCAAGGTAGGCTGGGCACTGGAGGAGTTTCTTACTCAAGTACATGGCAAAGTGGTCAGGTCTCTTACAGGCTCTTTGAGTATTTCATAGTAAAGTCAAATCCTTGTGCTCTTTTGTGAAGAAGCTAATAGAATGCTTTTGCACCCCTTTCTAGAAAACTAAGAAATTAACTTTCTGGTTTAGCATTTTTATATAGTGCAGAAACTTACTCAGACCTTAAAAGCTCTTGTTTTTATGGTGAAAAACTAGTCCTGATTTATTTTTCAGTTCTGTATGCATGTGCATAGCAATAAATAATTTTTTTACTGGAAACAATTAAGAACAGACTTGTATTAAGCATGCTTCTCACACAGAACTGCCTCATGTTTTAGAAATGGAATGTAAGTAAAACTTCCTTCTTCTTTGCAGGTCAAAGGAACCGTGAAAAAACTGGAGAAAGCAATTGCTGTGTAATCCTGTAAACCCTGTTAGCTTTACCTGCTAAGTGTGATGTAATATAGTCTTTGTCTTTCATGCTGCTGGAATAGAAGAGGCCCTACCTTGCTTCAAACACCTGTAGGAAGAGCCTGTCTGTAAATCCATGGAACTGAAATAATACATGAACACTGTCTCATTAGTCTAAAAAAAAAAAGTGAAAGATCTATGAACATTTTGTTTATTTTTTTCAATTCCTCCTTTTTGTTTGTTGAATAATCTTACAGTACATCACTTTTTGAAAGAATTCAGTCTCCAGAAAAGTTTGTGGTTTTTTCCATAGCAGGAATCTTTTTGCTACCACAAAAATCTGCATTAACCGGATCTAACCAGTCAAGCTTTCTAGATGCAATTTGCACTAAATATGGTTGACAGTATATTTCTCCTCAACAATCTCTAACAATATTTGAGACATCTAGTAATAACCCACAATGTATAATGCAACACTGGAAAATAGTGTATTAATAAGTAAAACAAATCTCACTTACGGCCAAATCAAAGGAAAAACTGTTAAGTCAATTCTACCTAAGTCAACCTCGGTGGCCAAACTGGCACAGAATACTAACTAAACCAAGTCTAACTATATATCTTTTCACTGCAACAAAGAAAAAATACTATGTGCCTGTAATTTAAAAGCACTCTGTAGAGGGCTGATGAAACTGATTTTTTGTTACTGTGTGCACTCCAATCGTGTGTTAGTTGAGTGCTTATTCAGACAGCACAAACAAGTGCAGAGAGTGCATTTCCTAGCCTTAATATGGGAGGGGTAGTTTCCTGTAGTTCATAGGCTTTTATTATTGTGCATAAATGTTAGAAAACATCATTTACTAATCAGTTTTATGTATTTGAATATTGGCAATTGGTGTTTTTCAGTCATTTTTCTCATCTGTACCTTAGACGTCAGTGTCATGCTTACTCATTAGAGATTTCAAAAGAATTATTAAAATTTAAAAAGCAAAAAGAAAAACTTCTGCCATAATACTAGTTTTGTTTCTTTACGTAATCTGCATTTGGTATTAGTGCTTGCAATGGTATTAAAATCAGAAGCTGATTTTTGAAGGCATACATAATTGAAAAGGATGCCATTCTTTTATTTCATATCAATAATTTAAATGTTGATATGCTAAAGAAATTTGCACAGCACTAAAGCATGAGCTAGTTTCATCTAAACCTGTAAAAAATAAAAATAAATAAAAATTAAAAAATATAAAAGATTTTATATTTTTTCACTGGGGAGGAATTCTTCCTGGGTGAAATTACAAATATGTGTAGAATATATTTAATAAAAATCTTATAAATTACATAACTATAGAAGTTAAATATAGATTGGCGTGTAGTATAATAGAACAATATTCCATATAAATAGCTTTAGCCTTTAAAAAACTGAGTCACAGGTTGACATTGTGTTCTGTACTTAAGTGTCCACAACTCTTACAGATGTTCTGTGTAATCGTTTTTCCGAATGATTGGCATCATTCAAATGTAAACAGGTTATTTTATTCATTGTTACTGCTTTGATGAAATGCTTTATATGCAGTAGATTTACAAAAATATTGTTCATACTGATCAGAATTAAATTTGTATAGAGCAGAGTTTTAAAACAAATTGTAAATAGCACTAAACATTTTCTTTCTGCAACCTGTACTGATAGACTCTTCTGTAAACTAAATAAAAGAATATTGTAGTGCATTTCAGTGGTGTTTCAAGGGTTGTAATTGGGCCTGAACTGCTTTTAATAGTGTTTCTTAATCTGGAAATTAAGTAAGGACTCCATTTTACTTATTTTTTAAAAAGGAGGGGCACAAAGCTTGCTGGAAAATGCTAATGGGATTTATCCTTTCACTCCATAAGTGGCCTGGAAGTCTTTCTTGTGTTGAAGAGGAATGTGAACATGAGCAGTTGCAAATGTGCAGCCGTGTCACACTCTTGTGTGCCTCACAGGAGCCGTGTGCTCATACTGTGAGTTTTTGCAGTCTCGTTTGCTGATCCCAGAGAGCATGGACATACCCCTTGAGGTGCTGGAACTGAGATGACACCATTGTGTGCTTGTTACCAAAATGAATCTTGGGAGGGGGCTTTTCCTTCTGCTCTGCAGTGTGGTTGCTAAATAAGAAACTGTAGGGACACAAACCTTCTTCTTTAAAAAGACAAAAGTGTGATAGACTTCCCTTGTCCAAAATGCTGACCTCCCAAGTAATACAGAATTAGATGGGAAATGGCTATGACAGCACAAGAAAAAGGAATGGTCTGAGACAGGACATGCTCAGTTAGTTAAAGAAGTCTTTCAAATGCATTGATTTGAAAAACAAATGCATGAGATGTAATTCTGGTTTGAAAAAGTAGCCAGGTACTTAATACAGAATAAATACATGAAAATCCAGAAGCTTCCAGTTAAAGTATTTGGTGAGGTTCTGTAACAAAGCATGTGGAGTTCCCTTTTGTTAAGGTGAATAAGATGCATATATGCACATGTCCAAGCAAATCCTTAAATACTGCCTGGCATTTAAAGCATGCCAAAATGACTCCTGCAGAAAGTGGATAGAACAGTTTGCCTGAATTTTCCCACCAATTGTCACAGTTCTGCCCTTGGAAGAGCATTTCTGCTTGTGGTGTGAGGAGGGTGGAAAACTGGGGTGGGGGGATTGCTAAAAGATGTGTGCTTTTTTCCTTGTGTGCTTTGTATTGTGGTTTGTGCATTTGCCAAAGCAAAAGCAGTGGCTCTTTGTCCCACATTTCCCAGCCTTGCTAAAGCTCATGCATATGCTTCTCTTCTTCTTTGATGGGAGTAAAGTGGATACTAGCAGCCCAAAAAGATTAAAGCTAAGTCTTTGCAGGGTCAGGCTGTTGGATGGTCTGATGATACACTGAAGAGTTTGACATTTGATTTGCACTGCTAGATGGAAATGATCTTTTCCCTATGCATGAGATGTCATGAAGGAAGGGAAGGACAGGATGATCGAGAGCCCTTCTTATTCTGAAATACCATGAAGGGACTCCATCTGTCTCCTCTGCCATTGTGTGTGTGTTGTAAACCATCACACGTGAGAGGAGTGACATTGTGCCCGACAGCCCAGAGTGCTGTGCAGCCCTTCAGAAGGACCTCAACAGGGTGGAGAGATGAGCAGAGAGGAACTGTCTGAAATTCAGCAAAGGTAAATGCAGGGCCCTTCCCCTTGCACCAGCACAGGCTGAGGGAAGGAGCTCTGCAGAGAAGGACCTGGGGGTCCTGGTGGACAACAAGGTGCCCCTGAGCCAGCTCTTCCCCTTGCATCAGCACAGGCTGAGGGAAGGAGCTCTGCAGAGAAGGACCTGGGAGTCCTGGTGGACAACAGTGTCCTTGTGGCCAAGAAGGGCATTGGTGTCCTGGGGTGGATTAGGATAGAACAGCAGTGCCAGCAGGTCAGGGGAGCTGATCCTGCCCCTCTACTCTGCACTCCTGAGGCACATCTGGAGTGCTGTGTCCAGTTCTGGGCTCCTCAGGACAAGAGAGACATGGAGCTCCTGGAGCAGGTCTAGTGGAGAAGAGCAAGGAAAAGTGAGGGACTGGAGCATCTCTTACAAGGAAAGGCTGAGGGAGCTGGGCCTGTTCAGCCACGAGAAGAGATGAGTGAGATGGGACCTCAGCAGGGTCTTTAAGTATCTAAAGAAGAGCACCAAGAGAATGGATCCAGGCTCTGCTCAGCTGTGCTGAGCCATAGGACAAGAGGCAATGGCAGAAACTGATGCACAGGAAGTTCCACCTGAGCATGAGGAAGGACTTCTTTAGTGTGCAGTGACTGCACACTGGAACAGGCTGCCCAGACAGGGTATGGAGTGTCCTCACTGGAGACATTCCAGAACTGTCTGGACACCACCCTGTGCCACTTGCTTGAGCAGGGAGGTTGGACCAGATGACCGACTGTGGTGCCTTCCAACCTGGCCCTTTCTGTGATTCTGCAGTAGCTGGTAGCAATGAAAGTGCTCCACTTCTAACTTCTCTTAAAGGATAACAAAATTATGGCTCTGGAAGCAGTCATGGGGATTAGCTCAGCTGCTGGAAGAAGAAAGTGTGGCCACTGTAATACTAGAGGCTTTGCTAAGGTGCTGCATCAAGATTAATTTAATGCTGATCTCTGCAGTTTATGGATACCATTCCTTAGCACATTTGCAACAGAAGGAACAATGATTTAAGTTAGAAGAGAAACATAAGCACTTTGTAAAAACTTCCTTCCTCTCTCACAGGTAAGAAGGCAGGCTGGTGTTTCTGGGCTAGCTAGAAATCAGGAGTGGCTGCTGCTGCTTTCCAGGGGAGTAAAGCTTGTGTATTTTGTAGTTCTGTGTGTGTTCTGATTAGATTTCTTACACAAAACTTGCTTCAAGAAAAAAACAGACGGATGGATATACTGCTCCCTCTAAAACTCTCTTGCTAAATTTATGTTAAGCGTGAGCAGATTTTGAGCTATGTGTCCTGTGTAAATTGGCATTTATACAATTAACAGCAGTTACATTATTGAAACCGGGAGGAATTCTGTGCCTAAATCAGAGGAAATGCTGAGATCTGTTAAGAGTTAAAGGAGAGTTCCTTCCCTCTATTTCTGCTGCAGTACTGAGGTTCTTCCTAGATACCCTGTTTTGGCCATAGCTTTGAGTTTCAAGCTTATTTTCAGAGCACAATGAAAGGTTTGTTGTTACTCAAGAGGCTGATGGTGATATATGGTTCATGATAATAAGCTGTTAACAATCCTCATAACGTAGGATAATAAAGGCAAATTTGTCCTTCTGTGCCACATGTACATACCTGTGAAGAGATTTTAAATGTGCAAGCAAATTTGCTTACCAATTTATTCCACTAGACTGTAAAATTACAAAACCCTTGTTATGCTCTGGGTTTTTCCAGTAGTTTATTATTGACTTCTGCTTGGCTTTTTTTTTTTTTTTTTTTGGATTCTTTAATTAATCTGGAAAAGGACTAGTGAGATAGAAAATAATGAAGGTTATGAAAGTCAAGCTCACAGAAAATAAAAAAGAGACTAATGATATGTTATCAAGCTCAGGGAGTGGATCACAGTGACAAATGAAGTTGCAGTTTGGAATGTGAAGGAGAGCATAGGCAGAGAAAGCAAAGTATTCTAACAACTCTTATTTTTTAAATTACCTGGATCAGTCCAAATCCAAGTTCTGGGCATCATGGGCAGATGCTTTGTATTCCAATTTCCTTAGGATTTTGAAAATGCAAAATCCTAAGGAAATGCTCGTCTCACAAAAATTCTGAGACAGCAGAAATATTACAGAGAGATCGAAGAGAATGAGAGGTTAAAATAGCTACAGTGATGATGAACACAGACAAAATGGATGGAGAACTATTTTTGTCTTGTAGCTTTATAGGCCCAGTTTTTACATTTGTAAAGCAGAGGTGACAAATTCAGATTTGATAGAAACATTTTTTTCATTAAATGAGTGGCACTCACTGCCACCAGAAGTAATTTGAGGAGAACAGCTGAATTAGATATAAAAGTAAAATGGATTATTGTATCAATGAAAGTTGATAGAATTTCCAGAATTAGCAACATTAGTGATGCCAAACTCTTTCCCAACAAAGTAATATTTTTGTCCTTCAGACATTGGGAAGAGCCCAGCTTTGAGGGGAAAAATACTTCTGGCATGTTACCACCTCCATTATGTACAAGCAAGTGCATAATGTGAGCCCTGGGGCCAGCATATCTGTACTCCAGCAGGAGTTTATCTCTACAAATCTTCTGCTTCCTGAGAAGAAATTTTGATCAGAGTCAAGGAGATGTTTGTGCTGGAGAAGGCTGGAGGGAATAATTTACTGTGTTTTAGCTGGTAGAGAATGGGAACTACAGTTCCTTAGGGCAGAAGCTGCTGCCTCTTGAGTGGTGCCACATGTCAGCACCCTGCTTTTATCACTTCCAAGGATGCTGAATTTATAGGTAGTAAATGTTTTGACACTTCTAACGGAAAATACACTTCAACTACTATTTTCTTTGTATAGAGGCAAAGTAGTGGGATGAAACAACAATTTTACCTTTACTTTCCTTGAACTAAAAATCAGGAAGAAACAATGGGAGAAGTTTTAGGCACCTACCATAGGATCAACCATTAAATGTCTGGTGAAAAAAGAACTGACCAGCAGCTATCCAAGCAAGAAAGAACAGCTGTAGGAAAGAAGTGATCACTGCCCACAGTCAGCAGGTGATTGCAAGGATGAAATAGCTCAGGTTGAGAATGAGAGGCAGAAGGAGTGACAAGTTGTCACTTTGGGACTTGCAGCTGTTGCCTGGCAAAAAAGGGGAATAGGATCTTGCACCAGTCATTAGGGAGCAGAGTAACAGAGTGGAACTGCCTGTAGAGGTTAGATTGGAAAATTAATGTTTTTAAAAATCCATTATGCTGGAAGCCAATTCTGTATTGGATGGATGATATTGGACTTCCAGAATGAGGGAAATATATACTGGTGTATATCTTACCTTGATTTGCCCGTTATCTGTACTGGCTGAATTAAAGAAATATTGGGTTTCAGTTTGTTAATTTGTGCAGCTCATGTGTCCCTAAATAAGGCTCGTTAATCCCCGGTGGTCCCAAGGTTATGGCTCTGCTGGAGCTGGCAAGGAGCTCCAGGGTGCCCTGCAGCCTCACCAGGTGAAAAGTCACTGCAACTGTGCCCACTGTGTGACAGGAAAAGCACAAAGGTCTTGAGTGGCATAAAATGTCAGTGTGGCTACTCAGCAGGTGTCCAGACTGGGGCACTCCACCGAATCCATAGGACTGTCCAGCTGAGCTGTCTTTCAGTGAATTCGATGTGTGCTCTGCAAAGCAAAGAGGCAAGAGTCTTCTCTTGCACTCCTGCATTAACCAAGTGATGCCAGCCAAACCTTTTGGTTCCTGTCACCATGGCTGACAGCATCCCAAGGAAGGGTCTGCTCACAACAAACAGATATGAAGGCTGCCTCAGGCTCTATTTTTCTTGTGCCCTGAGCAATGACTGTCTCTGGCTTCATCACCAAGGGCTTTGAGCATCATTCTCCTGCCAGCAGACAGGACTCCTCCATTGCTCGGGTTGTTGATGGGCAATCTGAACTGCCTAGAGGAGAGGAACATGCTTTGAGCTTCCAAGCAGAGTGCCCTATTCATGGCAGTGGCCAGCCCCCAGCTCCAGCTGCATTTGCATTTGGTGACCAAACTAGTGAGAGCTGCTTGCCCTCCTGCAGCAGAGGGGCTGGAACTCCTGGGCTGCTTCTCCAGTCTGACCATGAGAGCAGCTGTGGGTCAAGAGCACCCTAAGCTCTGCCCCAGTGCAGAGGTGAGTGCTGTGCTGGCTACTCTGGCGACCATGGGGAACATGGGATGGTTTGGGACATGCTGGCCCTGTTCTTCTCTGCTGCTGGAGCTCCCTGTCACAGTGGAGCAGAGCTGGGATCACAGGCCCTGGCTTCAGCACCCGGAGCTGCCCTGGGAGGAACTCGCCTGGGGCTGCTCAGCTGCCAGTGCATTTTAGCATCTCAAGGTCTGTGATGATTAGAATAATCCTGAGCTCCCGGTTGGGAGGCTGGGATGTAACTGCAGGGCTGGGACAGCCTGAGGCAGCCCTGTCCTTGGAGAGCCTCTGGGGAGGTGCAGTCAGTGCAGATCACTTCTGCTGGCTCCGTGTGGCTGCACAACTGCTCAGCTGTGCCCCAGCCCCTTTGGAGAAGTGACCTCGATTACCACACTGACCTTGCACGGCCCAACCTGACTGCCAGGGAGCAGCCTCATTGCCCCCCTTATTCCCAGATCCAGCACCCACACCTGAGCTGGTAACTCCTCAGGAATCACAGGCTCCCCTGAGCTCCCTGGATGTGTGCTGCCACAAGTGGGATGGGGGGACCTGAGCTTCCAGAAGGTCTTGGAGGATACCAGGCCTAAACCTGTTGCTTTCCTTTTGCCTCACTGGCCTGGCAGCTTCCCCTGAGCTTCAGGGCTGTGGGGGTTCCATCTTCAAAGACACAGTTTCTCCTGCCTGCTGGGTAAAAGCCTGGGGAGGCTTTTGTTCCTGTTAGATTGTATGTGTGCCTGGCTGTTCTTTTCCACCTGAAAGTTAATAGTTAAGGCCTGGAGACTGCAGCCAGGCACTTAGAAGCCTCTCCTTGCCTCTGGAAATTAAGGTGGCTTGAAGGTGTGGTGGCTTGTTGCCTGTGCAGGTGCCAAACGCCCACCCTGCCTTTGAGGAGGGCTGGGCTGTCACTGATGTGGGGCTGTGCACGGCTGGGAGGATCCGTCTGCGGCAAGGCTTGCATGCACAAGCTCACAGGCTGCTTGAGGGAGCCTGGTCTTAAAGAGTTGGGTTGGTGTTGTGGGATCTAAATCTCTAACTCAGCTTCCCTTTGATTCAGCAAAGAACTTTCATCCTGTTTCCTGGAAAGGGGAACCAGTGTGCAGAAGTCAGTCAGCTCCGGTAAGAGCTCTGCTGGAAATAGCTGCCTGGAGGGCAGGTGTAGGTATTCCCCTGTGCTCCAAGAGGGAAGAGCTGGCCACAGACAGCAAACACGGGGATTCCTCGCATCCTCCTTAGAGTGAAATAGTGCTGCTGCCAGGAAAAACCTGACTGGTTCTTCTGGTCCCTGTAGGTTGATTCCAAAACCTGGAGAGACACCTCTCCTTTCTCAGGTGAAAAAAATGAAAAATGGAGATGAGGCATCTCTGTGTTGGTGGATTAGGGCACACAGGAGAGCCTGGAGATAATGAAGCTTCTGAGAGCACGGCATAATTGGCGTTCAACAACTCACCTTTTTCAGACAGGAGAGCTACTTAAATGTGAGTGGTTCACCCCTGGGATGAACACTCCCCAACTCGCCAGATGTTTTTTTGAAGACAGCCAATGGGATTTGCAAAATCCCAGACTGAAGCTTATTATCTGCTGAGTGAGAAGACAAGGGAACTTGATAGCCCTCCAGAGCTCCTGGCCTTGTGTGGGGCCAGAGAGTCTCGGGAGCCCCAGCCACGCTGGCACCGGTGTGGGAGGAGAGAGAAGGGGCCCAGCAGCTGCGGGGTGGAGCTGCCTCAGCCCTGCTCACCTGCTAAAGGAGGCTTAAATTAGGAATGTGGGCACCCCTAATTGCACCATCAGGCCAAGTAAGTCAAAAGGGTTGTGAGCCAAAGCTGAAATAAAGTATTTGTGGAATGGGAAGGAGATCATACGTTCAACTCCCCTGAAGCAGCATTGCTGTCAGAGATGCCAGGTTCCAAGGTGAAAAGGCAGCACGGTAATGGAAGAGGAGGAAAAAGGCTGAGTGCCATTCAGCTAGGGAAGCAAGCAGGCTACTGCAGCATCTGGCATCAGCAAAGAAAGGCTGCTTGTAAATAATGCTGCTTCCAGCACTTTGGGATTTTGGAGACTGTCATACTGGGGCTGTTATTGATCCCTGGGTACAGGTGCTGAATTCCGACATCTGATAGCTCATTACAGCTGCAGTTCTCGAGCTTGTTTCTTCATAGAAGTACAGTTTCTACTGCTGGAAAGAGCTTTGTGTTAAGAAATGCTCCAAGGGACTTAAGCTGGTTTTGTCAGGAAGCACAGAAGTGACTGGTGAGGGGAGCTGAGGCCATGGCTTTTCATCTGACATTTGTGCCAGGTCCTGACAAGGGACTGACAGCTCCTGCAGATCAGGACTTTCCCTCCTGTACCCGCTGCCATTCCTGCATCAGGGTATTTGTGCTTGCTGATATTTTCTTAAGGGTGAAAATAAGGTCTCACTAAAGGATAATTTCCAGAGCAGGCTCTTTTTGTCACCTTTATAGTACTGTAAAAGTAGCTTGACTTTCGGTCCTAGTTTTGTAATGAAAACGGTATTTTTCTACTGAAAACTTGAAAGAAAAAGGGATTGTAAAAGACTAAAGATGCAGGAGCTTGTAATAGATGCTATTATTCATTTCTAGACTGAAAATCCAGCCACGATGTTGGCATCTGATTCAACAAAAATTCCTTCTTTTCCTGTCCCTTCTTTACACCTCTTTTGAGCACTGAATTCACTCAATCAACATGAAAAATCACCTTTCTGGGTGATGTGACATCTTGGCAATGCTGGACCATCAGTCCTGCTGTGCTGAGAAGAAGTATTTCCTCCTTATGGCTACTCCATCACTGCTCCCTATTGGGACTGCTGGCACGAGCATGGGCAGAGGCAGAGGTCACCACCTCCAGCTCTCAATCACACCTTGGATGAGGCTGCCAGGTTTTCTGGTGCTATCAAGAATGGTGCTATGAATGGGCAAGCCTCTGAATTTCTTTAGAAAAACCCTATAATAATTCCCCAATTTGTGTCTCTGCATAGTTCCCGTACCAGTGGTCTGTGCACTTATATACTTTTTTTTTTTTGATGTGCCAACTACAGGATTTGGTTGGCCAAGCTGCAGCAGGAGGAATCCATCTCCTTTCCTCCTATGAGGCAGGCATCTTTATGATACAGTTGTGTGCAGAGCAATAGCTGCTCTGCTAGTGCAGTCATTACTAAGCAATCTCAGGGAAAGTTCAGCAAAAGCAGCTGAGAGCTGCATCACAAACATCTCACAGGGAAGGAGGAAAAAAGGCTACTGTACTCCAGGACCATAGAGAAAAGGCTTCAGTCTATGGATGGGAAGGTGGGCTGGTGTGCAGGTGCATCCCGTGATGCCTGACTTTGGGCTGGTGTACATTAGCATTGGGCACACTGGGGACCAAACCAGAGGGCTGTCTGCTCTCACCAGCAGCTGTTTCACAGCCACACTCAGATTCCTCTTCCAGTGCATCCTCTCTTTTGGGCTTTTTGCATTTGTCTTATGCCAAGCTGCAGGATTGCATTCACCATGTGTTTAGAAGGAGGGAAGAGAGATTTTTCTCTGAGCAAGTTAATACAACTCTAAGCTGACATAATATCCCTGTTAGGGAAAGGGCAGACGATAAAGGAGCTTGCACTGACTTTGCCCTGTTTAGCTGCTCTGCTGTGTTGGTCCCTCAGCAATCCATCTGCATCTGTCTGAAGACCTGAGGGTCCACCTTACCTGAGTACTTGAAGCTCATGTGTTACATGATGCTGCTGTGCAAACTGGTCTGTGCAATCTGTCAAGCCTAACTGGACTGTCGGAGAGCTACGGCTGTCAGATAGATCTTGTTCAGTCTTCCTCTGCCCAGACTACCCTGGGATTTATTAGCAAACTGAAAATTGCTGCACAGTTTCCTTTCCTTCCCTTCAAAGGCTCCTTGGTCAGCTCTTGGGAGCCGTTTGGTTTGGCAAGTGTGTGTTGTTCTCTCAGCAGGCACCTGTTCTGCTGAAAACATTTTGGAAATCAGAAAGGCTGATGCTCATTTACATGAAGGACTGCATGTGCCATGAGGGAGGTTTCAGCATTAACAGATGGGAAATTTGCATGTGGATGGAGCCTTCATGCCTTTGTGTCAACAGCGATGCAAAGGGCTCACAGCCCATTGAACCTGGATTACACTTGCATCCTTAAAATCAAAGCAATTCCTAATGGATAGGGACAGAGTCCTACCTGAGCACCACACAGGAGCACCAAGTGCAAAAGGAGTCATGAAGGAGCTAAGATCTTTCAGAATCTCCTCTAGAAGAAATCGTTTGAAATGGCTTACAGAGTGCTGGAGACCCAGTTGTCAACACAACGTTTCACAGTCTTTAATTAGCTGAGACTTCATTTTGTCAAGCTATCCTCGTTGCAGGAAATGATAATGCACTAACAGAAGCAGCCAGTGCAAGGCTATTGATTTTTAGGTGTGTGCTGAAAAATGAGGAGCACAGGAAGCAGACTTGGCTGGTCTCCAGGGACTGCCAATAGAGAAGAGTAGCAAAAAGAAAAAGCTACTGAGAAATGTGGCCTCGTCTTGTTCCTGTAGGAGCTCATGGAAAGTTTTCTGTTGACTCCAGTCATTACTTTGTTTGCATTTGGCCCCTGTACCAAACATGGTGAGAGCTGTGATGGAAGTTTCCCAGTGAAAGACTTTGTCCCTTTTCTGAATGCAGGATATCTCCGTCCTTTTCAAGATTAGAGTCAAGTCCCTCTGGGAAGAAGATCCCCCTGGATATCTGAGTAAGTCAGCAGGCTGGATCAATCTTCCCCTCCCACAGTTTTCATCTGAGGACTTCCTCCAGGGGGCTGCAAGGAGAGAGCAGTCTTTCTTTTGGTGGCTTGTCTGCTCATGGTGGAAAAGCAAAACAACATCTGCAGATGCAGCCATGCATGGGACCTGAGGACACTTTTATCTGCCCAGATTATTATAGTACCACTTCACAGCTTCTGTTAAATTCCTCCTAATCTTTGTCATGTCTGCTCTTTGCGAAAGCAAGCTACTGATCTCACAAAGACTAGTGTTAGCACACTTCTAAATAATTACTGAGAAGACGACAAAATTTGTGAAGAGAGGAGAAATTAGCAGTGCCTCCAGAGACCAGCTTTTCAAATTTACCATCCTCTTCCTACTCTCTGCTGTGTTGAGGAGCAGAAGCAAAGACCTGTCTAGATGATCAGAGGATAATGGCTTGTGCTCTTCCCACAGCCCAGGAAGCGGGGTGCCAGGGTGTCACCATGATATTTTATGAAAATCCCTTTGCTAGGATTTTCTCCTGAGAAGCTGAGAAGTCTCAGAGAAAATGTAAACAATAATTATCTGATGGCTGTGGAATGTGGTCTGGACATTGTTTACCAACAGGTGCATCTTTGATTGGTCCATATGGATTGTTTCTGCTTGATGGCCAGTCAGGGTCCAGCTGTGTCGGGCTCTCCGGCTGTCACAGGTTTTTTCCTTCCTTTTCCTTTTCCTTTTCCTTTTCCTTTTCCTTTTCCTTTTCCTTTTCCTTTTCCTTTTCCTTTTCCTTTTCCTTTTCCTTTTCCTTTTCCTTCCCTTCTCATGGATCCTTTTTCTCTATTCTTTTTAGTATAGCTTTAATATAGCATTTTTAATATAATATAATATCACTATATAATAACTCAGCCTTCTGAAACATGGAGTCAAGATTCTCATCTCTTCCCTTGTCCCGGGACCCTCGAACACAACCACACCAGGGCCATCGTGGGCACCTGTCCTGTTTGGCATTATTAACCAGCTGCCTGGAGGAGGCAACAGAGGGCACTTGTCAAGTCTCAGAGCTGACCCTGCTCTGGGCAGCAGGTTGGGCTAAAGACCTCCTGGGGCCCCTGCCAGAAGTATCCAAGGGTCCTAAGATGAACAAAATGCTGAACCATTGTTGGAGCTGCCAACTACAGCCTGGTGCATTACTTACCCTCTCACACAGCGGCAGCTCCACCTTGTTTGGTGGGTATTTGGTGCGTGTATGGTGTGTATCTATTTCCAAATGGTTTCCTGACAATCACAAAAAAACCCTCAGATACTTCCATTAAAAACGACTCCAGTGTGAGCAGTCATACCAAATGATGTGGCTGACTGCTTTAAAAGCTATTTACTCGTAACTATTCCCAGAAACCTTCTTGCTTAAAACCAGGGAGAAGTACAAAACTGGTTGTCACTATGGAAAAGGCAGTCCTGCTCTTTGAAGAGGCCCGGGGGAGGATGGGAGGGGCAGGAGTAGCTGCAGCATCCTCTGGGGAGGCTCAGTGGGGACAGAAAAGGAAAACGGTGATGTGCATGCAGGGGGAAGAGGAGGAGAAAGCCTCTCTCTGGCCCTGCCTGGCATGATGGCAGGTGATGAGGACCCCTGCACACTTAAAAGCTTTTGCCTTCCAGATTGGAGTGAGGCAGGCAATCCATATCAAGGTAAATGTAAGAAAGGTCAGTCTGAAAAGGGTAATTTATTTTCTCTCTTACATTTAACAGCGTCTCCAATTCAGGTGATTCTGCCAAAAAAATACATGGATAATGAGACAGGAGTAGGCAGCAGTTTGTTCCCTGTCCGGGCCATTTTTTCCTCTGGCAGATATCTCATAGCTTAAAAAAAAAAAAAAAAAAAAGAAAGGTACAGGTTCTGCTAAACAGCCCTGGCTTTCCTGTACATCCTCTGCATGAAAGTGGTCTCCAAGCCCCTAAATCAATACATTCCTTCCTGTCCTTCTGAGATCACTTATCTCTGTGACTTCACTGCTCTTGCTGCAGACTGCTGAGCTCATTGCTTTGCCAGTTGAGCTGGGTGCAGTGAAAGAAACCTTCGAATTCCCATGCCCCAGATCAGTTTGCTGGCTCAAAGGCATTTTCCTTCTTTGTCACTGCAAATCCCAGTCCCTGAAAGCTGCAATTCTTGCTGCCATTCCAGCCCCTGCCATATCACCATTTGCCATTGGTGGCATAACAAGAATGTAATTCCTGATGAATGAAAAAAACCTACTTTACAATGGACCAAAAGTGCTCCTAGCCTTCACCAGGAGCCCGTGCAGTGGAAATCCAGTGTTTATTTTGGAAGGTACAGGCGGAGGTACTGCTGGATCCCCCTCTTGTCCCTGGCTGTGCTGTACTCCCAGTCACTCCTGCACCATCCTGCAGCGGGCAGTAGAGGTGACTGAACACACTTTTACTCCCTTTGAGGTGTTTTGGCTACTGCTTTAGCTGGATTTTGTGCTTTTGGATTTTGGAGTCAGATGACTTTAGATTATACCCTGATATAATGTTCATGGAATGCCTGGGGAAAGCCCTCCTGAGCTCCACTCGACTCCCCCTGGGTGTGTGCCCCATGCCAGGGGCTGCTGCTCCCCCTCAGCCCTTGCCAGACCTGCCAGGGCTGCTCCCAGGCTCCACAGCAGAGACAGGGACTGGGGCAGGTGGCACACACCGCAGCTTTGGCAGGATCAAATGCTGTGTTTGTCTGCTTGTAAGGAAAGGGCACAAAAGAAATGCATCTGTTTCACAGCAGTTGCTGCAGCAGAGCCACTGATGGTGGAGTTTCAGGGACAGAGACAGCAGCTTCCCACTGCTGCAGCCTGAGCCTCAGGGTGCTCAGACAGCCCCAGAGGCACCTCCAAACCAGGCAGCAGGGAGTGAGTGGGGGATAGCTGTCCTAGGGTGGCTTTATGTCCCTAATCCAGGACAATAGCTCAGCCCAGGCTCTTGTGTGCTCATATAGGTTTGTTCTGGCATGTCTCTCCTAGGGAATTTCATCCCTGATGCAGAAGGCTTCCCGAGCCACAGACATTGGCTGTGTGGGAAGAGGTTGTCTCCAGCAGGCTGTACTGGCACCTACAAGCTTAAAAATTTTCCCTCACCTTCATAATTGACATAATTATCCAATTACAGGAGTGAGATGTTGACTGAGATTGATGTCAAAGGGGGAGCCAGCAGGATGGCTGCAGTCAGATGAAATTCTGGCTGAAAAGAAAAATCCCTCAGCTGAGGCTCCTGCTTGAACACCAGGGAATTTCTCTTTGTCCCTGCCATTTAACAGAGCCACTTCCATTTTCTGCTGTTCCTGGTTTTCCACAGGAGCCCACTGGGACTCCTGGCAGAGGGTATGTGTTCTTTTGTGATTTCAGGAGCACAGAAAGCCTGTCAGTGTGCCCTGGTGTGGTTATTCCTGCCATGGGAGAGCATCCTGAAGGCAGCACATGAGTGTTGGGTACAGCATGTTCTTCACCTCCTATAAACCATGAAGAAGAGGGAGAAAATGGGAGGAAATTCATCCTGGGGTGTATTTTGCTTATATGCAAAACTTTATTTTATTGGCTATTTCATGATGGCAGAGACTGCTCCAGATGAGAAGGGCAGCTTGGCTGCAGATGCTCTGCCTGCACAGGAGGGCATGGCTGGCTGTGGAGGCTGCAGGTATCTGTTCCCTGTTTCCCTGCACTGCTGCTGCCTCCTCAGCACCAGCACACTGCAGTGAGACACAAAGGGGAGGCTGCACACATCCCCAGCAGTGCTCAGCATGCTGGCTGCAGGAGGGAACAGTGGTCCCTTCCCTGCCTGAGGAACCACCCCTGGGCTTTGCCCATCTATTTTTAAAGTACATTTTTTTGAGACTGATCCCTGTGCAGTGGTGCAGAACCACAGCTGAGCTCTGAAGAGAAGAAGGCATTTGGAGTCCTGAATAGGCTTCACTGGACTGAAGTTGCCAGAAGCAAGTTTCAGAGGGGTTTTTGGCTCCTTCCCTGCCTGCTGCTGCTGGCATGCCCCCAGCACCCCTCTTCCTGCACTGGCCTATTGACCCTGTGGCTGGACACAGGAGATGCTGGTCTTGTTCATGTCTCTTAATGGTATTTTTTAATTTGCTTTTTGATCTCTTTTAGTGCCAAAGATCTAAAAGGCTGTTATCACCTTGTAGGGCAAAGCCTCCTGTGCCTTCCTCCAAGGAGAAAAGGGAGGGTAGGCATAAGTTATCCTTGGGGCAGAGGTGATGGGCTGTTTCCCCTGGGCACCTGCACATCTTTGCTGTGTGTGCTGTAGGTGTGCTCTTCAGGAAGCACCTTGAGTGTCCTTCTCTGTCCCGGCAAGGGGGAGGTGAGAGGAGAAAAGCACAAAGCTACAGCTGCAGAGAGCTCTGGGGTCCTTGGGCTGGGCACCACCTGCACGTGGTTCGTGTTGTTTTGCTGTGACCACTGCCAGACAGAGCAGAAGGAAACATGAATGAGAATGATCGCTCTGCTCTTCTCCTGAAATCAGAAACATTCCACAGATGACACCTGGCATGAGCCTGGCAGGCAGCAGTGCTGTCCCTTAGAGAGGAATGGATGAGCCTTGTATCCCAGCCTGACTGCTCTCCTAAATAAGATGGATTAAAATGGCAGAACATGCTTTGTCCTGGATCAGGAGGAGCACAGCTTTTTCTGCAAGGGAGGCTCAGCTAAATGAGGCTGAGCTGACTCTTTTCAAGGAAGCTGAGCAAGCATGGGCAGTAGGTGAGCTGGGACCCAGTGCTGTATGAGTGAAGGGCCTGCTGGCCATGAGGATGCCTCTGGAAGGCTCCCCAAGCCAGCAGAAGTGTGGAGGGAGGGCGGATGCAGAGTCAGTGGGCAGCAGCCAGACACCCCCACTCTGGGGCTGGGCTGGGGCTGTGGGTGCCAGTTGAGCAGCAGGAGGCTCAATTCCCATTTAAAGGCTTTTCCATCCTTATTTTCTGTGACTCTGCTTCCATGCTTGGGGATGGATTTCTTTGTCAGACATAGAAATAAGGAGGTCTGTGTTAACAGACAGAGATCTTTATTGCTGGATATATGTATTGGACCTTTTGCTCTTACAGGACATGCAGTGAGCCAGAGCTACCTCTTCACATCCTCATAGAAACCACTGCTGTCATGGCACAAACACTTAATTTTAGCTTAGATTTCTGAGGAAATGAGGTCCATAAACTCACACAAGGCATCTGTCTCACCAGCCAGGCACCCAAGCTGGGGCTGCTTGCTCTCAGCAGCTTCTGATGCCACTGAAAACTCTCTCAATCTGCAGGCAGGTGCCACTCCCAGCAGTGGGAAGATCATAAAGGAGATGTTAGGAGTTATGTATGGCTGCATGGCTGAGAGGTCTGGAGACCTAGAGGGGGGAGGCGGGAGTGTGAGCTGAGCTATTCATTGCTGATGGCCACGCAAGGAGCTGGGGCAGGACACCAGCACGTGGAGATGGCCTGCCTCCCACTGGAGCTGCCAGGTAGATGGATGCCAGCTGGGGACAGAGGTGGGAAATAGGACATGACTTCTGCTGTGATAAGATTTTGGACCCAGTTCTCGAGGAAATCTGTCTTTTCTTCCTCTGCCATCCCCAGGAAAACCACTGCCTGCAAAGTGGAGCTGGACTGGACAGCTGGAAGAGGCAGAGTTGGGGAGAAGCTGCCGAGGGCTGGCCGGGGGGGCACAGTTATTTCCCCCTGTTTCTCCATGGTTAAATCAGGGCAATGCATTTGCATTTTGTGTGATGTCAGAGGAGCCAGGCCCTTCACCTCCCTCCTGCCTGGCCCTGCCTCCAGGCAGCCACATGTTCACTATTTCAACTCCCACTGCGTAGGCTGGAGCGCAGCTTGGGAAATCCTCATTTATATTGCCAGGGAGTGCAGAGCGTGGCAGACAGAGGCCAGGGCACCACTTGGCACAGAGCAAGGAGACAAATGCTCCTTTCTTCTCCTCTGTGCTCTCTGAACTCGGGGCACCCTGTGTTAATGGACTCCACGCTGCAGGAGGATGGAGTGCCGTGAGGAAGAGTTTTTCCATTTTGAATAACTAAGAGTAAATCCTGCCTCATTTATCCCCTTTTCTGTTTTTCTGACCCTTTAAACATGTAGGCTTCTTTAAAAACAAAACAAAACAAAAAACCAAAAGCTTTGTGAGATTTTACCCTGAAATAACTCCAAATCTCATAAATTCAAACACACTACTATTCAGCTGCCAAGCATCATAATCCTCACAGTGAGACTGCAGGGGGAAGCACATTTAGATATTACCAGGGCTTGCTTTGCCACATCACTGGTTTTATGGGAATAAAACTGTCTTGCAGACTGAGCTCCACGAGCCAGTGGCTTAATAACCTTAACTTTCTCTAGAGTGTTATAATAACATTTTTAACAGATCCCTGGTGAAAAGTAACCTACTCTGACTTATAGATGCCATTTTGCTGTATCCTAACATCTAGTCAATATTTAGAGGGCTTGAAAGCTATTTTCATCTGGAGAGAAAACAGCCCCAGGATGGTATCCAGCGTATTTCAAGTATTTTTTCTGCTGTTGCTTAGCATTTGTGTTTGTTCCCATTGGTCTTTTCACTCCCCTTTCTAACATTATGCCTGTTCCAATCTGTGAATATCCAAGAAGCTGTTTGTTGTCTGCAATGATGTAGAAACTGCATACATCTAATATTTGTCTGGAGTGGTAGCTTTTGTGCCAGCTGACACGGATGGGAACTCCAGGCTGCCACGTGACAATGAAGCTCTTCCATGGGACAGTGAAGCTTTTCAAGAGCAAAAAGATGACCAGGTTTTGACTGGTGACCTCCTGTGAACCAGATTAGGGTATGCCAGAAAACACAGGTTTGAAACCCTGAAAGTCCTTTTGACTCCGGGGGGCTGATGGAGTCAACTGTGCATTCATCTGCTTGCGTGATGTGACTGTGCTCCCCTCAGACCCCGCAGAGGAGCAGCTTTCCTCTGCAAGGACTTGCTCTTTCAGGAGCCTTTTCCCCTTCCTGAGCCTTTCCAAATCAGTGAGCTGTGAAGCTGAGCCCTGGGGCAAAACCTACCACACCCCGGGGGTTTATATCCCCAGCTTTATCCCCCATCCCAGGGCATGTACAGTTCCATGAGTGTTCATCACTGTGATGACTCTGGTAATGTGGAGTGGCTGTATGTACTCATATTTTCAGAGCAAACAATGTCATGGGGCAGTGGGGATGCAAAGGTGGGGGGATATGAACCATCCTCCACTTCCCACCTTCCCAACCCAAGTAGTTTCCAAGAGGCAGCAGTGTTGCAGACCAGCTCTAGGGATGTCCTCTCTCACTGGACCACGGGAGGAAGGATGCAGAAAAATCAATGGGCAGCATCCATTTACTGTAATGGGCTTTTGTTTGGGTCAATGGGCTTCTTCCTCCTATTAATCACCACTGCAGTCCACTGTGCAAAGGCAGCACTTGAAACTAAAAGGGAATAAAATCCCATCCCTTCAGGGAATGAAGGCAATCCATTAGCTATGCTCTCTCACTTGCATAAGTTCTGTCTGTCTGTCAGTCTGTTGTGACTGAGGTTACAAGGGGAGGAAGGGCTGGGCTCAGTTTAAATATCCATTTATCATTTCAAGGATTACTCAGAAAGAAGTGGTCAGCATGCCAGTTTCCCTGAATAATCCTTGACATTTCTAAGAGTCAGACATTTCCCCGTGCTACTCAGCTTCCTGACAACCTTTTCTTCTGACTTAACTGGTGATGAAATTAGATTTTAAAATTACCTGGTAGCCCTTGCAGCTCCTTATGGAGAAGTGTCTATCAGGAGTTTGTCCTATGATGGGAACTGGGTGAGGCTCCTAGCTGTGTGCCACAAACAGCCCCTTGGCCCCATGTTCTCCCAAAATCCCTCTGGGAGCCAGCTGCCACACATGCTCACCCAGACCAGCCACGCTGCTGTTCATGCTCAGTGATGAGGAGTGGCCGTGCTGCCTCCACAGGTGTGGGAACCAGATCTTCCACCCCTAGGGGAGTCTCTCAAATATTTTTTCCAGTGGAAGGCAGCAGCAGTGAGGTGCCTGTAGAGGGAAAATTGCTCGGCCACCAGTGCTGGAGCCGGGTGCAAGACCCAGGTGCTGGTGGGACTTGGTGAGATCCAGGCTTCCCCCAGGCCCATCAGCCTGTGAGTGGGTAATAAAACTCTTGGCGATTAACAGGCTTCTGAATGGGGCTAGGACCTGGAAACAGTCCAGGGAAACACAAGCTGCTCACGGCTGTGCCATGGCACACAAAGGAGCCACAGCCCTCGGATAAATTATTCATTGCCGCTTTCCCAGCTCAGCTCTCTTGATGACCTGGTACCACTGATGAAAAAAGGCCTGCAGGGAATAATGGACAAGGTGGGACTGGAAGATCAGAAAGCTTGGACAGAGGTTTAGCATGCTGGAGAAAATCATGTCAAATGGAAACCAACAGGAAGAGGCAAAGATTGAATAGGGAGGTGGAAAGGGAAAAACCTGGTGCAGAACTACGGGAAGTGATTAGAGCTGTGGAACTGGCACCAGGAGAGGAACAGTTCTAGAAACTGCAAGGACTGGAGTGCAGTCCCAACATTTTGCCCAAGTCAGGAATGAATGTATTTAATATGACTTGACTGAATGGGTCAGGATGTGGAGCATGAGAACGGCAGCAACTCAGGAATGGGGACCACAGAGAGAAGCCAGCTGGGCTGGAGCTGCAGAAAATAAAAGATGATGTGATGAGGGAAACAGCTAAGAGGAGAAGCTGCCCTCTTACTGAAGTGTTGGAAAAGACAGCTGAGATGACTGGGATGCATGTCAGGAATGTTGCCTAAAAGATACCTTACATGGCAATGCACATGGCAGCACTAAGAATAGAGGAATGCTGAGCACAGGGCAAGCAGTGAAGAGCAAAACTGATCTAAGTGGTTTGAAGGCAAGGGAGGCTTCTCCAAGACTAACAGGGTAGAAGGAAACCTCTACTGAGCTGATGGGCTAGGAAAACAAAACAGAAAGCCATCGTCGTTTTCTTGGTTCAACTAATTAATGGAATGGTATAAAACTCAACCCATCCAAAGAGTGCCTCTCACCCGGGTGTTGGAGGAGCTGCTGGTCCCTGGGAGGGCTGGTAGGGAACTGAAAGGAGCTGTCACATCCTGGGAAGAGGATCAGGATCCACCTCTACTCACAGCCAAGACACTGGAGTGCACATATGGTCCCCTGTGTGTTTGGTGGACACTGCTCATGGACAGGCTTGAGTATTTTGTTGCAGCCTGTGAAATAACAGTCTTCATACTGTCTAGGCACCCACATCCCACTGTAATCCTTGGAGTGGGGCTAGTACTGGAAGAGCACCATTCTTCCAAAGTGTTTTGGCTACCAGGGAGGAGCTGTGGGGTATCACAGCTGCCTGCTGTGAGTGGGGAGAGTTAAGGAAGATTCTGCATGCAGCTCTTTTATGGCTTTCTGAGATTCATCTTTGCTTTGATTTATGCTGAAATTTATATGCACCTAGCTCATGTTTTGGAGCTTTGAAGTGTACTTCAGGCAGCAGCAAAGGGGCAGTGGATATTAAATGAATAAT
This sequence comes from Passer montanus, assembly GCF_014805655.1. Classification (NCBI taxonomy): domain Eukaryota; kingdom Metazoa; phylum Chordata; class Aves; order Passeriformes; family Passeridae; genus Passer; species Passer montanus. The sequence continues at coordinate 1,835,546 of NW_024368818.1, forward strand.
TAAAATGAAGAAAAGCAGTTAGTACAAACACAGAGGCACCTATACAGAGAAATGATCCCATCACTTTTCTCATAAAGATTAAAAAGTGCCTTATGTAGGTCAGGATATTTGGCTTTCAGGAATTCAGATGGGAATGACTTAGTGGAAGTAACAAATATGGCCAAGAAAGAAAGCAACAGCTTTGATTTACACTGTTGAAGGGGGGCTCCTTCTCCAACAGGATGGCTCCCACTGCAGTGGTTCTCATGCCCACCAAAACCAGAGGGGGGCCGTGCCTTTGGGCACAGCTACCAAGGCAAACTCAGATGGGAAGCAGTGCATCAAGTGAGAACATGGTTATTTAAAATTCATTAAATGAAAGCAGCATCTCACAAGCCAATGCAGCCTGTCCATCACATTCTACCAATTGCCTTGGGGGAGACACCCCAAAGCCAAGAACCTCCTTCCTTCCCACCATTAGTGAGGTGCACTCCGTGGCGTGAGCACCTGGGTTTGCAGCAGCTCCTCACTGCAGGAGGATCATGATTTATGGAAAACCAAGGACATGGTTAAAGTGTTTGTATACTTTTCTTACTGAAAACATGAAGCCTAAATACATATGCAGAGCTGGCCTGGCTGATAAATCCATCAGGGCTTGCTTTCTCCAAGATCAAGCTGTCAGCTTGTCAAAGGCAGCTGCTCAGAGCCTGAATTTTGTTTCTGCTCCCACATTCATCAAATTTTAAGTCATTTCCAGCTTGAATAGTTGTTGTAGTTCTTCAACAGATTGTCTGTGCATCCCTCTTTCTCTTTGGTGAGGACCCTGGGATGGGAGGGAAGCTTGGGCAGGTCCTGGTCCCCTTCCCAGATGCAGCAGGGCATACCTCCAGCCCCTCCAAGGACAGGTGGCACTCAAGAAAACCCAGGAGAAAGATAAAAGCATCCGGTTTCTTTCCACAGGGCTGTTTTTCAAGATTCAGGAAGTGCCAGAGACACACTTATGGCTGAAATTGCTTAGCTTTGTTAGTAGTAGTAAAGCAAGAAAGTATCATTCCTTTTTCCAGGAGAAAGCATTTTAAGGAAAATTTTTAAGGGAACTTCTAGAGAAAAAGACTGAATAAAATCCTGGTAGCAAAGAAGGAAGCATTGCACTAAAGTAATAAAATTACTTTGCTTCATCTCTTGCATGGTGAAATACTTGGCTCAATCTTTTGTGAGGCAACATGTTCTGAAATTCATTTAATGCAAAAAAAATCCCTGTCAGTTGCTGAAATGACAACAAACACTTGACAGATTTCAAAGTATCTACTTGTGTTTCCCAAGTTTAGTTTTATAGGGAATTCCAAAACTTTCTGGTTTTGATCCAGCAAAGAATAATAGCCCGTTGAAAACCTGGGGAATTCCCCACGAACATGGAAATTCCAGCTCCTGCACTGTGCTAGTTACTCTCACTAGCTTTAGTTTCTGTCTTGAACACTCCCTGTTTTCCCTCTGCCCCCTGGGACACTGTGATGCAAACATGAGAGACAGCCAGAGCTGCCCAGCCACGTCTGCCCCCTCCCCTGCCCTCTGCAGCCACAGTCTGGGGAAAGCACCAGCTCAGCAGAGTGAGGAGGGACAGGGAGCTCATACAGCACGGGAAGAGCTGCCCATGTTTCTTTGTGCTTTGGACAAAAGCAGTCCAAGAAGCAAGAAGAACAGGGCTGCCAGCTTGGCTGAATGTGGTCATGAAGGCTGGGAGTGTGCTCATGCCACTGGAGGAGGCACCTCGCTGAGGGGGAAAGCCTTCCTCCAAACCTGCAGGCAAAAATGAACTCAGGTTTGGGCAGATTGTTTGCAAAAATGGAAAATCAAAGTCTTACTGGAACTGCAGCATCAGATAAGCCTGGTCCCATCTGGGTTTGTCCCTGGCAGGGTATGCCCAGGTGGCTCCTGTGCCTCGGCAGGAGTGAACTCTTCTTCTCTACCTGGACACCTATACCCACCAAATGAACAGGATATCTCCTCCTACAGCTGATCTCCACTCTGCAGTTAGGTTAATTGTTGGGGGATGGAAAGGTGGATATTGAAGCACTTGTGAGAAAACTGCTTTTTCTCCCTCCCAAGCGTGATTGTGCCAGAAAAGGGCTGAATAGAAATTGATTTAGCCCTAGATAAAAAAAATAATGAGAAAGTTTTCCCATCCCTGCTGGGTTTTTATTTTTTTTCTGTCTAGTTTCCACATTTCAGCATCACACAGAGAGAGGGATGGAAAGTTGGATGTTCAAGGACTTGTGAGAAAACTGTTTTTTCTCCCCCACTCCCAGCATGATTGTGCCAGAAAAGGGCTGAATATAAACTGATTTAGCACTGGATGAAAAAAATAATGAGAAAGTTTTTCCCATCCCTGCTGGGTTTTTATTTTTTTTCTGTCTAGTTTCCACATTTCAGCATCACACAGAGAGTTGCTTTCCATGGAAAAACTGTACTTACCACCAGGAAAATCATCTTGCTGCTCTCATGATCAACAGAGCTGCTTGCCTTGGCCAGGAGTTTGCTGTCCCAAATGTGTTTGCATGGGTTCACCCTGTCTGGACCCAGGCATGCAGCCACAAGGATACATGCCCTTCATGGCTCACAGACCCCCAGCACAGGCAGGCCTTGTGCACCTCAGTGTGAGGGTGCACTCATACTTTACTCCTTGACACGCTTTAGGCTCTTTGCAGCAACATATTCCAGCGTGAAGCTTCCCTTTAGGATGAGAATGAGGTTGCACAAGAGCCCCAGCTGTGATTCCACAGTGCAGTTCTTAAAAGCATAATTGTATCATGTATGCAATTTTTACACAGTTCTGGCAAACATTTCTGGGCATTGCTGCAGCATTCATGAGAAGCAAGAGTATGCCAGCCTCTGAGAGCATTCCCACTGGTCCCACATGTGCTCCTGAGTCCAGTGACAAGGGGACTGACCAGCATGCAGACCTGTGGCAGGATGTGCCTCCAGCCAGGGACAAATAAACAACTCTTACAAGGAAAGAAAGGAAGTAATTGGGAGAGGGAAGGGCAAAAGCAACAAACTGAAGGAATGGAATATTTTCTGTCATTTGCTATGACAGAAAATAATTTTTTAACAATACAGAACATGTTCTAGTTGGGCTTTTAGGTGTATCTCCTGTGATTCACAGGCTGACTCATATCAGAGCATCACCAGTTATATAAAGGGATGTGTTCTTGAAGGTGTGTTGTGGCCTGAAATTTTCATAATGGATGAAATTTAGTAGAGAGGGGCCTCTATTGGTACATGGCTGGATCATTCTGGCAGTGACATACTGCGGAAAGAAGCAAGAACAGGGCGAAGTCACAGAAACATGTGCTTTAAAATTAGGAGCTCATGAAGTTTGCCCCAGAGAAGGGCTCCCCTGCAAGATGCACTCCATGTACGTGGTCACTGGCAGCAAGGCAACTAGTCAGGTCTCAGATGTGTATGGATAAGGGCTAATAAGCCCTATTTCTGCTTCCTAGTGGAAATTCCCAGGGAGACTGAGAGCTGTGGACTGATGAGAGTCCTCAAAACAGACCTCCTCTTGCCTTCTGTGCCTCATCAATCACCTAGCACTGCTTACAAAGCTGCCATCCTCTGTGCCCAGGTGGAGCAGGGCCCTGCACGCTGGGTCAGGGCTGCCTGAGCCCACTGGGACCCTCGGGGAGTGCCCTTGGCAAGCTGCTGTCACCCTGCTCAGTGCCAGCACTGGTTCACAGCGCAGAGAGCCTCTTGAGCCTTCCTGTGCTTGCCCCTGGGCATGAGGAGAGTGCTCACAGCCTCTCTCAGGCCTCCTCATGAGGCTCGAAATGCCCACCCCATCAGCGTATGCTGATTCTGGGAAGTTTTGTTTGTTTTGGGCATGGCTGAGCAGAGCCAAGGGATCACCAGGTCTTCAAAGGAGGTTTTCCAGCCACCATGCCAGTGTAGGGCCTGCAGGCCAGCACCACAGCACATGGAGTTCATTGCTCTGCCAGCTTCTCCTCCCGCCCCGTCACCACAGGGCAATGTGCTACTGCCCCGCCAGGGCACAACCCCTGCTGCAGGGGGATCTGCTCCTTCTCCTGTGGTCCCCAAGGTGAAACAGAATCACAGAATTATTTAGCTTGGAAAAGACCTTTAAGATCATCAAGTCCAGCCATTAACCCAGCACTGTCAAGTTGACCACTAAACCATGTCCCTCACACATCTACACATCTTCTAAATCCTTCCAGGGATGGTGGCTCTACCACTTCCCTAGGCAGTTTATTCCAGTGCTTGACAACACTTTCCACAAAGAAATTTTTCTAAAATTCCACCTAAATCTCCCATGGAACAGCTTGAGGCCATTTTCTCTTGTCCTGCTACTTGTTACCTGGGAAAAGAGACCCCACCTGGCTACAATCTCCTTTCAGATAGCTGTAGAGAGCAATAAGGTTCCCCCCGAGCCTCAGTTTCTCCAGGCTGAACAATCCCAGGTAATGATCAGGATTTTTACAGAAAATAACCATTTGAAGGAGCTATATCACCAAATGCGGCACATTGTTAGTGTTTCACTCAGAGGACTGGATATTCTCCTCTGGATGTGGATAGCTCCTGGCACTATAACCAGCTTCAGGTGCTGTGAAGGTGGCACACAGACCCTGAAAGCCCTCATTTTGAGACAAGGGCTTTCTCAGGGAGGATCAGGGCACAAACATAACCAAAAGGCTTGTGATACTGATGAAACTTTTAGTACTAAAGAAATACTTCTAACTTGTGGTGTTTGTTGTTGATGCTACAGCCACGTTCTTCATGTTGTCTTACTGTGATGTGGATTTAATGTTTAGATTTTTTCTTCATAAGGCCAGTTGCTTCATCTATTTTTTTAAATTTCAAGTTTTCATTTATAAGACACAACTACTGTCAACATGGAATACTTATAGTGAGCAATTAGGATAATTATTTTTATTTAGGTAACACCAGAAAACTTTCAGTGAGGGCGAGGTCACTATGATTTCATGCATTGTTCAAAGAAAGGGCAGAGACTGTTTTCATTCTACCTTGTTGTCTGTGTCTTGCTCTTTATTTGTAAAGATAAACATGCCCAGAAGAGAGACTGAGCAAGAGCTGAGGACTTGGCCCAGTGACGTTGCTGCACAGTTAGAGGTAATGCCATGGAGAACTGTCCCCAGGAACACAGCTGAAAAGCCTGGGGAGTGCTTTCAGGCTCAGAGATTGCTGGGGCACATGAATCACTGCTTTGCTGCCTGTGGAAATGTTGTGTTCAGCACCACTGCAGTAGGAAGTGCAAATCACAGGGATTGAGCTGCGCCAGGTGTGGGATGCTGCAGATTCACAACCTCATGCCAAAGCAGAGTTGCTTTGGGGGCCAACAGAGAGGGTTTTCACTCTCTGGAGAGGGTTCTGGCACTGGAATCCTGCTCTGCATAGGCAGTAAAGATGAAACAATCTGCATTAAAACCAACCTGGATGGTTATTTATGAACAAACTTGTCTGGTGAACAGCACTACCAAGGGCTGAGCATTAACATAAGAGGTGGTTGAACCCTGAAGTGTCCTGCTCAGATGCTTCCTGTGACATGGATACCCAAAAACGTGGTTTAGACACCAGACTTCCCGGTGTTGGCTCTGTACAGACTGTGAGGAGCAGGGCCTGTGTTCAAACCAAAGTCTACCGGCACCTCCCTAGGGTGTTTTGATGGCTTCTCTTTATGGATCATGTAAGCAGGCAGGGTCTGGGCATGCTGGAAAATAGGACTTTGAATTGCTCATTGCTCTCTCAAACACCGACTCCACAGGAGGCACCAGTGACAATTGTTGGTATCATAGACAATTACCTCAGTATCATCTTAGTCACTTTTTGAGACATTTATCTAACCCAAGACAACCACTGATCTGCACATAGGTTCATTCTAAAATAATGGTTTTCCACAAACAGAACTCTAAAAGATATTCATGATTAAAAACTTAATTATTGCATAAACAACTTTAGCTTAATTGCAAGCTCCAGCTGAACAGACCCACTGGGACATTAGGGAATTACAGCTAATGCAAACAGAACCCTGATGTGTTTCTTCTTTCTTAACACAATATTGTGTTAAGTAAAATCCTTGAATTCTTCCAGTGTTATTCTAAAGAACTGTGTGTGATAAGTCAACTTGGTTATGTATGCTTGTGTGACAAATTGCCAAACATCCCACAGGGAAAATATGAAAAAACAACAGAGAAGTCATTCTGAAGAAATGAGACTTTATTGACTTTTTGTGCCACTTTCAAAGGCCATCAATGATATATTGTTGAAGACCATGATTTCACAATTTCATTGCAATTCCAGAGGGTGGGGATGGGGAGCAAAGCAAATCTCACGTTGGCATATCATTGATTGTGTGATTTTTCTTCTTCAAACCAAAAAAGAAACAAAGCAATTGAGGGAAGAGTGATGGAGAGCAAGGAAACATTGACAGTCCTTGATTCACTCCTTTCTGATATCTATGACAGCTGGTGTTGGTCTGTTACAAGCACAGGATTCCTTGTAACAGAAGAGGATATGATGGGAAAGCAAAATCCATCATCAGGGAAATGACTTTTGAGCAGATCAAGAAAATTTGGATCCTTTACTTGGAGTGGTTTGTTTTGTTTTGTTTTTTTTAAGAAGAGAAATAATAACTAGAGACACAGGTATCTAGTTAGTCTACAGTGGCATTTTTTTGTTCTTTTCTTCTTTGCCATTGCCAAATACTGCTGTTCCAGCAGATCAAAACTGAATAAGGGCTTTTACTCTGTGCCGTATCACATTTCTGTTTTGTAAATGGCATTCCTTGAAAAAAGAAAGCAGCGTGTGACAATCCCACTGGTTCATGCAGGACCACCCGCTGCTCCAGCTGGGGCTCAGCAGGTGCAGAGGAGCACAGCTGTCCCCCACTCGTGCACAGCTGCACCAACCTTCTCCATCCATGTGCCCACGAAGATTTAGGGCCTGCTCCACCATCTGGTTTCTACCATCTTCTCCAAACCTTTCAAAGTCCCACATCATACACTCCATTACCAGAGGTGACCTTTGATTATTCCCTTTGCCATATGTCTCATAGCTCAAGGGCTGGTTCTCTTTTTCCTCCTTACTGTTTAGTCTCCATGCTGATGCCATTACCATCTTTTTTACCTATTGATACATATTTTTACCTATTAGCAGTGTAGTCCCTATCTCAAAGAACGTTGTGGGCTTGACAACAGTGATCCACGTCCTCCAACACCCCCAATGGCCTTGAGCTGTTAATTGTCAAGGACTACAGTGAACGACATCACCAGAGGATCCGGTGCTGTTAATTTACAAAAGCAATAATTTTTGAATGCAATCATCTAAGTGAGCTTGTGATACGAACAATAATGGAAGAAGAGGAACTGGGGAGGGCTGCATGCTGAGGAAGCAACAAGGAATGCCAGGAATGAGCATAATTGCAGGTGGAAGGGTAAAACTATAGACAAGGCAGGAAAAAAATAATGAGGTAACTTGTGCTAAATTGCAGCACCAAGCTGTGAGTGAATTGTCACCATGAAGTGGTGTCACAGGCAAACCCAAACTGTGTGTAGGCCTTCAGAAGTTTTTTGATATTCCTGCTTCCAGATGTTGTTTCTCGGGATTTGGGTCCTACTGGAGATGGGACAACATTAATTCAAATGCTGACAGTCACTTATGCTGCTTCTTGGAAGGCTGCAAAGTGCTGTTTTTCTTCACATTTCAAAGGAAATGTCCTTGAAATGTCAATAAGTGTGACAGTGTGATGAAAAGGATTTACAGCAGACCTGCCTGGAATGTGTATGAGGGGACAATGACAAGCAAGGAAAGAAGAAAAGAAAGCAGGCAGAGCTGTAAATGAATGAAAATATAGGGTTTATTTATTAAAACAGAATTTAGTATCGCAGTAAATATCTTGTTGTTCTCTATTACACCAGAATATGTGTTACATATCAGCATCTCCTGCAAGCATCAGAAACATCATCCTGTTTCTCTTAGCAATGGGAGCCTTTCTTTCTGGCTAGATTTTGAATCTGATTTCCAGGTTATCTTAATTACTTTCCAACTGAGTCAAGATACTGGAATGTTTATTTTGGAATTGTCCAAAATAAGCTTTTTCTTCTTTTCTTGGAGATTCACTTCTGTTTCTGTATGGAGTTCATGAAGTTCTGGGTATTTAAATTTTCTGCAGCTGACCAGTGTCAACGAGAGCTCTGCACACAAAAGGCTTTGTAAAAACAGATCCTTGGCACTACTGCAGATGAAATGCATTAAATGACCTGTGTGAAACTGTGGAAATCAACAAGTATTTTCCAGTAAACTTAGAGGAGGGAGAATAACCTGGACAACTCTGACCAATTTTGCAGCTATTCCTGCGGTGAGAGTGGCTGATGAAAAGGAAGGGAAGGATGGGAAGATGCATTGAGACACTTATCTCTGTCATGTCTTGATTAATACAACTGAAAGGCAGAAGCTGTAATTGAACACGAGGTCCTGTGCTGAAGTCTCTGACAGACACATGCTGTGAGGAGAGCTGATAAGCCAAGCTGGTTTTGGTACATGAATATTGCTATGTATTATGTTTACCTAAGCATTAAGGAGAAAAAAAAAATTGAAGAGAAAAATGAGCTCTTTTCTGAGTTTGAAATATTAAATAGAGGCTAAACAATTGGTTCTGAGCCCTAAAAAGCCTCCTTACATGAATCACTGATGAAGTGAAGACATGAACCTTATTTAATATATCAGTTCCTAGAATGGGACTCTGGGCTTTTTACTATGGAAAAATCTTCCCTGAAACTAATGGCTTTATCAGTGTGATTAGCACCATCCAGAGTCTGGTGCCTTCTGAAATCAGGGGTCCCTTGTGAGAGGTCCAGGACAGTACTTGGCTCTTGTGAGTGGCTGTCCTTCCTCACGCACAGGTGCTTAAAATAGGGAGAATGTAGCTGTGTGACATAGTCATAGTTCATGGGGCTGGATTTATCTGTATGCTGGGGAATGAGCTGATTGCTCTACTTTTTCATGAGCTGATTTATTTTGCGTTCTGGTTATGAATGTAATTCCTTAAGGGGAAAGACGTCTTGACTGCAGTTATATTTGTTCTTGCTACAGAGCTACTCCCCATGTCAAAGTGCTTAATTTACTTTCCTAACGTTGTCAAGTTGCTCTCAGATTTAGAATTCAAGCTTTGATGTACCAAAAATACCAGGACTCTCCAAAGTACAAGTAGTCTGAAGTCTGTGTAAAATCGCTGCCCTGGAGACTGCTGAATTAGTTGAGAATTTTTTTTTAGAAAAAGATATTGAATAATAGAGCTATATTTGGATGTTCTTTTAAAATCAGTGGCTGTCTAAGAATGGTAGCTGCTAGCACAGGCTTCACTGTAACTGGAAAATGGATCCATCCAGAGAGTTCAATCACACATATATCACACAGGCTGACAGCTCACATTCTATTACCTTTCTTTAATGCTTCATTTCTAAGTTATAATTATTTTAATGGGTGATTAATCTATTTTTGAGCAGTTTAAGGAATTTCTGGTATGGGTAAGCAGGCATAACTTTTAAAAACCTTTACTTCACATAAATTTGCTCTATAATTGATCATATAATCTCTGTGATACAACCCCTAAAAAATTATCTGACTAAAACCTATCATTTTATCTCCTTTGAGATACATTTATCCATTAGACAAGGTTCTCCATTCTCTCTTTAATTATTGTTCTGGCAATACAATTTTTGGTGGCTGTTTAAGAAAAAAAACCTGGAGTTCAAAAACTCCCAGTAGAAACTGTGGTGAATATTATTTCATTATACACAGCACAGAAAACATTCTATCTGCTGAACCCTTTGTGGCTTACTGGGAGAGTCCTGGAACAGAGAGAGGAAAATGCCTCTTTCTATGGGTTGCAAATTTGACCATATCTAAGTTTTAATTTTGAGATGAGACGGGAGTGCCAAATGAGTCACTGGCCAGATGAAGAAAAAATGCAACAGACTCCAATTTTCTTTATTGTTTGTCAGCCTTGTCCTGGCCCTTTTTTTTTTTTTTTTTTTTTTGCATAGAGGACAAAAATAAGAGTTCTAAGCCTCCTTCATTCTTCAGGAAACCATGGAAAGCAACTGTCTGGGCATAGGAGCTCCTAATTTGATGGTCATTGAAAGAGAAAGAAAGGCATAGACATGAAAGCTGTTCTCCTGACCAAGTCGGTCAGGAGAGAGATTCAGGATAGGGTACTGTCCCTGCCAAGCAAACTGTGATGAGCAGATACCCAAGGAAGGAGAATATCTGCTTTTCAAGGACCACCACTGCAAGGAAAGGCTCTGGAGTTACTGGTGCATCTGCTTCTCACACTGAAGACTGGTGTGGGGGTGGATACATCTGTGTTGGATGTTTTCCCACACACTGCAATTATGAAGAGGGGATTACCCAAGGATTTTCCCTATTCTGAATGAGGACAAAGGCAGATGTGCCAATCTGTGATGAACATGTTGGGAAAGAGGAGCTGCTGCAAAACACTGTGTTCCTTCTTTATGGTTGTGGGGTAGGAGGGCAGATAATTCAGGATCTGGTCTGGTCCTGTTTCTTATGACCCCATGAGGGAAGCTGGAAGGAGGAAAAACAAGGCAAAGCAAGTTGTGGTAAGGAGAAGAGTATATAGTTTTCAGATACAAAATAAAACAAATGGAATCCTAAAATATTCTTTGACTAATGCATGAATGTACATACCATCATCAAAGAATAAATTCTCTCAAGAGAGGCCTGTGGTGTCCAAAATATCCACAATGTTTTCCCATTCTGTCTATTCTCATATTTTTAATGAAAATACATATATATATAATATATATCACAAATTTGTGATATACTGGAATAAGTGTGCAGGTAAGAAAGGACACAGTCACAGCAGGACACAGTAAGCCAATAATACCTTGTGTGTGTGACCAGCTCCTGCTAGACAGATCCTCATAGTCTTCATCACTGATGCAAAGCGCTCTGTGAACAGGAAGATCTCCAAGTGAGGTGGCTAAAGCTGCAGCCATTGGGGAAAGTCAGCTCTCTTCTGGCAGTCCAAAGATGGACTTCAAGGGATTAAAACCAAAGTATTAGGATAAACCCCATGAAGTGTGACTGGCCCAGAACTGTGTGATACTGGTCAAACATGAAAAAGTATTATTTGCTGGTCAGGTGAACAAGTCAGGTCCTCTTCTTTGACAAGGACATAGGAATGCTTCAGCCAGCACAGTTCTTGGATGAGCAGAAAGTATGTCTTTGTCAGCTTTCCAGGAAGATGGGTGAACTTTTGTCTGCATTCCTAGCTGAGACTCATTCAGTATCCTGAAGGGCAGAGCTCCTTTGATCGTGTTTCATCAGCCTGCTTTGCTGAGCAGGTTTCAGCCAACTTTTGATCTGTGGCTGGTAACACACTCCTAATAAGCCAGCACTCAGTTCTGCAACCAATCAGCCTCTGGCTTCAGGCAATGGGCTTCTTGAGAGGGCACCTGCTGTGGCAAGAGTCTTCCCCTGGGCTGCCAGGACCACAAGCTAATTGCCTCATCCCTCACATCTGGATTCACTGCACTCCCTGTGAGAGCAAGCTGGGACAATCTGACAGGAAGAACTGCTCGTGGTCAGCTGTGAGAGCTACAGAGAAGCCTCTGGTGATGTTTTTTCTCTTTGTGGAACAGCATTCCTAAGGCATATCCCATCAGCCCAGCCTCACCATATCCTTCTTTCTCAGTGGAAGATCTCCTCTTTGGTATTGGCACATTTTGCTGGCAGAAAACAGGTGAGCTTTAAACAGAGCTAACAATCGTCTTGTAACATAATTTCTTCTATGCCCACCATCACTTCCTTTTCTGCACTTCAGTCAAAGTACCACAGTTCAAAGATTCCCAGGTGCCAACCATTTTGGGATATCTTTTTTTTTTTTTTTCCCAATAAGTTGGTCACACCCAGATAAGAGTTCAGCTCCATGGTGATGCTCTGTAGATGTCCTCAGCTGGCTCTTGCCGGGGGAGTACTGGCCATGGAAATGAAGCTTTTTCTTGTGAATCCACATCTGCTTGCATTCAGATGAGTCTGGCTTTTTGAAACAGTCACAGCATTTTGGTCAGATGATCACAAAGCATCCAGACAATACAGCCATGCACTACAATGTGGTGAAGGTCATGCTTATGAATATTACAGTGGGTGGCTAATTGTCTTTCCAAATATCTTAGATGCAAATGAAGTTTCAAAGAATAAATATCTGAGCTTGCACCTTCAAATGCAGCTAGTGGGTGTCTGGAGAGCAGCTCAGACATGAGGGAGTGATACCCACAAAATACCATTCATTTTAGCATGTTCTTGGCAAGTGCATGCCCGGCTGTTAGCCTAGCTAAAGATTGTGTTCCAGCTTTTCCTGATCTCTGAGTTGGGGACCATGCTATGGCCTATCACATTTCCTGAGCTTTATTTTGCAGAGTTAATTTTGAGGAATATCAGATAGGCTTCCACAGCAAATAACCTACAAAGAAAGGATAGTTCCCCTAATTTTTACCAAGTTGTCCATGTAAGAAGGGGAGGCAGGAGCAGAGAGGAGAAGCTGAGTGTCACTGAAACTGCTGGGCATGTCTGTTTGCATTGGTGTCGGTGATTTAAGTCTTGTGACAACAAAACTGCATATTGCAGCTCTGAATGGGGCTGTGTGCTGTAAGGCAGCTCTTCTGCAGGAACTGGAGCTGTATGAGTCCTGCTGGCCAGCCATGGCTTGCCTTTAGCTTCTCAGCTTGAGCGGGGATTCTCATTAAGCCTCTGTCACAACTAGTTCTTCACTTAAATTACAGCTCAGCAGCACTATTTAAAAGGTTTTAACTCAACAGATGTCTTCCTGTGTGGACAGCATCTCAAACCATGCTGGTGTCCTGGATACTGATTCTGGCTGTGTGGATCTCTTTGGTACATAAAATTGCCTGCCAACAGGGCAGGGTGTGTGCTGAGCCAGAAGAGATTCGTACATCTTCTCAGGAGTATCTGTTCCTATCATAGTCCTGAAACAGACTGTACTCTCTCAGTGTGAAATCCCTCTATTCCAGTGACTTGGTCCCTCTTCTCCCAAGAGTCAGATGTGTGTCTAATGGCCCTTGTGTCCTTTATTACCTCAGCCATTGGAATAAGCAGCTACCGCTGCACCAGATGCATACAAAACTGTTTGATTTTGCCTTACTTTGTACAGACTGTTTTTAGTGTGTTTGGAAAAGCTGCTACAGTGAAGGTTATTGCTGATATTTCTTTAACTGCTGGCATCAAGTAATAACATGGTTGATGTTTCCTAAGGGACTACTGGACCCTGCAATGTCGCCTGCTGCTTCTTGGAGTTCTTGGTTTGTGTATTTGCTGTAATTGCTTTCCCAGGCACCAAATCAGTGTCAAGCTACAGCTTCTCTGACATCCAGCAATCTCTCTCACAAAAAATAAAAATAATTCTTGTAACATTTAATCATGAAACCTGCTGGTGGGATGTGCAGGGCTATGAAAGCTTTGTCAATAGAATCAGTCTTGTACAAAAACCCCCCAAAAAACAAAACCAGTATATTATGAAATATTAATTCAAGTTGCCAGCTTCAGCATTCTAGACTTTTGCATTTTTGAAGTCATCAGCTTGAAGGAAAATATGTTTTCAGCTCTTGGCCCACCAAATACAGAGCAGAGCTGTTCTGAGAGTTTGTCAGCCTGATCCTTGGCTAGACTGCTTGAATCTTATTTTCCATTTGGTCTAATCATCCCCAGCCTTGAAATAAATTCAGCATCTGGCAGTGGTATTATTTATTTATTACCTCTATCTTTATTACCTTTATTATTCCAATTCAGCCATTGGAATAAGCAGCTACTGCTGCACCAGATGCATACAAAACTGTTTGATTTTGCCTTACTTCGTACAGACTGTTTTTAGCGTGTTTGGAAAAGCTGCTACAGTGAAGGTTATTGCTGATATTTCTTTAACTGCTGGCATCAAGTAATAACATGGTTGATGTTTCCTAAGGGACTACTGGACCCTGCAATGTCACCTGCTGCTTCTTGGAGTTCTTGGTTTGTGTATTTGCTGTAATTGCTTTCCCAGGCATCAAATCAGTGTCAAGCTACAGCCTCTCTGACATCCAGCAATCTCTCTCACAAAAAATAAAAATAATTCTTGTAACATTTAATCATGAAACCTGCTGGTGGGATGTGCAGGGCTATGAAAGCTTTGTCAATAGAATCAGTCTTGTACAAAAACCCCCCAAAAAACAAAACCAGTATATTATGAAATATTAATTCAAGTTGCCAGCTTCAGCATTCTAGACTTTTGCATTTTTGAAGTCATCAGCTTGAAGGAAAATATGTTTTCAGCTCTTGGCCCACCAAATACAGAGCAGAGCTGTTCTGAGAGTTTGTCAGCCTGATCCTTGGCTAGACTGCTTGAATCTTATTTTCCATTTGGTCTAATCATCCCCAGCCTTGAAATAAATTCAGCATCTGGCAGTGGGAGGACCCAGACCTCAGCGCCATTGTTAATACTGGATTCCTGCAGAGAGCATTCAGAGAGCTCTCTCATTCTCTTCCCAAGTTTTTTCCCCCTCCTGTCACCACAGACATTTTCTTGTTTAAATAAAAGCTGCCCATCTGCTCTGGTCTCCACAGCGTGCTTCTACTCAGCTTTTAGCAAAGTAGCCTGAGGAAGTGCCGTGCTTTCTGGGAAAAATCCCAGCAAACCCCCTTCTCCACTAGCCAATAAATCAAAGCCCACACTCCAGCACCCTGTGGCAGGAGGGAGCAAAGATGGCATTACTGCAAAGGGGGGAGGAATCCCAGGAACACACAGAGCAATAATAACAAGAGAAGGCTCGTGGTTGGGCGTTCCTCAGCAATAACCGTGTTTTGGAGGGTTTGCCAGAGCTACTTAGGGCATGCTGCAGAGCTGTAGTGAGATTCCTGCCCCACAGTGCTCAAAAGCCTCTGTCAGCTGCCTTAGTCCTGAGTGCTTACTGCACAGTGCTTGGTACCACATGTGAAATCAAATGGAAAATACCCCCAGTGAAAAAGGGAAGCCATTCAGGAAAAAGCCACAGCACAAGGAACTGCAGGCTCTGTGGCAGACACCACAAACAGAGATGATGTCTGTCATTTGGAAGGAGATGCAAAACCTGCAGCGGCTCAAGCATTTTGCATTGACAGAGGTTGCCAGTAGGTGCAGAGCACACAAGGGTGATCAGCCCCAAACCAAACTGGTATTTGTTTATTTAAAATGGGATACAGATGCCCACACTGGTGTGGTGCTAAAATCAGTTTTATCAACACTGGAAGAAACACTATAGGTAAGACAAGACATGCAGTAAACCCTAGACACTACACAAACTGATCTTGAACAGGAAGGGTGTGAAATGCAAACTCAGGTAAGTACCAAAGTGAGTGTAAACTCGTTACATTCAGAATGTATACCTGCAGGAAACAGATCCTCTTTGTTATTTGGGAAATCCTACATGCTGAATTTCAGCAGAAGGAATGGGCACCAGAGAAAGAGGAGACTGAAAGAAGGGAGAGATCAGAACTCTCTGATGGAGAGATTTGTAAATATGTTGGAAGGGAGTGATTTCATTACATGCAAAGGAAATGTTTTCTTTAGGATATACTTGATGCCAGATATTTTTCCACACTTCATCATCAGCAGGTCCCTGGTAAGGCTGTAAAAAGACAGCACATTTTTTTTTGCATTCTGATTGAGAGATATTCTTGTCTCCAACCACAGCTAATTTGCATAAAGCAGCTCAGAGGTTTTCAACAGGCCAACCAACCATCGTTTCTTACTGTGAGGAGGGATAGAGACTGCCCTCACAGATCTTTGGAAGAACATCTCAAGCCAACAGCTATCTGGCATAGTGCTGGTAAAGATGATGCTGCATTTGGCCTAAGAACTGGAAACAAGACCCCTTAATTCTGCATGTCATATACTGAGACCTGGAAAACACAGTAGCAGAGATTGTGCCAGCACACCAAGCTGGTTGGACACCAGCTGGAGCACTTGGGCTAAAGCAAAGTGACAATAATAGAAGACAGCTGCAATATGCTTGTCCTGCCAGAGAGAAAGGTTTACAGAAAAAACATGTGTCTCATCTTCCTCAAGCAACACCTAGCTGTGTAATAGAGACTGAAAGAATGGGAAGAAAATCTCATTCAGGGGAAAAAACTGAAAGAATGCTTGAAGTCCTGCTGTAAGGGCAACACTTGGTTGGCTGAGGTAGCTCTGGGCAGAGCCAGAGGATAGATTTGCCCAGGGTGCAGATATTTTTATGACACTTCTACAAGTGCCAACACATACACCTCGAAAATCAATAGGACATTTTAAATCAGTGAGGTTGTTTATTTATGCTGGAAGCTATGTGTTATGACCATTTCAATTCTTACTTGCTATTACCTTTGGCTTGAGGAAGAAAAAGGCGTGAGGAGCTGCCCTCTTTAAGGGAGCCTGGTAAGAGCCAGGCAGAAAGAGCTGTGCTTGCAGAGCTGTGTCAGGCAGCCCAGAGTGGCTGGATGTCCCAGTCAGTGTCCTTTGCTAGGACTGATTACAGAACATATTTAGCTTGCTACCATTTAAATGTACAAATGAGTGCTCTGTGACTCAATTAATAGCTTCAGTGCTCCTCGGCTGGCTCTCTCCCTTGAAGGGCAAAAGGCAATCTCTGTGACTATTATCGCTCCTATAATGATGCAGACTTGTTTTGATTTTTGTGATGTGGCACTCCAGAACCAGAGCATTCTCAGCTGGATCTCCCAGACTTGCTTTCCCACTGTGCTCCCTCTTCCAGGGCAGTTTGTCATATATCTCATTCCTCAGGGACAAAGACTCAAACTGTTCCTTTTGTCTTCAAGGAAAATTGCTACCATTTCTGGTAACACTAAATTTAGCAGGAATCAATTGATTACCTCTGAGGAAAGGGTGTCACAGTGAACACCCATCTCCTCCCCAGGCAGTGGGACCCACTCTTGATTTCTACCAGCAATTCTCCACACCCCTCACTTAGTGACTGGGAAGGGTGGGAGCACAGTGCCCGTCCTGTCTGTGCTGCACATGGTCACTGCTGGGCAGTGATCTGATGAGCTTCAGCAGTCCCAGGACAGCCACAGCCATCGTGTCACTGGGCAGGAACACAGTGGCTCCACGGTGAGCAAGCACCACAGAATGACAGGCACAGTAATGGTCTTGTCAGGCTCTCTGAACCCTGCTCAAGGTCAAGGCCCTGGGCCAAGCGGTGGGCCTGGGCTTTCCCAGTGATGGAGACAAGTTTTCACATAACACTTCCCTGGCTTGCAAATACCAGGAGAACCAGGCTTGTTTGGGGTAAAAACATTGCATAAGCTGATTAGGTATTTTCTGTCTGAATTTAACTCTGCCAGAACCTGAGAAACAAAACACAGTGGGGGAAGTTGGAGACAGCAAACACCAAGCTGCTTCATTTCAGAGACAGCAAGGGTCTGAGAGGACAGGGCAAAGATCAGAGGTGCCTCTGGTTTTGCCACTCAGATGTTTTGCCTCAAACACATGTGTTTTTTTACTGAGAGACTGGAGGATGATATGTTGCTCTGGAGAAAAGTATTAAAGGCTACCAGTGGGAGGGAAAGTCTGGGGAATTTCTAAATGGCACCACAGCTGGGGTGGAACATAATTACTCCTCTGGAAAAAAAGCATAAACAGCAACCAAAACCCATGAGGTCTTAGAGAATTGCATGCAAGGTACGTGCATTAAAATAAAGCCATATTACAAACTTAGGAGAGGGTAGTAAACTACTAAGAATGCCCAAAGAGGAATGGGCCACATTAGGCAAGCTTAAACAGGAATCACCAGAGGCACATAATTCCCTGCTGCATTTTCATTGACATGTTCAAGTTTCCTGCAAGGGCAGCCCTTTCTCCTTGAAGACTCATAAAACGTTCCTTCATGAATTCCTGGTTGTAGGCAACCACTGCAGAGCAGGAGAGGGAGACGAAGGACAGGGGCTGGGGAAAACCTATGAGCAAACACAAGGCACAGATTCTGCTGGAAGGTTATTGAGGAGAGATACTGGAAACGCATGGGAAAGATGTTCACAGCTGCTTCTCACTGCCTTGGTGTGGTGCAGCTTGAGGGAAGGAACAGAACAGAACAGAAGGAAGCAATCTCAAAGATGCTAGCTTGGGAGATGCTGGTTTCAGGCTGCATCCAGGCCTCACCAGGCTGCCCTGCACCAGAGGGGCTGTGAGATTCTAAATCAGAAACTATACAGGCCTGAACTGTCTCATCGTGGCAGGATTATTGAATACAGAAGAAGAAACGCTGTGTTTGAAGGAATGGAAAAGCCTAAACAAGGCACCTGAAGGAGAGGATCTGAAGTTCTTTGTGAGAGCTAGGCCAGACCATGGACCTGGAAGGATCTGCTTTTGTGAGAGTTCTTTGTGAGATCTTTGTGAGATCTTTTGTGAGAGTTCTTTGTGAGAGCTAGGCCAGACCATGGACCTGGAAGGATCTACTTTTGAAGGAAATTGAAAGAGTTTTCTGATGCACAGCAGGGTCCAGATAGGGGAATACTGGCAAAAAGAAAAAAAAAAAAGAAAAAGAGCCACTGGCTCAGAGTAACAAAGATTTGGTAGCCAGGAACAGATGGCAAATTGGTAAATTCAAGTAATGGATTTACCCATTTACCCAATCAATGTCTTGTTGTGGTTTAGGAATGGTATTCTTCAATTTAGTAGTCCCACTAAAAAAAAATAACACATCATCCCTCCCCCTCTAGTTGGAAGCACAAAAAGCAAAGAACATGGATTGAGATAAGAACGATTTACTGGGAAGAGTAATGAGATAAGAAAACAAACAGTAACAGCAACAATATTAATAATAAAAGTTATAAGACAAAGAAACTATTTATGCAGAAAGCCCCAACAAATACAGACCAGCTCGTCCCCACCACAGCTCACCTTCTCCTCACTGGAAAAGAAAGCCCTTCTCCTCAGAAGCCAGAAAGTCCCTTACCCCTGGCACAAGCAACTAACATGAGGTGGTACAGAATAACTTCCAAGCCACGTCCACACCACTCCAGGCTTCCCCTCCTCACAGCTAGTGCAAAAATTAACTCTGTCCTGGATAGAAACAGGACACTTGTGTGTCAGCAAGAACATGAGCTGTGGATGGCAATGACCCCACTCTTCATTAAGCAATGGGGAGACCAAAAGGATATTTCCAGAGGGTGTGCAATTTTTGTGGGGGAGATGATGGACATGTCAAATGGAGGAGGGTCAAAGTCTGGGCATTTTTGGTATAATTAAGCAGGTTCAAGTAAAAGCTGCAGTAATGGGTTCTTTTGTGGGCACTATGGGAACCTTTAAATAAGGAGGAGGGATGCTTTTCCCTCAGGAGCACTTCTCCCAGGCTACATCCAGGAAGGCTGCTCTCATGGCAGTAATAACCAGCATCAGGATAATCTGATTTCAGCCAGTGCCTCACCGTGTTGTCCCCACTGGAGGTGTCAGGAGGGCTCAGCCATCACCCTGCTCAGCATCTGACCTGGCCAAGACTTGGGAGCTTCATTTCCCCCACTAGCACTTTGCAAACTGCATCCATCTTATTCAAGCCAACCAAACCACCCGGCCTCACTACAGCACAGTCTTTGGGTGGGTATGTTTTCCCCTTACATGTTTTCCCTTTTGTGTCATGGATACGAAATAATTTCTGGTGAAGAACACAACCACCTCCTCTATGGAACACAGGTGCTCCACAGCTACAGGGTTTTCGCTTTATGTCAACAAAGGAGAGTTTGTAGGGGGTTTCTTGGGGAGTTTCTCCATTAGCTCAGTGGGAAATTCCACATTGCCTGGAGAACGTGAAAGAAATTAAGACCTACACATGTATTTAGGTACCAAGATCCTACTGAAACCAGAGGGTTTAGGTGCCCAAATGTTTTTGGAAGGTTTGGTGGTGGGAGCTCAAGCCGGGGAAGCGAGAGTCTGTCCTTAAAGGCGGGAGCCCCCCGTAAATCCTGGGGCCCTCAGGGGAGGGAGAGGACACCGGGGATGTGGCCCAGCGGGTGACAGGGTGAAGCCCCAGCAACGCGCACGGTTGGCTGAGGCTGGAGCGCCGCGGAGCAGCCGCCGATGCCGGGGGCTGGGCTGGGGCTGGAGGCGATCCCGCCGCGGGCCGGGAACGGGAGCGGCAACGCCCCCGCCGCCCGCACGGGGGCGCCGCAGGACGGCGCCTGGGCCCGGGGCGGCGGGACCGGGATGGGCTGGAATGAGCCGGGATGGGCCGGGATGGGCCCGGGCGGGAAGCTGCTCCTCCCTCTCCAGTTCCTGGGTATTCAAGGTGTGAACACGTCCTTGCATCGCAGCATGGTCCCGGCGAATCGTTCGCACCGCGCTTAGCGGCGGTGGTGACAGGCACAGCCTGCTCGCTTGTGGCATGGCTTGCCTGGTTTTTTTTCCCCCGGACCTTGCTCATGTGCCCAGAAACCATCGCCTAGGCCAGTGGCAGAGCGAGAGTTTAGAATTTGGCTATCACGGGTTGCCTGGGTTATCAAGAGAGACTGGAAATGGTGCGAGGCCACTAATTCCTGTAGTACAGAGGATGCACATGGAGCCCTATACTCACAGTTTGGACCTGCTAAAGATGAGACTGTGTCTAATTCAGGTAGGAAGGCAGAAATAACAAACCCTCTCTATTACTGCAAGGACTAAGCTGGGAAATGTAAAGAGAAGCAGCAGAAAAAATACCCTCACTGGAGAATATTCAAGCACTTTGGTTGCAATACTGTGCCATGTGCTTTAGGATGAGCCAGCTTGAGCAGAGGGGTTGGACCCGATGCTCCACTGTGGTCCCTTCAGCCTGACCCATTCTGTGAAGAGGGTGCAGAGGGTGTATGTGAGCAATGTAAGAGAACCACAGAAACAAGATCTGAGTTTGGGAGGACATGGCATTAAAACCAGTCCGTCCTGCATGAAGGACTGGCTGAAGGGCAGAGCTCAAAGGGCTGTGAAGTGAAGGGGGCTACATCCAGCTGGTGACCGGTCCCCAGCAGTGCTCCTCAGGCATCAGTTCCAGGGCCAGTCCTGTTCCTGTACTTCCCAACGATCTGGATGCAGGAGTGCACTGCACCTTTACTGAGTTTGCTGGTGGTACCAAACTGGGAGGTGCTTTTGGCTTTTTGAGGAACAGGGAGCTTTGTGGAGGGGGATCTACAGAGATTGGAGCACTGGGCTATGATTTGTAGCATGAAATTTAACAAGTCCAGATGCCGGATTGTGGCCCTGGGACAAAGTAATGCCAGACACGAGTATAAACTGGGACAGGAGTGGCTGGAAAGCAGCCCTGCAGAAATGGATCTGGGGGTCATGGTGGGCAACAGCTCAATGTGAGTCAGAGTTGCAAACTCAAGAATAAAGGGATGTGGTATTACACTTGTGTATCTGCACAAGAAAAAGGGCATATAGTTGGGATATAGCTTTGGTAGTGAACATGTTATAGAAGAACTACTTACAAAAAAAAAAAAATAAAAAAATTGGACCAGAGTGTTGATAGCATTTCAGTAGAATGGGGAAGAGGTTAAAAGTATCTTTCTGGGGTTTGTTTGTTTGTTTTTCCACAGGGAAAACATAAAGAAATGTAAGAAAATAGTGACTGGAGTTAATCAATTCAACAAGCTCTGGGGTTGCATATGAACATGTATGAGATTTTACATCAGAGGTAGAAAATCCTTCTGGCATTTGTGTGCTAAACAAAGGGAAAACTAACAAGGACATTGTGCAGAGTTACCTGGATAATTGACTGTTCAAGGAAGGATGCTAGGTGTAAACACTCTGTGGGAACAGATAAAGAGGTCAGTCAGTCTATGCAGCTATGTTTTGAAAGTCAAAAACTGTAGGAATATAGCATCAAATGCCAAAAGTCAAGCTGCGTTAGACCTTGCAAAGATCTGTGAAGATGGATGCGGAAAGGTCTGTTAACTGTATAAATAGAAATAAAATTTAAAAAGGAGGAAGTGGGGCTGCTGTGTGCAGAGTAGGAGGCTGAGATCAAACACAGTATTTGGATTACACTCTGGATCATCAAGGGCCAGACCTAGGGGGGGGGTACACAGTCTTGAAATGCCAGGAAGTTAATTTAGCTCTGGGAACAAAATGTACAATGCTAAGGAAGATGTCTTATTCTTCTGGCTTATAAATGAGAGAAAGTCACATTCTGGGGGCTAAAATCTACAACAACTGGCGTGGTGTCTGAGCTACTCATGAGGAAATGCCAAAGCCACCTGTCCAAAACCATCTTGTCTGGTTCTAGGTTCCACTTTATTTTGGACAGTTTGAATCTTGACGTTTCTTCAAGATTCATGTTCAGATGTTATCTCATCCTGCTGCACACTGGACAGTTTTCCCATAGTGGTCTCTTATGAATGGGAATGGGATCTTGTGAAGAATGCTCAGACACCATGCTGTTCTTCCAACATCCACCGCTCTTCTGGAATGTTTGCCATGGGGTCAGCCATGGAAGTTTCATCAACAGTGTATTTTCCAGATTGGGACCATTGTGCTTCATGGGAGGTAATGTCAAAAGCCTAATCCAAGTCCACCAGTGTCTACCATTATTGAATCCTGCGCTGCACCAAAAGCAGCATGGCCAGCAGGCTGAGGGTGATTCTCCCCCTCTACTCTGCTCTTGTCAGTCCCCACCTGGAGTGCTGTGTACAGTTCTGGTGTCTCCAAAATAAAAAGGTCATGGAACGGTTGGAGCAAGTCCAAAGGGTGGTCACAAAGTTGGTATGAGGACTGGGACACTGTTGGGTGTTAGGTTTTGGTTTTTCTCTTCTTTCCTGTGGAAACGTGTAGGAGCCTGTACATTTCTTCCTAGTGAGTTGCTAATCGGAACTGATGGCTTGAGGCAGGGAAGGGGAACTCTTAGTTTTTGGGAGTTTTTTGGTGCGGGGTGGAGATACCAAGAGATTCAGGCTGAGAGAAGGGGCTGAGGACAGTTCCTGGCTGGCTCTCGCTCTCTCGGCACGGAGGGGAGACAGGCTGCAGGCATTGCGGAGAGGATTCACCACCACTGTGAGGCTCCGTCCCTGCTGCCTTCTCCTGCCACCACCATGACCCAGCGGGGAGCCTTTCCTCTGCTGCTGGGCTCCCGCACTCCCCTGCCAGGACACCCCGCAGCTTTTTGCCATGGAGTTTTGGGACATTCTTGTTCACTGCCCCAAGATTTCTGCTCATTCCTGCCGTCTGCAGCCTGCTGCTTGCGAGAGTCCTGTTAGGGTGGCCGAGATCGGCGTTTGTGGAGCGAAGCCTCTCCCCCATCCCCTCCCGTGTGGGCCCCGCCGCCATTGCCGCGCTGCCCTCGCCACAGCGCCCCCTGCCGGCGCGGGAGTCACCGCAGGGGGAGCAGCAGCGCCCCCTGCC
The DNA here is from genome assembly GCF_014805655.1 of Passer montanus. NCBI lineage: Eukaryota > Metazoa > Chordata > Aves > Passeriformes > Passeridae > Passer > Passer montanus. The sequence continues at coordinate 1,858,962 of NW_024368818.1, forward strand.
GGCCGCGCCCGGAGCCGCACCGAGGGGAAAGCGGCGCGGCCCAAAGGCTGGCACTGGGTTGGGATTCTGTTCGGTCAGGGCCCTCGTCGTTGTTGTTTGTTTGCTTTGTTATGCATACCAGTAAAGAACTGTTATTCCTATTCCATATCTTTGCCTGAGAGACCCTTAATTTCAAGATTCTAATAATTCGGAGGGAGGGCGGTTATATTCTCCATTCCAAGGGAGGCTTTTCTGCCTTCCCTAGCAGACATCTGTCTTGTAAACCCAGACAGACACCTCTCCTGTGAAGACAGACAGAGAGACGTGGTACTGCAGTTAGCTGGATAGAAACTTTCAGACACAATTCTGAGTATTAGATAGCAGGCATTCTTTGTTACAGCATGCTGGCATTTGGAGGATATTTCCTCTAATCGATGTCCCGACTGTCAGGTGTACAGTTTTTATCATAAACATTGATTACATATTCATTAGCTATCCCCATTTCCTTGACTTTATTCTACAAAGTCGTAATCGTTATCAAAGTCCTTCTATTGGGTCTTTGGGGTCCATCATCAAATTCCAGTGTCCTTTCCAGGGGGCTATTCTTTACCCCTGCTTTTGATTAAATACAGCATCATTGTTTTGCTTAACTTCTACTATTTCAGCCTTGCAGAGCTGAGCTGGCATCCTGCTTGCGTTTTGCATGACTTCTGTTTGCCTAAGTTACATCCTTTATTTATTTCTCCAAGGCTGTGCTGTTCTGTTTTACTGTCCTTGGTAAGAAGTAAAGTGTTGCTCCTTATCAAGTGAGCGAAATACTGTTCTACTGTCCTTATCAGGGGCTGTTCAGCCTGGAGAAAAGTTTGTGTGGAGACCTCAGAGGAGCCTTCCAGTATCTTAGGGAGGCCTGCAGGGAAGCTGGTAAGGGACTTTTCATCAGGAACTGTAGTGATAGGACAAGAAATAATGGGTAAAAAATTGAAAAGGGAGGAATTTAAGTTAAATATTAGAAATAATTTTTTTACTCTGAGGGTGGTGAAACACACGGGAAGAAGTTGCCCAGGGAGACTGTGGTTACCCCAGCCTTGGCAGTCTTCATTGGATAATGCTTTGAGGAACCTGGTGGACTGGGAGGTGTCCCTGCCCACAGCAGTGGGAAGAGGTTGCCTGGGGAGACTGTGGTTACCCCAGCCCTGGCAGTCTTCAAAGACACACTGGATAATGCTTTGAGGAACCTGGTGGACTGGGAGGTGTCCCTGCCCACAGCAGGAGAGTTTAGGACTGGATGACCTTTAAGGTCCATTCCCAACCCTTAATATTCTATGATGCCAGCTGCATCCATTTCACGCTGGCATCTCTTGCTGGACCACGTTCTGCAGAATCCATCAGCTCTTGGAGCAGGGTGTGTGTTACAGCTGAATGGATGTTTCAGTCGAACCCAGCCCCTCAGTTCTCACTCCCAGGGAGCACGAGGAGAAAAAGACAAGCCGAGTAGCTGTTCACTCCACGCCAGAGGGGCGGCATGAGCGCTTTGCAGGGAGCCGGCCTGTGAGGGCCCTCCCTGCCCCGGGAGGCGACCGGCCGTGCCCAGCCACGCGGTTCTCCCGCGCAGGCGATGCGCCGGCCTTCCGCACGCCGGCGCCCCCTCCATCACCCGCCCACCCCCCATCCTGCATGTAGGGCTCTTCCCACGTGGACCAGCGCCTTCTATTCATTGGGAGGCACGGCCGGGCGGGCGGGGCCCGCGCAGGGGAGCTAAAGCGGCAGCGGGGAGCTGGGGGTCGCCGCTGCGCTGCCTCGCCGCCTGCCCGAGCCCCCTGGCTGGGTGAGTGTGGGACGGAGCGGGCGGGGGCCCCTCGCGGTGCGTCCATTTTGCGCGGTGCGGCGGGCGCGGCGCTGCGCGCTCCCGGCCCGCCGCCGGCCCCGCGGCGCGTCCCTGCCGCAGCGCTCCCTCCCTCCCTCCGTCCCCTCGCCTGACCCCCAGCCACGGCCCTTTTTTGCCTGTCTTCTCTGCGGTGCGAGCAGGGAACGTGCTGTGCTGGAGGTGAAGGCCCAGGGGCCGAGGAGAGACCCTGGGCCGTGTCCCTGACGCCCTTCCCCGTATCCAGGGTGGCTCCCGAGGGGCTGCCATGCTGGGCTTTGCTTCCTTCGTCAGATTGCAAAAGAGACTGAGAATGTACCGAGAACGCGGGTATCGTCCATGGGGCTCATGGCCAGGCCCGTATCCCAGGAGTTCTTGCAGCCTGCTGCTCCCGAACCTGTTCCCGTGAGCAGGACAGGGAATTATGTCCATTTGGACTGTCAGTGCTTTGGAGGCAGCTGTTCTAACAGATGGGGTCTTACCGTGTTCTGCATATGTATGTGTCAATGTGGGTGGCAGATGGGGTGGAGCGAGGGAACCCACTAAAAATCCTTAAGAGGAAATTTGTAAGGCTGGAGAGGGAGATTGAGACTACATAGAAAATTGCTAGTTACCTCTTTTGTCAGCTGCTAGATACCTTAGTTTTGGAGCAAGGTGGTCTTTTTGTAGGTGCTCTGTAGAGTCGTAACAGAAAGGCAGTTGCAGCTCTACAGAGGCTGCAGATCTGGGCCGAAGAGCTGATGGTAATGGTGCTGAAGGTTCATGAGTCAGCCGCCTCACTTGGCTGTGGTCATTTGCAAACGTTACTTTGTGCTTGAGCAGTGACTGCATGGTGAAGTCCAACATCAGTGGGTACCCTACCCTGCCTCCCTTTGCCCAGCTCTGTGGACTGTTAAGCCACGGGGACAAGTGTTGAAGATGCTGTCATGCGTGGCAATGCAGGTGTCATGTGTGACCCTCTGCAGTGGCACAGCAATGCCTCTTGAAGCCATTCGTCCACTCACTGATGCTCGACTGTCTGCTGTCTCCAGGTTAGAGGCAAATACAATGAAAACTTGGAAAGAACAGGCAGAAATGTATCTTTCTGGTCAGGTGCTCTATGGACTTCTGTTATCTTCAATGGCCATCTGGACGTGTTTTTTGGACAAGCTTTCCATATAATGCAAAAGACTAATGGCACAGGCTCCTTAGCTGCAAGTGCTGACCCTGGCACAAAGCAGGAGCAAGCTTGTGCATTGCCACAAGCTTTGAAAGTTACTTTGCATTCAAGAGCTTCAAGTATCTTGCATTTTGAGTGATCTGGCAGGGTCAGACTTTGACTGTGCTCCATCACATGCATTCTTTAGATGGTCACGTTGGCTTTGAAATAAAGCCTTTTCTTGGGCAGGGGAGCTAATTGGTATTTAGTCCCTGACTTATGCCACTTTGGTGGTATTTGTAAAATTTTGAGTCTTGCTGCTTGTAGGGCTGTGCTTAACAGTGAGGAGTGTGTTCAGAAGGCACTTCTTGTTTCGAGTGGGCTGTAACAGAAACCTGAGGCCTGCTGGGTTTCTAATTCAGGCAGTTCAGTTGTGCATGTGGTTGAGATGCAATATGCTCTTGACTCCTCATGGAGTATATTCTTGCAATATTTTTTCTTAACAGAAGGCATTACCTCAGAGAAGAGGAAGCTAGTAACTCTTTAACCAGTTACTGGAGAAACCAGTTCCAAGGTGTATTGTTGAAAGATTTGTCACTCCCTCTTTTTTTTTTCCTTCTCTTTTCCCTTCTTTTTTTTTTTTTTTTTTACTTCCTCCTTTCTTCCTGTGTAATCTGTTGCCATGTGGTGGGTAGTGTTCATTCTCATGGTGGTGTGCCTGGGTTCTGTGTCTCTGCTTTCAGTTGTGTGACATGGTAAATGGTTGGATTTGGTCATCTTGGAATCCTTGTCCAACCTTAACAATAGCATGATTCTGAGATGACAGGAGCGAGTTCCAGTCTAGCTGGTGTTGAGCACAGTTGCTGGCCTGGTGTATGCAAGAGGGAGGGGGAGAAAAGGAGTCGTGGGAAAAGAAGAAAAAGCACATGGGAAAGAAGAGATGGAGAAATATGGTTCATGTGAAGGAGGGCAGGGGTCTTACTGCAATTACTGCCTCTGCTACCTTTTAGTTCACTCTTGATCTAGCAAGTTCCTCAGCCTTGAGGACAGATTAACTAGACTTTGGTAGCCTTTCAGAAATGTCACTTCCAATTGCATCCCAGCTTTAAGTGAATAGAAAACAAAGTGGTAAGTTTAATTTTCTTCTCTTGACCCATATCTGTGATGTTAAAAGCATCAGTGTAGAGTGGGGCAGGAGGAAAACTTTGTCTGCAGATGTGGTGACTTGATTCTGACGGGGTTTATTGGCTCTGCCTTCCAGTGGTGGCAAAGGCAGATGGGGATGCAACACAGCCTCTTTGGCACTCCTGAAGGATGAGCTGGGAAATCCTGCTGACTTAACTCTGTTGTGGAGAAGCTAGTGCTACTGACCATCAGCACCATCAGTGAGGCTGCGTGGTGTGGAGAGCTACTTCAGTGCTGCAGCCAGAGTTGGTTGGGGTCAGCTGCAGTCAGTGCTGACCCAGAGTTAGTGATGCTAGTCAGAGTTTCATTTGGGAATGCTCATGTAGGAGGTTTATTTGAACGTGTATGCAGCAGGAGTAAATGCGCTGTACAAGAAATTACTGTGGTTTGATAAATGAACTGTATCCTTAAGCTGAAGAATAGCTTGTTTTTGTCAGGTGACAAATTCTCAAAATAAACTAGTGGGAAAATGCATTGTTGAGTTTGTAGATTGTTTTTTTGAAATGACTTTTTTATAATGCAGTTTCGGCTAACAAAATAAATAACGTGTTGTATCTTTAGAAAATATTCCACAGGGAATTAGTTATCTGAGGTAACCAGAATATAGTTTTCTATCCTGAGGTTGCTGATTGAACGTTACTGGGGGTTGCACACTGCCTGATAGCTGGTTGATGACCTGTGTGATAAAATCCCCAAGCAATGGGTGCTGCTGCATGCCACTTTATTTGTTTTTCTCCCTCCAAAAAGTTCACAAAACAGGGTGACCTGTAACATATATGATGTGAAGATTCTTACTGTTTGTCTCACATTGCATTGTCTCTCAGGCTGGTTTGTGTGCTTGTAGCTTCCAAAAGGAGGCCATTGAGAAGAATACAGCACTTGGCTATCTGGGTGGAAGTGCAGAAGTGCTGTACTTTTGTGTGTCTGTCCGTGCTGACCTCAGGTGCATTAGGCACGAGTGTTCTGACTGTGTAGTTGGCTGGTCGAAAGGAGCAAAATGTTCTAGTAGCACAAGCAAAACGAAGGCATAACAGCCAGAAGTCATCAGCTGGATGATGGATTAGGGTGGAGGTGCTACATCTAGCGGGAGAAAAACAATAGGTGTTTGTTGGGGTTTTGGAAGTGAGAACTTCTGTGAGATGGGAGCAGAAATTTGGCTTCCAGCAGCTTTATATTTCAGGAAAGGTACCAACACAAGCAATACAGTGAAAAGTGTAACAGCTAAGTAACTGGGAAAGAGCTGAAGCAAAGCGCTTATGCTTTGCTCTGGAAGTGCTAGAATCAGTACTTGGACAGTCCTGAAATCCAAGGTTTTCTCCAGAAAACACTATTATTTTTGAGGAAAGCAAGAACAAGCAGGAATTGTTGCTCTTGTGAGAAAGGTGCATGTCTTGAGTTGTTAAAACCCCTAAGACTATTCAAAGACTTTCACCATCCTTTTATTGTGTCCACAGAAAGACCAGTCAAAATTCATCACGATGTTTCTGCTTCAGCTGGGTCTAGGTGCAATCCTGTCTTCTGTCTTGTGCATCTGTCTGGTGGAGTTTTTCTAGATGTTTGTTACAGTAGTGCAAAGCAGGTACCTCTGGAGGGCCATAGCTCCCATCTTTCCTCCAAAGGGAAAAAGTTCATGCCTTTCATGACAGGAGGTGCCTGTCTTAGCCTGTTAGTTACAGAGGGGGGTGAGATGATACCCTGTGTGTGCTTTGGAGTGGGCTGAAACTAGTCAAGAGGAATCCTACCCCTCATAACCTCGTTGGCATGTAAAGAAACACACGTATGATCCCCAAAAAAACTTACACAAGCGATGAAGCCTCACTGTTGGGCTTTGGCAGCTCCAGATAAGCCATCACAGATGTTAGAACACTTTTGAGTCTGTTTTTTCCTTCGAAGGAAATAGCTGGAGAGCAGAACAGCATGGTGTAGGGCACCATCAAAAACACAGCAGCAGTGCTTTACTTTCCATGCTCCTGTTCATACCTTGGGGAAAAACGGTAATTATCATTTGTTTAACTTACTTTGTTTTAAAACTACCTATTTTCTTTTGCAAGTCCCAGCACAGGGGAGCTAAGCAGAATGTTTACAGCCAGTTGTTTGTTTCCTTCTTGCTGTCACTTAAAGCACCTTGCAGCAGCAGAACTTCTTATACTTCAAAGTTTCTTGTTCTAGGTAAGTGACATGGGGAGAGATGGTGTTGTATATGTTCTGAGAGGTGTTGCATTATACATTTCTCCACACTTCTCAAGACTGTCATATCTAGGTCTCTCTGTGTATTCCCCCCATAAACATAATTAGGAATGATTTCCTTTGATGCCAGAATGATGATGTGGAAAAATATAACATTGTTTTAAAAAGTTGAGCAGACTGGATGATATTAGTCATTTTTCTCCCAATAAAAAGTGTATACTTACTCCAAACACTGTATTTTGCTGAGAGGGACACAATTATTTTTAAGGATAGTATAACTTCCCTTGACAGGACTGTGTGCTGGGTGGCTTCACTTACCTGTGTTACTGGGTTGGAGAAACACTTTTTGGGGCAGACCAGGCTTCTGCATGAAGGGCAGGGAGGTGCAGGTGGCAATTCCAATACATTCAGAAAACTGAGTAAGATTTTGGCCTACAGATTGGATAACTACTACACTGGTGGAGTTGAATAAAAAGTAGTGGTTTTTTTTGCTCAGGATTTAATTACTTCTCTAAGTTGACTTGTGCTTCCAAGGGAGCATCTTTCTTCATGGAGAGATGTAGGTCGCAAGACGTGGTTTTCTGCCACACAGATGGCAGAATAAACTGTAAGGGTGTCTACAAGGTATGCTTGTCCTTGTGCAAACCAGGGAGCTCAGTCTGTGTGGTATTTTGCAGTAGCCTCATGTTGAGGTTCAGGCCAAGTCTGCCAACTTTTTGCATTTCTTACCTCCTGGTATCATTGTATTGTCCCTGCTGTCACTGCTCCTTCAGCTGTCACATCCAGCAGCTTTCTCCCCAAACTCCTCTTGGGGCTGGCCAATGTGGAGCCCTGTGTTGAGGTTGTGCAGAATCCTTCTGTGTGACATTGGCAGCAGTAAGATGTGAAATATGTGGGTCGTGGTCTGGCTCACAGTTTGGTTGGTCGGTGTCATCTTTGCTTTTTGAGGGGAAAAACCCCTTAAAATCCCACAAACTTTAGCAAGTCTTGCTTTGATCCAAAAAAGGAGCAGGAAGTCTTTTGTCATGCTTTTGATAAAAGTTCTGAGATAAATATGAAATGGGCTATGTTTGGATGCCTCTTTTCCCCAGTCCTTCCCTATCAGCAGCCTTGCAGCCATGAATGTTTGGGTTAGGTGGAGGCAAAACTCTACTTAAACAACAGCTTTCCTGTTCTGGAGCAGGAGAAAGCTGAATGGTGAACGTGTGCCTAAGAAAAGAGTATTCACCCAAAGCAAAAAATCCTCCACACCTACCTCACTCTGAAATTTAATTCCACATCAGTGTTCTAGCACTTTTCTGATGAGATTTATTTAAGTAGAATATATCAAAACTAGGTTGTTGTACCTGTGTGTGAAAACAGGAATGGTTGGTTACCCCACTGACATACTAATCAAACATGATGCTTGTATCATTTGCCATGCTCTGTACTTAATTTAGACTTAAATGCCTAAAACAGATACAGTTTTCCAAGGTATTTTGTTGCAAATCCATCAGTTTAGGAGCTGCGAAGTCTTTGCAGTGATGGCTTGTGGGATAGTATACAAAACACCTTTGAGACTGAATTTTTTTCCACATAGCCCCATACTTTATCCCCTCTGCTCCACCTCCTTGCACCATCCTCTGCTCCTGTTTTTCTGTGCTTGTGTGTCTAGGCTACACTGATGTAGGCATTTCCTGTAGACCTGGCAGCCAGGTTTTGTGACTGACCTGCACAACCAAGTCCCATCCCAAAACGACAGTCCCTGGTGAGGCACGTGTCACGGACTGGCGGGGAAGGGGAGTCTTTGACTGGCCCAACAAGTTGGAACATTGCCATATCCCTGTTACACTGGGAGTGTGGCCACACCATTGGTGCTCAGCATGCCCCTTTTCCTTTTATTGGGCTACCCAGGCTGCCTCATTTAGGGCTTCCTCATGTGGGAGCTTCTCATGCTGTTCCAAGGCAGCTGAGGCTTTGGTGGCCCATCCAAGTCGTGCACTGTTGTCTCCTTCAGCACTGAGTGACCCTGGCCAGTGGGGTGGGTCTGATCAATGGGCAGTACTAGTTGGATCAGATGGTAGGATTCAGTCATTGCTTTCATTCCAGTGTGCATCAGGGCTCTGCCTGTTATGGGAAGGCCTTTCTGAAGAACTTGACAGTGGGAATTTCTTGCAAGAGGCACCTGGGGAACTGCAGACATGCAGCAGCCTCTCTGCTGCAGGAGAGGATGTGTCTGCTGCACACACCAGCCAAGCAAGGGTGTGGAGTGCTTGTCTGTGCCTGCAGTGATGAGCACGTGATGCTTGGAAGGAGCTGATCCTTCCCCAGCCCTAGAATTATGGCTGGAATGTGGGAATACTGTATCTAAAAGCAAACGTTTTAACTCCTTTCACAGTCAGCATCTCTTTTGTATGGTGTAAATCATAGTTGCAAAAAGCTTTAGTATTAGGTCTGTAGTCATGCAAGCACCCTCAGAAGGCTGTAATACATTTTTTAATTCAGCTGGTGTGTTCAATGAGAAATTAACTTCAGTTTCTTCAAAAAAAGGGAAGTTTTTTTTTTAATTATTCCACTGTGTTGAGTCACCCTCCAACAGCCACACCAAGGTACAGGGTTGGCAGGTCTCACTTGGAATTCTTGAAGGCCCTTGAATGGCCTGCAAACCAGTGGAAAAACTCCTAAATTAACAAAAATGTATTCTAATTACTTTGCTAATGACTTTGTTTTGATTGCAGAAGCCTAAAGGAGTGATGCAGCATATTTTGAATTTTCATAGAATGCTTGAATGGTTTGGATTGGAAGGAGCCTTTGAAGCTCCATACAGTACAATCCACCTGCCATGGGTTATTCAAAGCCCCATCCATCCCAACTCTAAATGCTTAATTTGCATACACAGTTACCCAGGGATAACAAAACCTTTCTCAGAAGCCTGCCATCACCTTGGCATAAGGCAAGGAGCCCTGTGACTTGACCACATACAATTTCTGTTCCTCTTTCTCCCTGAATGAGTTTGTCCACAGTGAGTTCTCCTTTATGTTGGCCATTCCTCTGAGGTTTGTTACAGAGTGTTTTCTCTGAAAAAGCTATTCAAACCCTTCCATCTCATTCACAGAAACAACACTCCTGCTGCTTTCCCAGGGAGGGAAAGGGATCTTTTGCTTAAATTCAGTACCCTTTATGGTAATGGAGGAAGTTTTTAATTGGGACAGCATTTTTTAAATTGGGACAGTTTTTTTAATTGGTTCAGCAGTGCTGGGAACGTGCCTGTTTGAGAAACATCTGATCTGCAGACATGTTGATCCACAGGGGTGGCCACAGGTCCGTGGTCCAGCCTGTCACTCGGGCAGGATGCTCATGGGTCACTTGGCAAGGGTGACCAGGGTCTGCAGCTGCCTCATAGTCCTGCCTCCAGCTGGAGCTGCCACTGCTCTCTTTGACCTACCTGCTGGCCTCTGCCTGTTCCCCGCTGCTCAGGGATGTAGCAAAGTCCAATTGTTTCTATCCACTTTGATCTGCTCCTTGTCTGCACCTGAGAGTCCCAGATTGGCTGTGCCCTTTGTACTGGATTAAAATAATGGTGTTTGGGGAAGTCTTCTCTTTCCTTTCTTCTATCAGTCTGATTGGATGTGTCCCATGTCTTTACAGGATACTTTTTGTTCTGCATGAAGGTTGGGGCTCTTAATGTTTTGTTTGTTTCCCCACTATTGTTTTAATAACAAACCAACTTCTGTTGCTGTCTAACTTACTTCCTTATCCCCTAAGGGACATTTCCCACCTTCTTCCAAGCAGCATTCTCCAAGGACCACAACTGGTTTATGCTGAATGACATGGCCAGGGCTTTTGGCTAAGCAAAGTTCTATCTTCATTTTATCTGGGTTTAGGGAGACAGAAGCTCACTTATTTAATATTGTTTCCCAGAGCATTATTTTTTTTCTGTTCAATACCAAGGCCGAGTCCCTGGCAGATTATGGATGATGGGTTGTTTCAAGTGAATCCCTGCTAGTCTGTCTCAGGCTTTCAATTGGGAAGTTTAATTATCAGTGGAGATCCCCTTTGGTGTTATGACAAATTGAGGGAGTTAAATCAAGCAATTTTCTTGCAAGGTGTAATTTAAGTCATGCTGAGGAACTATTTGAGGAGACTGTACTAGAGCTGGTGGGAGACTTTTCAGTTAGATGTTTTTTCATCAGAAAATAGTTATTCTGGTAATTAGGCGTGATGCCCTTTAATGGCTAGGCAGGAAGACATTTCCTTAACTTTTTTATCCCTGGGGAGCTCTGGATGGCAAATGTGCTGCTGTCCTTCTCAAAACATCCGGGTCCTGTTTTGAGCTGACAGGATCCTCGCCAGCTGAAATTTGAGGTGTGGGCTAAAAGGGCTGAGGGCACTGCAGGCATCTTTCACTGGATGGTGCTTCTCAGATGGGAATCTGTCCTGGAAAGTGTCACCTCCCTCTCTTCTGCCCTGGCTGCTGTTTGTGGTGGCCTGCCATTTGGTCAGCTGTAGTCACAGTGATGAGTTTGTTTTGGTGGTGGTGGTTTTCAGCATGATTCCCTGGGTGGTTATTCTGGTACAGCTATGGATGTTAGGCAGCAGGCTGGGGAGATGAAGATGTGGTTTCATGATTTAACCCTGCCAAAACAAAAACGTTGTCTGGCTGCTTCTGTTTTCCCTGTTTTGAGGCAGGGTGCACTATATCCAGCTAGAGTCTAAAAGGTATTTCTCTAATCTGTTTTTGCAACATTTGGGTGGTGGAGATGTGATGTTGTACCCTGTCCCAACCTTTCATTGTGCCCGCAGTTGGAAAGTGATTGGAACATCAAATTCCCCACTGCAAATTAAGCATGATATGATGTGTGTTTCTGCAGTAGGGGAATTAGTGTTTATCCAGCCTTTTCCCTGTTCAATGGCTTACTGTGTGCCATGTTTGATGATAATCACAGCTGGAGCTTTGTGCAGAAGAAAGGGCATCACAACTTCTATTTTGTAGATTTTGAAGCTTGAACTCTTGAGTGTTTCAAGTACTCTTCTCATGACTTCCACAGCAGGAACCTCCCTCCTTTGGTCAAAAATAATGGCTCACTTCAAAATGGATTTTGTGTATCATCACAAATAACCCAGATTGACTTTTCTGCGGGTGTTGAGATAAAACACTGAAGTTTACCTGCTTCAAAATTTTGGGGAAGTTGAAAATTCCTATCTGAAGTTGTGCAAAAAGATGATCTTTGCCATCCTGGAGGTTGTCCTGGGATGAGGGGTTTTTCTGACCTTGGTACAGCCAGTAGCTGTGACAGTTTGGAAAGCAACTGGGTGAGCTACATCACCCTGGCGTTTGCCCATGGTGGTAATTGAGCACTGTCTTCATGTCCAGTGGGACTTGGTGGTCACCTTTCAGTAATTGGTTGCTGGTCAGTGGGTGGTGTAGGGATTATAAAGAGCACCTCACTGTACCTTTTGCAGTGGAAGAAATCCTCCAGGTCTATGAGACACCTGAAGAGGAGCGGGCAATGCTGGTTTGAAAATGTTCCTAGTACTCAGGAGACTGAGGAACAGAAACCTGCAGCATGCCCAGCTCTCTGTGACAACAGGCTGGTCCCCCAGTACCACCTCCCTCGTGGTGTTAAAGAATCTGCTCAACAGAGGAGGGTAATATGATCCCCTTCAGACAGGCAGTGTGCCTTGAAGCAGGTGAAAAAGATTGGGGTTTGTGTACACTGCACAGCCACTCCTGTGTGTGCCTCTGTCTTTGTTTAATGTGTTGTCTGTATTTAACTCCCTGGCTCCCTTCCTCTGAGTAGCAAATGCCTTGCCAGTGGCTGATCTTGATTTCTAATGACAGAATTGGCAAAGAATTTAACATTAATGTCCATATATGCATATAAGTATATACACTCAAATGTAATCTAGATTAATGTATATTGAGATACATGCATACATTTGCACACATACTATAAAAAAAGATAATCTATAAGGGAACAATTTAACAGCTAATAGACAATACCTTCATTTTCTAGTTAAAATACTTTAGCAGGTCAACATCTCTTCACACACAATGAAACAAATGCAAAGAATTTCAGCTACTTGGGTGACTTTTGGCTTGGACTCCCTGCCATTGCTGCTGCTATAGTGAGATAACTTCCAGCTTTGCATAATGCTTGGTCATGCCTTTGCTTTCACTGGCATTTTTGCTGGTGGCTGCATTGCAAGGGGCTACAGTCAAAATCTCTGAGCTGGTCCTCAGCATTTGTCCCAAGCGTGTCTTTCTAAACTGCCTGCCCATTCCAGCACAGCTCATAGGGACACTTGCAGCCACTTCAGGGACACAGCCAGATGCAGCTTCGGGTCTGATGCCACATCCTTTGCTTCTGTTTCTAAAACTCTAGAGATAGCTGCTCACATATGTGTTGGGAAGGCTCAGCATCTTCTGTAGTCATCTTGACTCTGCTCTGTTGCTTGTTGCAGAGCAACATAAGGCATTGGTGTTTTCCAAGGCAAGACATTTTGGAAGGACATACCTGACACAATTCTCGCTTTAAACTGGAATGGATCACACCCAGGACTGATGTGCCTTGGTGATTTGGTTTTCTGAATGATGCTTCAGAAACCATTCAGGAGATCTAGTTTGGTCCCTTACTTTATGATCTTTTGCTTTTAGGAGTCTACAGTCAAATCTGACACCCCAAAAATACCTGTAATGCTAACAGCAGTAGTAGGAATTGAGGTTTTCCACCTCTTTTCTTCTGTAGGACTTCTGTGTGAATGATGCTGTCCTGGGGACTGAAGCAGCAAAACCAGCCTTTTGGAAAGGGCTCCCAAAGGGGTTTGTTACCTATGTGTTGATCAACTGGTTGGCGTCATCACTCTGTGCTTATTTGGGGACCATGTTTGAACTAAATATACAGGGTGAAAACCATTCTGCATTGTCAAATATACCAGCACCAGCGCAAGCTCTTTGTTCTGCAGACTTGAAGCAGTGATTATATGGCTGTATGAGGCATATTTTTCCTCAGCATCCTTTTGGTCTTCAACAAATGTCAGATTGTCCACAGGACATGACTTAGCTGTGAGAGAAGGGTACTGATGGCAGTAGACATTTCCATGTGTTTCAAAATGGATATAAGCATATGTGGGGCAATGTTGAATGAAGATTTCAGCTCACTCCTCCTCCAAGGAGATGTCTGGGGTCTTGGATGTAGGACATGCAGCAAGGTTAGGGTTAGGTTTTCTTCTTTCCTTAGTAGAAAACTCGTTGTTCTGCTTAATCAGCTTTAGTTTTATGCTCTTCTGCAAATTGGAGAAGAAAATTCTCAGGAACAGTAATGCCTTGAAGTAGGTAAGGGGTGGTGTTTCAGAAGTTGAAACAACTTGTAATTGTTGAGGAAGTGATAGTATTGCTTATGTAAAATGGTGCTCTGTCAGCTTATTTTTACACATGGTGTTTTATGTTTAGCTGGACAGATGTTTATTATGGTTTACTTTTTTGCTGTCAACCGCATGGCAGATTGCTTATTTTCTTACGGGTTTGAGGAATGGGGAAGGAAATCTATCAACCTGATATAATAGCTATGTTAACCATTAGATAAAAGGAGGAAGAATATCTTATTTTATTTGAAAATACAATAGAGTCAAGACACAAAAAGTTGGACAGGGAACAAAAGTAATAAACATGAAATGCACTGTAAATAAAACACCAGTAGCAGTTGGACTATTGAAGTTGGTGGGAGCTTTGCCATTGACTGTGGTGGGACAGGATTCACCCAAGGAGGTGGCCCCTGGCCCGGGGTCCACCCTGCTAGGCGACCTGGGTGTGTCCTTGCTTCCCACCACTCCCAAAGACCTCTGCTCCAGCCAGAACATGGAGATACCCAAAGTCATGGGGTGAAACCATTTCCTACCCAGGGTCTGAGTAGCTGGGACTTGCACCTCGGTGTTTCTCATGGGAGAAACCAGAGCTAAGGCAGGGGTAAGTGTTAGGCATGCACAGAACAAAACTCATCTATATTCATTCAGATTCAAGTTTCCTCAGCTTGAAGGTGGTTAGGTACCATCTGGAAACATTTCTGGAATAATTTATATTGTTTTATGTTATTAGGACTGCATTATGCCACAGGAATACTGACTGTGCATTCAAAAAAAAGGCTCATCTTTTCAAGTGAGGCTGGGAGTGGAACCAGCCCAGAACAAAGGGTCACTTCAAAGTCAAGGATGACTGTTTCAGACGGCAAAATCACAGCTGGATCCAACATCTAAGGAGGGGAAAAATCATAATCTCTGCCAAAATCACCCTTTGATACACTTGCAAAGATAACAAATGATACACAGAAAGTTTTGGGCAGAGGTGTAATGACTGTACTGCATCCTGCTAAACCAAAAGATCATTCTCCTGAAAAAAATCCCACTTGTCTTCATTGAAGGTCTCTTTGTTAAGTGACAGTGAATATAATTGAAAGTAAAATGTTGATATGGTACCTGCTGTTTCAAAGCAAAGAAAACGTGTAAGAGATGCTTGGATGGTGATCAGTGGCCTGTGAGATGAATGACAGTGCTGTGTGTAAGGGCCACAGAACATGGCTGCATTGCAGGCTCCCTGTTTATTACCTGCAGGCTATGGGAAGTATTCTATTCACAACAGAGATGCTCAGACTTTTGACATCTTTTTTGTGAAAGAGGCAGTTGATATCTTCATCTGGAGTTCACCTGGAAGAGCACTGTCTGCTGGCATTAAGCCAGTTGCACGATGTTGGTCTTAATTTCCAGGTCTGTCATAATTAAATAGCCCCTCTTCTAAGCAAATCATTAATAAAAAGCAGTTTTGCTTTATTCTTGATGGCCGTAGTACAGCTGTGCACACCTGTAGATAGGCCCAAGGGAGCTTCCAAATGAAATTGCTTTGAAATATGTTTCTTCTGGAACACTCTTGAGTGATATATAAACTTGAAATAATTCAATAGGTTTATTTTTTTAGTGAATAAATTGTACGTCTCCCTGCCCCCTAGGACCTTGCCAAGTTCTCACCCTGATCCTCCACCTCTGCACCAAGGGTCTGTTCCTCTCCTGGGGACATTGCCCCTCACCAGCCCTGTTTTTGCCAAGGAAGTGATTTCTCATGATGTGTGTGTCTGTGACAAGGCAGGGAATTGGGGACCAGTTACCCCTTCATTTTCAGTGCAGAATTAAAACCACTAAGTTATGTTTGTTTTGCAGGGTACCAGATTTTGTTAAGGTAGATAGATGGCTGTGTAGGAACTAAAAGGTCTGGCATTGTTGTTAGGTAGCATCCTAGAAAGCAACAGAATTCATAGGAGACACTCCAGTACCACAATCTTCTTGTCCTTTTAATCCAGTTCAAAGTTTGTGAGTGCTATGTCCCAGCTTTGGGGAGCTGGGCAGTTGTCCAGCCAAAAGCAATCCTGGCTGCCATGGATTTGGGTAAGGTTCAGGTGAAAAGGAGGTTGTTCACTTAATCTGACATGAATGCATTTAGGTGAAGACTTAGGTGTGTCTTCCTGCTGAAGGGAGAAGATAGTTTTCCCTCTCTGTATGTGTTGGGAACTCCCATGGTTAATGAAACAAGATTTTTGTAAGATTGGCCTAAAACCTGCCTTTCTTTATTTGTCTAAATCCATGCCTGTTGGGAGCATGTTTGAGAGCTGTTGGTGGGGTACAATTCCTGACACAGTGGGTCTTGTAAATCCTCAGCCCTGTTCCTGCAGTTGTAATTACTTTCTCATAGTAGGGGAGTTAGTATAAAGCCAAGAAAAAGGGATTTAAGCCAGGACTTATGACGGGTGTCTTGGAAAAGTGAAGAGGATTTTTGGTTTTGTAGTTGATGCTGTGGTAACAAAATTGAAGCATGAATTTAACAGTTGCCTCAGTTAATTAAGTTTCTTAGCATGTATTTTCCCACCTTTTTCACTAGATTTTAGCTGGAGCTGATGAGGTACCAGTCTCACTGAAGTGTACTGTAAATTGCATTTAGGAGTATTTTTGCCTGCACGTTATTCTCAGCACAGTATTGATGTCCGTGTGCAGTGTGTACTGCTGGAAAATGTATGTCTCAGTCCAGCATTGCATCAAAATAAAAGAACCTTTTTCCTTTTCCATAATTAATGAAGAAACATTTTTTAAGCCCTGTTGCTTAAGCCAGGTTTAATGGAGGGGTGAGGCTATTGGAGCTGAAGGATGCAGTCTGAGATGGAAGATGAGGTTCATCCTTGTAGGCTGTGGCCACACAGCCTGGAGATTTGTAGAGCAAAACAGAGAAAATCTGATGTCTGCACAGCACATCTTACGGAGGAGGTTGTCCTGGAGTGGCTGTTTCCTCAGGCTGTCAGGTTGAGAGGTGTTATGTACATCCCTGCAACGTCCTCAAGTTTAAATTCATCCCAGTAGTACAGGGTTTATGCACTCTGCAAGCTCTCCGCAATGTGAACCAAATTATGGTAAATGGAGAAACTGGGACATTCACTTTTAAAGTACTCTCTTGCCCAGAACAAGAAAACCCCTCTGAAAGAGAAAATTTGCATTTTTAATTTGTCCACTTGTGTGTGAACTGCCTGTGGAGCAGGGTGGGAGTGTAATATTGCCTCTCTCCCGGGATTGCCCAAGGTTTGCAGTGTGACTGAGAGTTAGAAGCAGAACTTTGGTGTTGTTTATTTTAATTCCCCATGGTAAGTCTAGATAAAATGTCAGAGGAGACATTTCATCTTGTAAGAAGGTGGAAGATGAGAAGTTTCATGTGCTGAAATGTAACAGGGCCGTAGCATTGTTCCTGGTGCATTGATGCTGATGTAGGAGGGTCTTCTGCTCTAGATAATGATGGCAGCATCTTTCTTGCAGGCCCAAACAGGAAGATGGAGTGTCAAAAAATTACCAATTTTGGAAACCAGCTTCTTCGCCGGAAAAACGTGGACTGCTCTCGAGAAGACAGTCGCCTGTCGCGATGCCTTAACACGTTTGACTTGGTGGCCCTGGGTGTAGGCAGCACTTTGGGTGCAGGTGTCTATGTACTGGCTGGAGCTGTGGCACGGGAAAACGCAGGACCTGCCATCGTCATCTCCTTCTTGATTGCCGCCTTGGCTTCGGTGCTGGCCGGACTCTGCTACGGAGAATTCGGTGCTCGAGTCCCTAAGACAGGATCAGCTTATCTCTACAGCTACGTGACTGTGGGTGAGCTGTGGGCCTTCATCACGGGCTGGAATCTAATCCTGTCCTATGTTATTGGTAAGTATGCTGGGTGTGCTGCCAGAGCCTAGCTTTAGTTCAAGGTGGCAGCCTGGTCTGTAGGGTCACCCTTGTTTGCGTACCTGTGTTTCTGTTACAAAATGGATGTTTCACTCTTGCACTCACCCAGGGTTTCAGGCCTCATCAGTGGGATGTGCCTTTGATGGCTCCTGTGCTGCTGACTGAGGGCTTATTGCTGCTGGGAGTTCCTCTGAATCTCCACCTCATCCCTCTGGCATCCCCTGGCTTCTGCACGCTTGCTAGGGTGCTAAAGAGTGTCCTGTCTGCTTAGAAAGGAGCTGCTCACGCAAAGATGCTTTTCTACAGAGTGTCTGTACTCACAGTTGATCAAGGATTAATTCTGGTCCCTTTGGGATCTATTTAAAGTATCTGGAGATAAGAGTTTTGTCTTGTGAATTGCTGGGGAATTAATCTTGAGATGATCTGCAGGTTCACAGTCTCTGGAAAATACAAACCAAATCCCTCCTAAGCCCTTGATTCCCACTAGGAGAGGCCCTGGCTCAAGCTCAGAGCATGCGCTGTGCAAATCAGCTGATGCATTAAAACTAAGCCACACTTTGCTAATTAAGGATTCGTGTCTTTTCAAGTACATTCTGGGCAGGCTGCTTGTTATCACGCCTCTAAGGCTGCAACAGACTCGCCAGTTGAGACTGAAAGCTTGCTAGTTAAACTGAAAACCAACATTTGCTAAATTACTAAAGGGAGTTGTTTTTTTAAAATTCGTTTTATGGGATTTGTAAGCATTACCTCGGAATTTAGTTTCCATGGTGCTTGGAGGGTAAGATCATATAAAGAACAACATAGTGGCATAGCAGCTGCCTGTCTGAGATCATGCTGGCTTTCCTCTGTGTGTTACCTGAAATATTTTTCTCCTCTTCGACTCCTTATTAAAAAAAAAAAAAGAAAAAAGAAGATGAAAAGCCAGAGTAATTAAACTCCTCTCCTTAAGAAGTCTGAGTCCTGTAGCTATTTTGTGAATTACATTCACTGCAAAGAGTAGATGAAAATAATTTTTTTAAAAGTAAGCGTATGATTTCTTCCACACTTCTACGATGGACTCTGCTTAGGCTACACGAAGAAAAATTGAATAGACTTCTTGGTAATTTTTCTTCTGTTCCAGAAAGGTAATGATAAATCGTCTCCTTCATGCCCTTCATCTAGTTGGTTTTGGGGCCATTCCTACCATGATACTGGACGACCAAAATGAGTGACATAGCCGTGGTTGCTGTCCCATAACCTGATTCTGCAAATGCACAATGAAAAGTTTTGCCTACTGAATGTTCTGCTCCGAGGATCTGGGCTCAGAGTGGTATTTCCGAGATTTTTTTTTTTTCCTCTCATAATGGATTTTGAACAACTGTCTCAATTCGTATTTCAGAGTTGACTGATTAGTGTATTGTCACAAGGCAGAGAATTCAGTTAAAAATAAGTAGATACTATCCATGAATGTGTTCAAATACAACTTCATTACTTTTATTTCAGTCCTCTATCAAGAATGAGTATTTGCAAACTGTCTTTCTCATAATTTGTGAGAAAGGGTGGCTAAGGTGGAAAAACGCTGGGGGAGGATATGAGGTGTAGGAAGTCTCTTTATCTTACCCAGCTTTTTTCTCAGAGCTAATTGCCCCTCTTGAGAGCAAGGACAACTCCCAGCAGCTTCTGGGGCGTGGAGGAGAAGGATATGTTGGCTGCCACTGTAAGGCCCCAATCAACTCTCAATGAGACTTTTGAAAGTGTTTATAATGGTTCCTGTACTCTGAGTTAGACACACGGGAGAAATACTGACCAGATAGTCTCAAGAGGCCAAACAACACAAAAGTTTACTGGCAAACTTTGAAAAATTAGGTGACTTTGGCTAAAGACTTACTACAACATCTGATCAACATAAAACACTTCTCACAGCATTAATTTAGCCCATCCAACTTAGCAAACTTTAAACCTGTTCCATGTTAGTTACTCAAACTCTTCCAAGAGGAGGGAATTAGAAGAAGGAGCAAAAGACAGAGAAGATATAGAAAAGCACACATAGCTACCAGTGCCTGGGTTCCAGCAGTGTTCAGATACAAACTCCAAGAGGAAGGTAGGGTCAAGATGTGCTGCACTCATGCTCAGCCATAAAAACCCCTGGGCCTTTGTGGGCCAGGTGGGACTTGTGGTCATTTGGCCACTCGGGAGCCGGGTTAGGCAGAGTGGAGGGAGCCCTGCCCCTGGTGTGCCAAAGCAGTGCTGGAATAGAGGCTGGGGGGTGTGGGAGCAGGGCACTGCCTCAGCAGGGCAAAGCTTGACCTGCTCACTCTCAAACACACAGACATCCTTAAATGCCCTGGTACATCAGTCCTTCCAGTCTCTGACAGGTACATGCTGCACTTCAGAGCCAGGGCTTGAGAGGGGCAGAAAGCTGTTTTTTTCTTAATCTTGCTGAGAAAATGCCAAGCAGTGTATCAAAAATGTGCATCTCTAAAGGGCTCGGTCAGCTTGGTGTTTTCATGCTGAGGTTCTCAGACAGTGGCTCAGGAAGTATTGGAGGGTGGAAAAAGAAATCCTGGAGTCCCAAGGATGGGTGGCCAGTAACTTTTAATTAATTGAAGTGATTTTACCTGGGGGAAGGCTCATGTGGAGCCTTGGAGGTGGGTGATGAGAAATAAATGGGGGTGCAACTTATCAGTTATGGCCTAGAGAGAAGGAGACAGGTGTCCAGGTCTGGGATCTGATGTGAACTTTCTTCTGGGATGATGTGGGTTTGGGGAACTGTGCCAGATTGTGGGATGTGTTTCAGGAACTAGAAAGTGGTGGGAGCTGGTAGTATGATGAGTAACAGTATCTCATTACTCATAGGTAAGTAGGTTTTCTGGGGTTTTCTGGCACTTGGTGACCTCCTTGCCTGTGCCTGTTCCTGCAGCAAGCCCAGCACCTGAGCTCTGCAGTCCTGGGAGCTGCGTGCTGTAGGCAGGAGCCAAATCTGCTCTGGTGAGGCTATGCTGATGCAGAACTAGTAAGTCCTTCTGGGTACCAGCTGAATGTCTTAGCACTGTGCTCTCTAACAACAGCAAGATATTATCCAGGTGTCTGTGCTGTTGAAAGAATGTGAAATTCCCCCTGCTCCCTGAAGCCTGTTGGTTACAGAGAGTTCTGGATAAATGGCTCATAGTTTTGTGGAACTGGCATTGAAGCAGCTGGCATCTAATATAACACATGCAGGAGCTGGGTGTTCCCGTCCGAGAATGTAAAATATTAGAGCTAGGACAAAAAAATAGCACTAAAATAGTCTTTTTTCCTCAAATCGTGCCAAAGCTAACCTGAAAAATTGTAATGTGGTGTACAATAACTTCTGCAATTTCTCAAGATTAAATTGATGGCAGTGATGTCCAAACTCTTTAAAGGTGTTCACACTGTGCACTTTTCTGTCTTGGTGAACAGAAGAGTCTCCCAACAGGTCTGTTCTGCAGCTTAATTTTTATGCTGTTGCAAAGCTGGATTGGGCAGGCGAGTGTTCCCAGCTGTGCTGCAGGTGCTGCCCACCGCTGCTGCAGAGGATTTGGCTGTAGGTGAGCACAGACATTGTTTGACAGGATTGCAGGTGCTGGAGTTGGGACCTGAACACCCACTCACAGGTGAGTGTGGCAGGACAGACTGTTCTGGGTGGAAAGGGGCCCCTGATGGCATCCTCTGAGGAGCTGCTCTGCAAGCCAAAACCAAGCCAAGCTCTTTTTTTAACTAGGTAGTTATGTACAGTAATAATTATGATATGCAATTAGGTGCTCTTATATACAGTGTGTGTACTGTATGAGACATTGAGAGTGTAACAGTAGCCACATTAACACAGGAGAGGGAGAAGTTGGCTTTCAAAACCCAATTTATTTTACAAAATACTGTCACTGTCTGGTGGTAATTCTTTGTTGTTACTATTTCAGTTCTCTAAAATTACTTTTATGGCCCAGACACTGTCCCCAGCTTGCTTGTCCTGAGACCCAGGTTCACTCCTCACCTCAGCAAGCTGCACACAGTTGGATGCACTCAACAGAAACAAAAAGCAACCCAGAGGATGAAGCCTGAGCATTTGCTGCAGGCAGGAGCTGTTTCACTTGCTGTGGTCATCCCCAGCATTCTGCAATAGGCTGACTTATCCTCAGATAACATGTAAATTGTATCTGAGTCTTTTTCCTGCTTGGATGCTCTAGCACTGGAGGTCACAGCAGACCTGGGTGTTGCCAGAGTGCAGAGCTGGCCACTGGTGTGGTCCAGGCTCTGGTGCTGCAGCATTGCACTGCTGGAGGGCAGCTGGATTCTGTAAGGGCCCTCTGCCTGGGCTGCAGCCACCTGACTGGGGCTGCCAGGGACTTCTGCCAGCATTACCTTTGGACCTCTCTGGTGACAGAAATTACCAGGTTTCGGGGAAGGACAGGCCCTTGGGAGTTTAAGGAAAAGGTCAGTCAGGGCAGTATCAAAGGCAAAGTTGAGGTTTGCAAAAAAGCCAGACTAAAAATACTTTTCTCGTCAGCTCAGCATGAGTCTGGGACCCACCACTGTGTGTGTTACTATCAGAGCAGATGCCAAGCATGAACACAGGCTGTGGGCTGGGTATGGATGTGAAAGGCTGCTCCCAGCACCTGGGAGCACATGCAAGGTTGCTTCGAGGCCCTCTGTATTGAAAAACCTTACAAGGCTCCCCCTGGTTTGGAACATGTGTCAGCCACAAAGGGTGATCTCTGTCCTTTCTGTCCTCTGGCAGGAACTTCGAGTGTGGCCAGAGCCTGGAGCGCGACGTTTGATGAAATCATAGGGCAGCACATTGAAAAATTTTGTAAAAAATACATGACGATGGATGCTCCCGGAGTGCTAGCAAAATACCCAGACATCTTTGCTGTGGTGATAATCATCATCCTAACAGGTGAGGCACTGGAGGAGTTTGTGGGTCTTGCATCTCCTTCTTCCGTCATCTCATTGTTTGCTTTTGGAATGAGCATGAAGTCCTGATTTCTTTTGAACAACATATTAAAGACTTTCTTTGCTACAAGTATTGGATTGACCTATATAGCTGCTGTGGAGTTTGCACAGGGCATAGCCTATTTACAAGGTTTTTAATTAGAGGGGAGCATTCTCAATATTTTTTGAGCTACTTTTAAAACCTTCAATCAAATTTTGTATAAGGAGGAAAAGAAAAGATGACTTGTTATCCTCAATCAGGTATAGGAGTTTAATCCTTCCCTCCACAAATCCTATTACACAAGAATTTCATGCAGTTAGTCTATCAGCCTTATTCCCCCTTTGATAATCTGCCAGTTTTTGATGCCTTGAGCCATGAAAGTGAGGGGAAAAAAAGAAAGAGGACTTGGTTACAGTTTCATGTACTACTGTTTTAGTTTTGGGTTTTTTAAAATATATATGGGCTTCAATTTGCAGAAGTGAATACAAGACTCCAGAGAAATAAATGTGTCACAGACAGTCCACACCTCTTTTTTCCCTAAAAATGTGCCAAGCCTTTGTTCATAAATCGGAAAAGTTTTGACAACTTGCAGGATCAAAATTCTTGTGAATGTTTACCTCTACGCCAGCTGGGTCTTGCAAAGCATTACCAAGTTTAGGCAAATTTTAAAAATTATGCTTCTATACTCCTCTCTGGTTTCCAGCAGGCAGAAGCTGCAGTGTCACACTGGCAAGATTATCCTGACATTTCCCACTGATCAGAATGGCCTTCTCAGTGTGAGCTGTGCTCATGGGGACAGGCCTCATAAACAAGGGATGCTTTGGCATTTGGGTTTGCATTTGGATCTAGGACTGTATCAAGGGCTGCTGAAGCCAATAGCAGCCGTCTGTTTTCAGGATTACATCTGAATGGGAGAGATTTTCCCATTTGTTCCTTTGTAAGTTATATGAATTGCTTTCATTTCAAATCAGAATCTGATCTTTCACTTCAGATACAATTTACAAAATTTAGAACTCTTCATTTGAGCACTGCTGAGGTATAAAATTACAAAGGTTACTTTATAATAAGGTGGCTTTATGCTCCTGCATGAAGCAAATTCCAGGATTTTAATAAAAAAGGCAAACCATTATTTTCTAAAAAAAAGCTGCTGAAAGAGCAGCTTTAGTCTCAAATACCATCACCACAAGTATATTTCTGTTTGCACTGTCTCGAGCTTCAGATTTCTATAGAGTACATTATAAGTTTTTGTGGGCTAGTATGCAGTCCTATCAAACACTCTTCTGATATGGCTGTCTCAGCTTATTTCTTGCCTTAAAAGAAGGAAAGGTGAGTACACAGGATGCTCCTCTCTCATTGAAGTCCCTTGGAGTAGCAGTAAAAGAACACTGTGTTGTGCTTCTCTTCCCCCTCAGGCCTATGTGAAGTTTTTTTACTTCTCCTTCAGCCTTAGATTTGAGTTAAAAGTTTCAGTTCTTAACAATCAGAAACCTGAAGGGGAAGTTAAGAGAGCTTGTCGACCTGAGAAGCCAAGCTATGCCTCAGTGAGATTTTGTTTGCCAAGCCCTGTATCCATGCTCTTCTTCAGATAGATGATCTTAAGACCAAGCTACAGTCCTTCTCTCACTGAACTCACAAAGCTCTTGCTGATTAAGTGGGAGCAGGATTCCTGAGATGCCACCTTCTTCTTTGTCTTCAGCTCTAGAAGTAGCTGTTAGAAATAGAATGCTCCTGGTTTTGGTCCCTGCTCATAAACAGAGGAACCCTGTTTCTAAGGAAAGTTGAGTGCTGTATATAACTTCTGCATTTGGCCAAGACCTCTAAGACAATGTTCCTTCATTGAAACCCATCTGTTATGCTTTCTCCTGGTCTCTGTGTGGAGTTTGAGACTGTGGGAGTAGTTTAAGTGTATTAGCAAAGCACTTTACCGGACACAGTCCACATGGGCGTGCTGAGTGGGAGAGTGTATCACATTCTGCAGAAATAATGTCAGAGCTGAAGTCCTCATCCTACTTCTGGGTGAGTGAATCCTCAGCTACTTGGCTTTATGAAGAAACAAGGTGTGATAATTTGGGCAGAGCACAGCACAAACACAGTTGAGCTATGTCTGTAAGTCTCCAGCACCTGCTGCTGGTGGTGAACTACCTGACCTATGCCATTTTTTCCCCAGGGCTTTTAGCTTTTGGTGTGAAAGAATCTGCCCTGGTGAACAAAGTGTTCACCTGCATCAACGTCCTTGTCCTTGGATTTGTCGTCATCTCCGGCTTTGTGAAAGGATCTGTTAAAAACTGGTACCTGACTGAACAGGACATTTACAACACCAGCCATAGCATTTTCAAAGACAAGTAGGTTGGATGTTTTCTTCTCATCTCAGGAGCTGGTGCATTTTCAAAAGCAAGTTTAAATGGGGGTTGTGGACTCAGTTAGAAACCCAGTGAATGGGATGGCTGCCTCCTTTGCTGCATACCTTGGAGGCAAAGCTGTCTTTGGTGCGTGTTTGCTGAAAGCAAGCTGTGCTGATGGGCTGAAAGTGCTAGGAGCAGGCTGTGTCATTGTGAGCCCTGCTGCAGGATGGGCCATTTCTGGCCTTATAACCAATATAGCACCCAAAGCTGAGAGAAAAGAGGCCCTTTAGACAGTGTTCTACTCAAGTCTACATCAGGCTGACTATGGTGCCTGTATGAAGCCATATCCAAGTATAGCTGAGTACTTTCTTTGAGTACTTGGGCAATATCCTTTTGGCATTGTTGTACCTTGTAGAGACCTTGTCCCAAATGCCTTAAAATGAAGGCAAGTTGCAGATTATTTTAATGCATTGCTGCAAGCATATCATAAATCTGTTTTTAATGACATTTTGCTGCTTGGCCAAAATTCTGTCATCCTACACAAGATCAAAATTAAGGAGCTTAGAAGGCTTACCAGTAAGACAAAGCTATTAATTTTTTCTTGAGACTGTACCATAAAGAATAAGGGCCTTTAAGTATCTCCATATATATCAGGCCTTTTATGATGGCCTGCAAGGAAGCACAGTTGGGCAAAATTTGGTGAGATTCATAAGTGTTGTGTGGGTCAAATTTATCTTGTGTAAAAGTCACTTCTTGAGCCGCTTTTCAAAATTCAACCTGCTGCAAACAAATTGCTTCTAAAGGACCAGTCCCTTCTCCTTCTCTCCTGCTATTCCCATGCAAGGAGCAATTACTGCAAGAGTTTCAAAGTATGAGTGCAGCTCTTTGACCTGTATGGCTTACTATTTTTGTAAAATCTGTCTGGGGTTTATTTTATCATTATTTCCAGAGTGATCCACATTTGGGTTGTGCTATTTCTGTTGGCCAGATTTCATCTAAGTCGCAGCAGAGCTTCTGTGAGAGAATTCAGATGTTTATATGTGAGAAGACTTGCAGATTTGGGATTTAGTTTAGTTTAACTGCCTTAATTCATCTTTACAAAGACTTTTCACTGAAAAAGTGACCTAAGTCACTTGAAGTGAAGGGTGTGCTTATTATGTCACTCAACACAAGGCACATGGATATGGGGTTGCAGTCCAGAGTGCTCTGGGATCAGCCTGTGTTTGTTGACTTAAATGAACTTTGGTTAAGGCTCAGCAAAGCAGTTGGTGTGTTGGGGATCCATGCTCCACTTCTGTGTCATGGTTACAGGCATGGTTGGAGTATGAGCTTGGCACACAGAATTTCAAAGATGAGAATTGAAAATGGGGTGGATTTTAAACAATTATGGCACCCTGCATTCCTTTCTTATGTCTACTCACCTACCCTTTATCTAAAGTAAAAAGTGGATGGTTCACATGTTTCTCAGTCTTCACCTTTTCCAAAGCTTCTGTTCAAATGAATATATGTATCTACACACATGCAGTAATATTAGGAGATTATTTTCAATATTCATGCTATTTTCTCCTTGTCTTAGCCAAGACATTTTTATCCACCCCACAGAAGAGGTGGTGGGAACAAACCATGAACCATTTTTATTCCATGCCTTCCCCAGGCTGTTGCAGGCCAGTCCAAAGCGCAGCAGTGGGTAGGGCTTAGCATTTTGCCTGGTATGCTAGCTTATGAAAGGGAGAGCCTGCTTCTTCAAACTTTGGCTGTGGATCTTGTTATGAGCTGTGTGAATAGCTTTGTGACTCCCAGCTAGGCAGGATCACTTCTAATTCAGTGCCGTGCCTTTCAGTCAAACACAGGAAGAAAAGCTCTACGGTGTTGGAGGGTTTATGCCCTATGGATGGAAAGGAGTCCTCTCAGGGGCAGCCACGTGTTTTTATGCTTTTGTGGGATTTGACTGTATTGCTACTACAGGTAAGAGGGAAGATGTCTTCATTCTGGTTATGAACCTGGCTGCTGGTAGATTGACTTTTAATAACATTGCAGAGTACAGATAATAGGGAATTCAGGACATCGCATTTGTCGTCCCTCTGAAACTCAGCTCAAAATAGGCTTTTGGCTCAGCTGCTCCTAATAGTGAAAGTGCTGAATTTGTTCAAGTCCCTGAGTGCCTGAGTGCTGACTTCTAGCTGCTGTGGCACACGGATAAACTGTATAACCACGAGCTTCCTCCCTTCTTTGCCTGCAGGGCCCAAGCTTGTGGATGGTCAGTGATGACACAACCAGGTCAGACTCCACAGAAAACATGTCCAGGTTTACCAGCTAGGCAAACAGGGAAGGCCCAGGTTCACGTGTCTGGTACGAGTTTGAGCCTCTAACTCTAGATGATAATTTAATCAACAGGTTATTCTGGAACAGAGTTCTTCAGTGCCTTCAGGTGAAGAAGCTCTGATGGCTTGGAGTATTTTAAAGATCCAGAGAAAGAGGAAGCCTCTGAGGAGTAAACTGCACCCTAGAGCTGTGCTTCAGAATCAGGAGATTTTACCTGTAAATGTTAAGAGGTCTCATTTTGAGAGAGAAGCCATCAGCATAGTCATATTTCTTGTGGCTAAGATGAATCTTAATTCCCTGAAGAAAGGATTATCCTTAATTTCACATTTGGCAAGAGCAGTTGGAGCAGAGAGAGAAGGGAAACATCACAGACAAATAAAGCATTACTACATCTTCTTCCAAGCAAGGAGTTGGAGAAGTGTTGGCTCCATTACTCCAGCCAGCCCTGGAGCCTCTCCTTGTGGGAGAAACATTCATCTGCTTTTGACTTGTAGGTGTAAGGATCAAATGCTGTACCTTAGGAGCTCTTGCGTTCAGAGCAGTTTTGTAGGACTAGGAAAGCTCAAATCTGTTCTGTAATTGATCAGTGCCTGAATTTTGAGGAATTTTCGGGTTTTTTTACACACATTTTTCCTACTTGGTTGTTGAAAATTTTCCATAAAAACTAGTGGAGGTCCTTTTGTTGTGAGGCATTTTTCAAAGATCCATGTGACTTTCAGACACTCTGCCCTTCTCCAGAAATAGGCACCTATGGTGCCATGATCCTAATGTATTAATTCTGGTGGAGATGGTACTAAAATGGACATCCATGGATTTCACCTGCACAATAATTTCTTGTTCCATCATCTGTGGTCATTGAACTCTTCTTGGGTCTGCACCGTCAGTAGGATAGAAGGAGTAGGATAGAAGGATGATCTGTTTTGGGGAAAGGACTATTTTTAATCCAGATTGTTTCTGTGCCTGAGTTTACAAGGCTTCCATGAATGTGTGTCAGAAGAAGTGACAGGAGCAGCAGAAATGGGATCAAACAGGCTGTAATATCCCAAGTGGATGGAGCAGGCCATCAACAGCATGATGGTGAAAGAGCACTTCTGTACCCATGATACCTTTGAAAGCCCCAGCCAGCACCCCTGCCCTAGGTTGGGATAAAGGTCTTGCTTGTCATTTAGCTGATATTTAAATTTCTTTCTTCTAGGTGAGGAGGTAAAAAACCCTCAGAAGGCCATTCCTATTGGCATTGTGGCATCTCTTCTCATCTGCTTCGTGGCTTACTTTGGCGTGTCGGCTGCCCTGACACTCATGATGCCTTACTACCAGCTGGATACCAATAGCCCTTTACCCAATGCCTTTAAATACGTGGGTTGGGATGGAGCCAACTATGCAGTGGCTGTTGGTTCCTTGTGTGCACTTTCTACAAGGTAAGACACTGCTCTTCATTTCTGCATCTCTCAAGGTACATCTCTCATGTACCTCCATCTCCTTTAAGAAATGGAGCGGAGACCAGGGATGAAATTCAGAGCTACTGACCTCAAAAGGACCAGGATTTCACCCTGTGGTAGGTACCAGAGAAGCAGGTGACCAGTATCACTTCAGAAACTCCCATCTTAGCAGAAGACCCAGCAGGTGCATCTCAGGAATATAAATCTGGATTGAGTGACTAAGTCATGGAGGAAATTATGCAATGCAAGCACGGTTTGGGGGCAGGACATCCTGGCCTGCTGGGTGGAGAGCAGACTTGTGTCAGGTGGTGCAGGGGGCATCTTCAGGAACACATGGGGCTTACCATATCCAAGGCCATCTGTCTGCAGGTTACCTGCAGGACAGCCATCTGGATGGGAGGCAGGGCAGGCTGGAGGCAGAACCTGTCACCTCTTGAACTTGGAAGGCCTATTCCAGATCAACTTAGACATACTCAATTAGGTGAGCAACTCACAGAGGCTCATAGAGGTTACAGCTCTTTTACTACCTGAAAGTCAGGCTGGTTTTATGCCTGTGGCTAAGTTTAGCTATCCAGAATCATACAGCTTCACCTCAGTTACCAGCTATCAGTAACGTGGGTATTCAGGGGGAGCCCTTGAGGAGAGGCTGAAGTGAACAAAAGCCACCTGTTCTATAGTTACACTGCCATAAACTTGCTTTCATTTGTGTGCCTGTGCTCAGCAGGAGATGATATAAGTAGATTATTTCTCCTTCCTGTGTCTGTAGTCTCCTTGGCTCCATGTTTCCAATGCCTCGAATAATTTATGCTATGGCAGAAGATGGACTTCTTTTTAAATTTTTGGCTAAAGTCAACGAGAAGAGAAAAACTCCCTTAATTGCAACAGTGACCTCAGGAGCTACTGCAGGTAGGATCCAAAGACTTGCAAAAATGTGTGGAAAGGAGACATAAGCTCATCTTCAGGGCAGATAAGTCCGCCTGACTCTAGCCCACTTACTAATTGGATATACTGCAGAATATGGCATCCCAGAGGGTGTCCTGGATTTCCAGGGGCATGCCCTGAAGAGTCTGGGTGAGCATGAGCAGCTCACTGTGTGCTTGTCCCTCTTTCTCAGAGCTCATAGCTTACAATCCTGTCTCATGCCAGGAACTACCTTTATCTGCTCAGCCAGCCTTGAAAGTAATTAATGCTCTGCAAGGTAGCAGCCAGCGGTGCCTCAGCATCCTCCTGGCTGTTGGCCTGTAGACACTGCACCGTCTGTGGTAGCAGCTCTGCAGAAGATGCCAGAGCAGCCGGAGATGAGCAGATGGCCCCTGTGGCACTGGCATTTGTTAATCAGTTAGTCACAGCTGGCAGCTGTCCTGTTCTCCCCTTCTCCTGGCCCACCAGAAATACAGGAATGAAACCTCCCGGACAGCAAGGATGAGCAGCTTACCCTGTTCTTGCAGCCATCCCCCTTCCTTACAATGCCTGGCAAAGAGGAGAGTGGCCTTGCTGCTTCCTCTTTACCTTCTGCTGCAAATGCAGGATGAGCCGTGGGTACAAGAACGTGCCACCTTTAGTGGGAAGTTGCTGCCAGACTGCTGCCTGGGGCTCTGAGCTCCTGTGAAAGGGCTCAGCTCCTGCTGCTGGGACTCGCAGAGCTTCCTCACAGCCTCCTTCTCCCACACCTTCCTCTTCAGGTATTCTTGGGTCCAGACCATGGTGGGGTAGGAACAAGAGCAGTATAAAGTAAAAAAAAATTCCAGCTTTGTGTTCTCATCCAAGTGGTCTGTAGTGCCTATGACGAAAACCCACACAACACTGCAGGGACAGCATTTGCCAGCTGAGTTTGAAGGTTGGGCTGGTTATTGGGCTCCAGGTTGTGCATTAAGGCTGAGCAGGGCCAGGCTTGGCTCTGAGGTCCCTACACTCTCATATGGCTGTTGGTGCCACCTGATGTCTGACTGTGTGTCTTTTATCCACTTTGCCTTCTGAAAGCTCTGTACAAATTCCTGTACAACCAGGGTTACTTGGTGAGGGTGTGTAAGCAGGGTTATCCCTAAGGAATGGCAGCCTTTTTCTGGAAATCCCCGTGATGACACCTGCTACTTCAAGATGCTCTCTTTGATGCTTGGTCCCATTGCATGCACAAGCCTGATTGCAACCCAGCTGAGCTGAGACACCAGGGCAAGGTGCTGCCCATCCTGTGTTGCCTCTAGCTACTTCCAGGAGATAATTGTGACTTTAGGAGTGCTGCAGCTGCACTGGGGGACTAAAATGAGGTTGTGGCTTAAACCCATGCTTTTTGTTGGTAGTTGGGTGAACATAGCTGTGTGAGACAAACAGGCTGGAATTTACTGTAGTAAGCATTTCCTATTGTTTCAGCTACTGAGGCTGGGACAGCCTGTGGAGTCTTAGGGTATTCGTGCACCAGGGCCTGCCTTTTCTTCTCTTGGGACATCTTAAGCTCCCCTTCCAAGTCCTGAGGAAGAGTCAGATGTGTGCTGCATCAATATTAACGCTGCTGAGATGTGCATGTTCTGCCATGTTGCTGATTTTTCTTCTCTCTTACATTCCTCTCCTCCTACAGCTGTTATGGCCTTTCTCTTTGACTTGAAAGATCTTGTGGACCTCATGTCCATCGGGACCCTCCTGGCTTACTCCTTGGTAGCAGCCTGTGTGTTGGTACTGAGGTAAGAATGTAGAAGCTTTGTCTCTTCTGGCACACAGAGAGAATTCCACACAGCAGTCAGATGCCCTCATAGTTTCTATGGACACATCTCCAGCTACAGGCATGTGAAGAGCTTGTTTCTTTAATTTCACAGGGGATTGTGTTAGTTGGATCTACAGGGAGGTCCTCTGAACTTGGTTAACCCTTTTTCCCTGCTTAACCCTTGTCCTGTGCCAGTCCTGCTGTGGTCAACTCTAAATGCCCCAGGAGATAGGCCAAGGGGTAGGGAGGAAAGATGTGTGGTCCTGGATGCCTGTCTTGTCCCCACTCTTGTCCCCAGTGGGGATACCATTTCAGGTTGTCCTCCTTTTGAAAGGGGATTTGAGATGAAGTCTAGTAGCAGGAAAGAACTGAGCATGTGTTTGCAGGATCAGTGTGTCTTAGAAGTGCTGAGCTCCCACAGCTTCCCAAACCTAAGCTTCAGTGCTTGGCACCTTGCAGACAACAGCACTCAGTTAATGAAAAAAATATCTGAAGATCATGTTACTGAAAAGTACCTTTGTGTTTGGAATGACTTACTCAGAATCCAGTGGAGGCTTTCACAGCAATTGCACTGATCTAAGAACAGTTTTGAAGCAGGTGAAGGGCCAGTGCTGTTCTGTGGTACCATTGCTTTGTGTTTGTGCTCTGCTCCCTGCCCCTTGAAAATGCTTACCAATTTGCCTTATCCGTCTTAAGTTTCCTGATTTCCCAGCCTACTCTTTTCCTCAGAGCTAGAAATGGCTTTTTTATGTGATTTTCCAAGCTGCTGTACCTATTGCATGACATTTCCCCCATCATGGGTTGGCACTACTGTTTTGTAGTGACCTTGGCAGTGGATTTGTCTGCCTCTTGACTACTTAATGATGTAGCAGCTGAATTGTTTCCAAAGCTGTAAGATCCTGCCACTAGTTTCTTGCTGTGGCTAGACCCAAGGATTTCACTGCGTTTCACAATTCTCAGTGTTTAACAAAGGCCTCATTGTGAACACATCCCCACAAAAACAGTTTTAAGGTGACTTTCAAAGTGGCCCAGTCCTTTAGTCAGACTTGTGGCTGAGTAATTTGACAAAACCTTCTCTAACGAAGAGCTGAGGCTGGAAGAGTTTTTATTTATGGTTCCACATGGTTGTGTGTCACAGCCCTGTTGAATGTGCTGTCCACACATGCAACAACAATTCTTGCTTCAGCTTTTCCTTCCTTGTGTGGCAGCAGATAAGCTGGCAGAAGAGCCTGGGGTGGAGGGGTATGGAGCACCAGAAATGCTGCTGCAGGGTGTGATAGCTGCAGAGCTGTTAGCTCAGCCACCTCCGTGCCAAAATGCAAGAGCTGAGCTGCCACAGGTGACACAATGGCCTGGTTATGACAATTGGTCTGTCCCTCTGCTGTTTGCTTCCCCTGTCACACAGTCATGTCTTGGTGACATGGATGACAGGGCTCAGGAAAGGGAGCACTGTCTGCTTTAGAACGCTTACGTTACAACCACGCTGTGGGTGATAAGAGCTGGCCATTCTTGCTTACATCATGATGACATCATTCCTCAAATTTCCCCTTGAAGCAGAAGGGTATAGACATGACGTGGGCCTGTTCTGATGCTGTAAAGGTCTGGCAGGTATCCATGATTGTCTGTGTGGCTTTTAAATGAGTGGTACCCTTATTTAAAAGCCAAACTAACAGGCTCTTTATGTCATTTCCTTTTCCTAGGTACCAGCCAGAGCAGCCTAATTTGGCATACCAGATGGCAAGGTCGACAGAGGAGACAGATAACAACGAGTCTGTGAGCACCAGTGAGTCACAGGCTGGGTTTCTGCCAGAGGAAGAGGAGAAGTTTTCACTCAAAACCATACTGTGTTCCACAGATTCAGATCCTTCCAAATTCTCTGGTTTGGTGGTGAATGTCTCAACCTTCATCTTAGGTAAGTGCTGGGCAGTGTCTGGGGCAGAGTCAGCTGGTAGGGCTTTGTACTCACCATGGTGGGAAAACTCATCTCCTTGATGTGATTTTGATGAGCTTTTGTAATGGCCAAAATAACTGAAGATTAAATTTCTGACTTAAAAGAAATCCACAGATGGATTGTGTGGGGGTGTATAGTGGGAAAGGCATTTCTGTTATGGTTGGGGGTTTTGTGAGTTGCTGTTTTGTTTGTGAGCTTTCAGATTCTGCTTTGCTTGCTTATGATTTGTTCTTGGATTTTCCCTGTACCTAAAAAAAAAAAAGTCAGTAACCTTTGGTGTCTGTTCACAGGTTTCCTTATTGTGGGTATCTGCATCCTGACTTCCCTTGAGCCAAGCATTCTGATAAGCACTGTACAGATTATTGCCGCCATCCTTGTTGTCACTATCATCTTCATTATACGGAAACAGCCTGAAAGCAAAACCAAACTCTCCTTTAAGGTGAATGTCCTGGGACATGTAGGTAGAAAAGAGGTGTCTGGGAGGTGGTTGGAGGAGGAAGTGCATGTGTTGTATCAGAAGGGGGACACTGGCCAAATGGATGTGCATGGAATATAGGCGTGATGTCAGCTTTGCTATCCAGGAGAAGCTGGAAAGGCAGAACCTGCTGCAGAGGTGTGGCTGGAAGGGAAGGGCAGGACCCTCCTTTTGAAAGCACATGGTTATAGGAGAGGGAACAGACAGACACTGGAGGAAAGGGGATGGTTGTGAAGGGCCACATCAAATTATGGATATAGAAGGAGAAAGAACACAAGAAGTAAACTTGTTTGCAAAGGTCTAAGGCTCTAAGTGCACTTTCATGTCCTCCTTAGTCCCCATAGAGGCTGAGGGATGACCATTCTCTCTTAAACAGCCTTAAGTATGAGGAACTCTGTTGTTTTCCTGCCCTCTCCAATCACACCATCCGTTCTGTATTAAAGAAACACTGGGATGGGGTTTTTCTCCCGGCGTAATCCTACACAGCCATGCTTTATCATATTGATTTCAGGTAGCTCTGCAATTTATTAAATTAATTTCGGGTTATAATTCCATCCTCTAAACTGCTTTCATTTGGATTGCTCTTCAGTTAAATTTTTTCAGTAAATTCACAGATGTTAGTAACTTAGTAACAGCCAGAGTTCTCCAAGGTTGTGTTTGCAGCTCATTTTGGGGTAATGGTCCCAAAGATGGAAACAGAAATGTCCAGGAGCAAAAAAGTTACACATTCTCACTAGATTGTATTTTCTGAACATACTTCTGAGGAGGTCTATTCACCTTTTGCTCAGGATGTCTCACCTCTTTTTTTTTCCCCTCAACCATTGCCCTGTCCAAGGAAAGAGAAAATTATAGCTGTCACAGCTAAATCTGTAATCAAAATCATAGAATCATTTTGGTTGGAAAAGACCTTTAAGATCATCGAGTCCAACCATTAGCTCAGGACTGCCAAATCCACCTCTAAACCATGTCCCTCAGTGCCACATCTACATGTCTTCTAAACGCCTCCAGCTATGATGATTGCACCACATCCCTGGGTTGCCTGTTCCAATGCTTGACAACCTTGTTTCTTATCTCCTTACTGTTCTCTGGGCATTTACAACCTGAAGGTGATTTTTCTCCAAAATCACTCTGGAAATCCAAGGCTGACCTGTTTGTTTCCCAGTTGTTTTACTGTATTTTTAACAGGTAATTTTTCTCCCTTCCCCAGTCTTCAGAGACTTCACCAGTCTACCAAGAGCTGTCAGAGTTGCTTATTTAATAGTTTAGAGATCACTTCTGCAATCTCTGGGTACATAACTCACCCACCTAGGGAAATTTTATTTCTCTCTACTGACTTGACAAAGCCAACTTTAGAAAAATATTCTTGTTCTCTTTTCCAATTTGTGTGCCTATCCCCTTTCTCTAATGATGTGAGCAGCTACTTTACATAAATATTTTCTGGCAAAGCGTAAATTAAGAAAGGCCCATATTTCTGCCTGTTTGTTTTTGTAGATCTCCTTTTTCCCTTAGGAGTGAAGTTCGCTTTCCACTTAATTCCACCATATTAAGAAACTTTTCTAGTATTATAATTTGCCTTGTTTGATTTTATATTTGCAGTGCTATTTTCTGTATTCTTATTTTTGCATTTTGGCTTTGCTGTCTCATTCTTTGATTCTCAGACCACTAAGACATTCTTGGTACTGCTGTAGTCATCTCTTGCAGTATTTGCTGGTTTTCCTTGCTTTGGGATAATTTTCTCTCTATTACTTCATTGCTTTGGTACCTGATGGATGAAGTTCCTCAGGTCCCTCCTCTTACATTCCCTTTACCTTCATCTCTTGGTCTTCAATATGTGCTTGTCATGATACAGTCCTTGTTTTTTACTCTTCTCTCCTTTGCCCCACAAGTATTTAGTATTGCCACTGAAATTTGCCTCTTGCCTCCTTCTAGACCACAAAACAGGCTTTTAAAACGGGTTCACATCTGGCAGCTGAAGGGTTGGTAACAGCCATCATTTCTCATTTACAAGAGATGTGATGTTGGTTCCTGCTCATTAACTGTGCTTGTAGATGTAACATATCCCTTGTTCTTTCTCAGGTACCTTTTTTGCCCTTTCTTCCTGTTGGGAGTATTTTTGTGAATGTTTACCTCATGATGCAGCTAGACGCAGGCACGTGGATTCGGTTTGCAATCTGGATGCTCCTAGGTGAGTTTAATTGAAAAATGCTATGTTCAAAGCTACTAGATTTTGTTCACCCATACATTTATTATAGCATTCCAGGGAGGGATTCTGCACTCTGGTCATCCTTGGGCAGCCCTGGTGACTTGACTGAAGCCCTTTAGTTAGCATGTAACAAGCTTTGTTTCAAATTCAAGGGTCTTGAAGCCTTTGTGTGGACAAAACAACAACCCATGAACCATCTTATGGGTCTTGTTGCCAGCAGAAACTCGGAGCATTCCTTGTTGGCTGGCCTTGCACTGCTGTCCAGGTGGTGGAGCTTGTGCTTCTGGAGCTGAAGAAGCTGAGCTGCATCCCAAGATGCTCCCAGCAGCCACGTAGATAAGGGGGCTGGGATAGATTGACTTTTAAAGACTGATGCCTGTGTTAATGGCTTTTTTCCCCTAAAGAAGATAGTGGCTGTCTGCTAGAAGCTAACCATGAGGATAGCTGGACTTAGACTGGTGTAACTTGTGTCAGTGGCTGTGAGTAGAGGTTTCTGTTTCTTTACAGAGCTAACAGTGCCCTTTCCCTTGGCTTCCACAGGCTTTATCATCTACTTTACCTATGGAATATGGCACAGTGTGGAAGCCAGCTACGCAGCCTCAGCAGAAGCAGAGAGAAACACAGACACTGGCTCAGACAGCTGTAAATGACTGTGCTTGACTTACGGGCGACTGAAAGAATGGCTGCAGTGAAAGAAGCTTTGTGGTGGGGATCCTGAACCAGATTACACCTGTCATCAGTTATGCAGAAATAAGGAAGCAGAATGCAGGCCTCCCCAGCTTGGTTACTGCAGCTTGCAGTTTGTTTAGCAGCACAGTTAAAAGGGACCACAAGATGAAAAGACACAACTCTGGCATATTCCCAGCAACACTGGCAGCTCATCCGGGCGCTTCCCTCTCTCCCTCTCCGGTTTTGTTTTTTTTTCCCCAGTGTGTAGAAAGAGAACTGCTTCTGTGTGCAACTGCTGCTATGAAACCAGGCCTCACAAATGTCCTTCTTTCAGTAGCCCTGGGAATTACCTCCCAACAGATATTCTACTCAATTTTACATGGAGCAGGTTTTGCAGTGCTACTGTCAGGCATAGATCAGTATCTATCCTTCACCCTATGTGGGCTGTACCCTCTGTGTATGCACACATACAAAAAAAAAACAAACAAAGGTTCTCGCCAATCACTAGATTCCCCCAGGTTAACAAAGCACTGCAAGATTTGCATTCTTTAAAATATCAGGACTTACCTTTTTTGTTTTTATTTAACTGGGTTTTTTGGCTGCGTGCTCACATGCTTTAAAGCATGTCACTGCTGTGAAAAATGTTGGGAAGGTTTGTGGTTGCTGATTGTCAGGTGAGTAATCGCTCGCCAGCTCACAGTAACACCAGCAGGTGTTTCTTCCAACTGTACACTCCACAGAGGAACTGCCAGCTTTAGTCAGGAAACCATGTTGTGCAAGAACTGCAAAGGCTTGAAAACAACGTGTGTCTCCAAAGAGCAATCCTGCCTCTCTGCCTCAAAAATCACCAGTGGCGTGGCTGTAGTGGTGGGGGTGGCCAGCAGAACTGAGCTAGCTCTGACAGCGAGTGCAGCCCAGTGTTCCTCCCCCCACATCAGTCTTCTGTGCTGGCTGCCTGGCATCAGCAACTTTGGTTTGGCTTTGGTGGGTGGAGCACATTCCTGCCGTGGGAGGGGAAGCACAGGAGAATCCTCAGAGGCATGAAGTTCTTACATGAGCAATGCCTGGTGTCAGCCACCTGCCCAGGGGAGGCTGTGGGAGTGTGCAGGGACTTTCCAGTCCTGTCAGAGTGTGCAGCCCAGAAAACAGCATTAAGTTCTAGGGTCTGACTTGCTGAGGGGGGCTTTCCCTTTGGAGTTCGTCTCCAGAGCCTGCCTGTATTGAAAAGTGGGAAATTTGGAGTTGAGGGTCTGTATTTGATTGGCAATGCCTTGGTTTTGGCTGTTAAGAAGATTTTTTTGTTTTAATTCTCTCTGATAGCTTTCCCTAGCCAAATTAATCCACTACCCTAAAAAGGCTTATTAAAGCACTCTGAAGGTGAGCCATGCCCAAGTAATGCCACTGATTGAAATTAACGCTTCAGCTTGTACTGAAAAACAAATCATAGAATTGTGGAACAGTTTGGGTTGGAAAGGGACCTTTAAAGATCATCTGGTCCAGCTTGCCTGACATCAGCAGGGACATCTTCAACTAGATCAGGTTGCTCAAAACCCTGTCCAGCCTGCTCTCAAACACTTCTGGGTTGGAGCATCCCTGATAGACACAGCAGAAATCCCCTTTCCCGATGTGAGTAGGTGCTTTCCTAGGTGTCCTGCACACTACTGCCTCTGAACACTGGACAATCTTTAATTGGTTTGTCAGCATGGCTCTTGCTGATGAAGCGACAGGCTCTTGCACCTGTCATTGAGTTGCAGAACTGAACAGACCCCTGCATGACTTGCCCAGGATCTCACCAGGCATCTGATGCAGCAGAAAAGGGAATCGGACCATCTCCTGGATTTTATGGCTGGATTGTGGACCATTTCTCATGTTTCCAAGAGACTTTTGGCCTTTCTGCCCATTGAAGTGTTTTCATCTTTTAATTCTAGCACAGTGGGAGGCTTTTCTTGACAGGATTGCAATTTGAGGAAGTGAAGGCAATGTGTTCACTGCCTCCTAGGTGCACTTCAGGGTGTGTTATGAGTGCAGCTTCCCCCACAAAATGAAGTTGGGGGTCTGCTCCAGTCACTGGGTCTTGACCATCTGCCAAGTCTTTGCTCCTTGTGCATATACAAAGTCTTATTCAAGCAGGGAGAGATTGATACAGAAATTAAAAGCCACTAAGTCGAAGTCTATTTTGTTTAAACACAAGCAAGCTCAACGCGCTCCACAGCCTCCCAAAAGGCACTGAAAATGTGGTGGGAGGGCAACAAGATGAAAATTCAGACAGGATCAAAGTTTTGTATTGTACTAAAAATATAAGGATGTTTTTCCTACCTGGCTACCAGCTTCTGTTCAATGAAAACATGAAGCTTATGTCATTACCAAAGCTTCATCTGTGCTGAGCAAACCAAGGGCCTGGTGAAAAATCTTTCAGGAGGATGTTGTCAGGCACATATGACTGCGGTCCCTTTTTTAATCCTTGGGGCAAAGCCTGAGCAGCTCTGTGGCTCTCAGCAGGAGGGCAGGCAGAAGGGAGCAGGGGTTGGGGTGTTGAAACTGAGTGAACTGGAACATGGGGGAGTTCAGGTATTTGCTGATGAGCCTGAAACACTGGCAGAAGTGTTCCTGTTACCACATGCTGCAGCATAACCCTTTTATGGAAACATTGCAGATGACAATCACTGTTCTGGCAGCCCCAGTCATTTTGGAATTATCCTAGAAAATGAGTCCATGGAAACTCATAGCATATGAGCCACTGTCAGGTAAGGCAGCTGACCAGCCCTGCTGCCAGGAAGCTAATGGCTAGCTTCTGTCTTTGCCTTAATGGGGTAACCCTCTAATGGGCTTTACTTTGTTTCCCATTCATCCCAGTTTCTGTGTGCACAGAAAACACGGCAGAACATGCTGGTTTGTATCCGTCAGCCCACAGGTGCACTGGCGCACGGATTTATTATCAGGAATATATTACACTTATCTGTACATCATAATTGAAATAATACAAACTCTTCCTGTAATCATTAGCCACATAATAAACCGGACCACAGAACTCCTGCTGCATGGGAAACTGTACAGAGGCTCCTCAGAGTGTCCATGGGACACAACCACCATCAGTGCAGACAAAATACCTGATTTTGCACTTGATAGTTTTTCCTTTTCTCCCCCCGCCTGCCACCACCACAAGCCTTTGCTGCTGTGCACCAAGTGGGTCAACCCGTCTGTGCCAGCAGTCACTGGAGGTCCAATCCCAGTAGGGACAAATGGTAACTTCCCACAGTAAAAAGGAGTTTCTCATGCCCTGCTTGCTGCTGGCTCATCTGCCATCCCATGGCTGATACACCTGCTCCCAGTGCCCATCTCTGGAGCTCCCTGGGAGCAGCTGTAGGCTGGTTTTATTGCTGCTACACCCTTCTGCATTGAGTAAAGATTAACGAACCCAAACAGCTTCCTTAAAGACAGAGATGATGAAACTCTTCCTGCTTAGTGCTGGCTACATTCCCTCTGGTGCCAAAGGCCATCCTATTTCAAATGGGAAAGTCCCCACAGTGGCCATGGCATTCGGGAAGTTTCCAGCCCTGCAAAAGCAAACACTTCCCCTTCCCAGCCTGGCCCTGCATCCAGGGATCTCCATTCCCTGGGAATGGCTGCCCCTTTCAGGAGCTGCTCCCTTCCTCCCACTGTCCAAGTGACCTGGGATTTTCTTTTGCGTCTACTTCAGCATGCAGAGACAAGGAGGGACAGGACAGAGGAAAAGTATAAAAATGGAATAATCTTTTTTCGGGAAAAAAAGTCTGTTTCTGGGCTTGCACCAGAAGGAGACAGTCTTCACACCCCCCACGGGGACAGGTTGCTGGGTCCCTCTGGTTAGGCAGAACTTCCTGCAGTTTTGCTAGTGATTGGGCAGGCCCCAGAGGGTGTGCCAAGGAAGAATCCAGTGAGAGCAGGATTGGGAGGCAAAAATCTGATGGGAAAGGGATTGGCAATGATAACAAATGATGGTGGAGCTGAGTTCAGTCCCAGTTTTCCCACCATAAAAGCCCCACTCCCAATTCACTGCTGGAAGCATCTTTTGAATATAATTTTAAACCAACAAAGTGATAAGGAAAGCACCAGATATAAAGGGGAAAGATTAATAAATTACAACAGGTTCAGCCAGCCTGTCCTGGGCCAATAATATGCTTTAGTGCATTTAAAGTTTTGAGTAGCATTAAGATAACAACTCCAGTTGTATCATCTCAACCATTTTTACAAAGGGTAAAAAGGAGAATCCTAGAAACTACCAACAAGCCACTCTGACTAATCTGATGGTCCTCTGCAGTGGTGTGACTGTGTTGGTGAGTGAGGGATGAGCAGCTGATGCCATTTACCTGGACTCTGTAGGGCCTTTGACATAGTCCCACACAGCATCCTAAACTGGGGAGATACGGCTTTGATGGATGGAAGCTGGATATGGAATTGGCTAAATGGTTGCACCTAGAACAGCTCAATGTCCAAATGGCAGTCAGTAAGAAGTGGTGCCCCTCAGGGGTCAGTATTGGGACCAATATTTAAGATATTACTGTGTAATAGCTTAAATGACTCAGACAGTGGGATCAGGTGCATGCACAGCAAGTCTGTGGGTTGACACCAAGGTGAGTGGTTCAGTTGGTACACTGGAAGGAAGGGATGCCATCCAGGGGCATCTGGACGTGCTTGAGAGGTGGGGCCATGTGAACATCATGAGGTTCAATAACACCAACCCTTGGTATGAATACAGGGTGGGGGATAAAGGGACTGAAAACAGCCCTGCTGAGAAGGACTTGGGAATACTGCTGGATGAGAAGCTGGACATGAACCAGCAATGGGTGCTCAAAGCCCAGAAAGTCACTTCTCTCCTGGGCTGCATCCAAAGCAGCGTGGCCAGCAGGGCAAAGGAGCCATTCTGTCTTTCTACTCTGCTCTTGTGAGACCCACCCTGGAGTGCTGCATCCAGCTCTGGGGATAAGAAGGACATGGACTTCTTGGAGTGGGTCTAGAGGAGTGCCACAAAGATCTTAGAGGGCTGGAGCACCTCTTCTATGGAGACAGGCCAAGACACTTGGAGTTGTTCAGCCTGGAGAAGACTTAGGGGAGATCTTTTAGCAGCCTCCCAGAACCTCAAGGGGGCCTATAAGAAAAATGGAGAGAGACTTTTTACCAGGGCCTGTAGTGATAGGACAAGGGACAACAGTTTTAAACTGGAAGAGGATAGATTTAGATTGGACATAAGGAAAAGAATTTTTACAATGAGAGTCGTAGGAAACTGGCATAGGTTGCCCAGAGAAGTTGTGGATACCCCATTCCTGGAAGTG
Organism: Passer montanus; assembly: GCF_014805655.1. NCBI lineage: Eukaryota > Metazoa > Chordata > Aves > Passeriformes > Passeridae > Passer > Passer montanus. The sequence goes on from NW_024368818.1 coordinate 1,900,867, forward strand.
CTTTAGGCCAGGCTGGATGAAGCTCTGAGCAACCTGGTCTAGTGGAAAGTGTCCCTGCCCATGGCAGTGGGGCCTGGACTAGACAGTCTTAAAGTTCCCTTGTAACCCAAATCACCCTCTGAGTCTGTGATCTCACTGTCTCAGAATTCTGTTGGTGGAATGGAAGATGACCGTGCTGTAGGTGTTGCAAATAGCTGTGCAGTTACCAAGTGTCAAAATGATTAAAGTCATACATGGCAAGAAGGGGCTTTGTGTGCATATGTGTGCTATTTATCTATCTTTCAGGTTGTACTTGCTGGACACACTAAAATTTAGCAATGCATTTCAACAGTAGTAGCTGGCGTGGCATAATCTATTCTAAGAAGATGCTCAATTTACTCAGTATCACAGTACCATGCAAAAGCTGCTACAAAAATAAATTTCTCTAAAAAGGAGAAAAAAAAAATCATCTTTCTTTTTAACACTGTGGAACAGGCCACAGGTGCTTTGATGGTGGTTGAAGCTGTATCTAAGCTGCAGTCTGTGAATCCTGAGTATTTCCCAGGAAAGCTGAAGCACAGCTCCCACTCGAGCAGGATGGCAGGACTGTGCAATGCCACCTCTGTGGGTGCAGGGCCTGCTGGTGCCACCACACACCCAGGTGAGAAAGCCACTCTCCCTGCAGCACACCTGCACCTCAGGGATTTCCTCCAGGTACTGTTGCCCTGCTAATTTTGGCCCCAGTGCACAGAGCAGGCCTGCATGCAGGCTCTTTGCCCGAAGCTGGGTAGAAAAGATCCCACAGATCTCTTTGTTTTTTGAATTATGCTTAGGGATATTTTTATCTTAGTAGTGCCCATGAGGGCCCTGCAGACACTCTCACCCCAACTACCCCTCGGCCTCACCATCCCCTCAGGTGGGATATCACCCCAAGCCTGAGTGAACATTTTTGCTTCTTGATGGGAAAGTTAAAGGTAGTTTAGCCACTCATTTCTATGAATCTTCAAAGTGCTCTGTAACTCTGGGTAAGCTGTAGCAATGTGAAATAATGCAAATATGTGGAAGGAAGGAAATTCAGGCTTCATCTGCACATATGAAGTTGGCTATGCTCTATTTGGCATTTGAGGTGGAAGGAAGCTAGAGCCCTAGCAGATGCCCAGTATCTCATCTTACTATTGGAAACCTCTCATCCAGCAAAGGTCAAGGGTAAGCAACTTATTTTCTCCTTCTTGCTTCTGGGGCTTGAAATAAAACAAAATGGACAGAAACCTACAGCTAGAGATTTTGATTGCATCCTAACAACGACAAGGTAAAACAAGATAAGATCTGACTGGAATTGAAATAAAGACACTAAAATTGAACCATATTAACCAGTAACCTCTACCAAATTTGCTAAAACTCTCAGTTTTCTCATCTCTAGCCTATCTCCACTTACAATATCAATGCTAAGAGTTAAAAAGCAGTGGATGATATGCATATTTTCTGGTGTTCAATGCAAAGGTGATGGTTTCGAAGGCAGTACTGTCTTAAAATTTCAAATTCGCTGGTGTTCATGTAAGATAGAGTACCACTTGGTGGTCACTTAGAAGGCGCTTCTACTTCTGTGTAACTTTCTTCTAGGTTGGGTATAAATATTCCTGGGAGGCTAAACAGAAATGCATTTGTTTAGATACAAGTCTTAGGCACGAGTTAGAAAACTGCTGACTGTAATGAAAATATATCAGCACTTAATAGTATCCAATAATATAAAAAATGTAATTCAGAACATCTGCAACTACATATATATGTGTGTGCGTCTATATGTAGGTATAAAGGTACAATACATACATGTATATAAACACAGACACATATACAGAAATATTCACACAATTTGCAACTAACCTGAAATACTGCAGCAAAAGTTCATTCTGATGAACCATTAATAGAGCATTTCCCAGCTTTTGGCTCTAACCATAGTTAAAACGTTCACACATCAAACTAAACCTTTTGCTATCCTAACTTTCTGCTCTTCTAGTTCTTGGCTATCTTTTTTGCTACCCTAATCAACATGTCAGAACCAAGGATTTCTGTATGGGGGCTGTAAGAGTACCCTGCCTAGTGTAAAGCTATGCAGCTACTGAACATGCTTGCAGCCATGAACCCTGGGCGCCTGTTGATGGTAGTGCTTCCTTGGATGGTAACAATTTGCAGACTGGAAATGCATAAAAGGCAGGGACCCTTGGGCACACTGCTGCTGATTCATCGCCTCAAGGTTCTGACTTTTGCTGGAGAGGAGTTCCCTGATGAGCAGCGGTAAAAAGGAGTGGATGCTGCGGGCGGGAGTTTGACGGGGCTCACGGCATCTCCCTCCTGCAGCTTCCAGAGCAGCTCCTCGTTAGTCCTGCTGAGCTTCTTCTTCTCCTCCACTTCTTTCTCAACGTATTCTTGAAGATTTGCATTCTCCTCTGAGAGTTGCCTGGAGAGAGAAGCAGCATGACATGTAAGGCACTCCAGGGCAGAGATGGTGGCATTCCTGCAGGCACCCCTGCCCCTAGGGCTGAGCTGCCAAAGCTGGGGCACAGCTGTCCCCAGATCTGTTCACTGCTGGGTGAGAAAGTCATCTCCACAAGTCATAGCTTCCCCCCAGTGTCTGATTCAGCTTCCAGATGCACCTGTGTCTTTGCTGTACACCTCTCTGAGGCATCTCAGCTGCCAAAGCTTAGGTGGGATGAGCCCCAGCCTTTCTCCCTGGCCTTTGGCGTGTCAGAGTAAGTGCAAAGAGGGGTGACAGCAGTTGCATCCATGATTTTTCAACTCACTGCTACAGTATGCAAAGGAAGAGCAGTCTGGCATTTCCATGCTCTGAATTCCAGCTGATGTCCTAATGCAGGACACAGCTCAGCTTCAAGGCTTTCCCTCTACTCTGTAAAAGGTCATGAGGTTATGGGTCCTTCTCCTGCTCCTTCCTCCTTTGCCCCAAAGTAGCTTCTATTCCTGACTTCAACGTTAGAGAAACTTCATCAGTAATGACCAGGGAGCTGTTCTCCCCAGAATGCCCAGTAACTTCATGGCTTTTCTGGAGCTGGCGCGTGGAAATCTCCCACGGCCACCACAGCCTTAGTGAGTCTGCACTCACCAGCCAGGTGAATGGTTTTGAAACAAATGGGGCAGGGCAAGTAGACTGTGGGACCTGATCCAGACGTGTTTTGGGCATGTGCTGACAGCACCTATGTCCCAAAGGATGCGTGCAGGAGCACCAGGCTTCTGCAGCCCCACTACGCTTGGGCAAGAGCCAGCTCCTCATGTGATCAACCTGTGGCAGCTCTGGGCAGGCACCTAACCTGATTTACTGGCAATTTAGGGTTTTATAGGAATGAGCAGGGAGGAACCCAACCTTCCCCTAGGTGTTTTCAGTGTTCAGCAGCAGTTGGGTGTGGATTTTGGCCGCATACAAAAAATTCTGTACAACTGCTTTTCTGGATGTAGCCTGAAGGTTGTAGCAGATGTCATGGACTGCTGGTCCACTCACCAGAAGTCTATGAGGGGGGGGGTTGGCATTTCTGATTTTGTTTAGAAGACATTTTTAAAGAATGTTTGGTTTTTTAGCCTCAATTCCTACAAAAATGTAGCTCAGGTAATCAAGAATACGTCTCTTTCTTCTCCCAGTCTCTGAAAGTTCTGCACTGTGAAGCAAGCAGTGGCTAGCAGAGTCACCTTGAACTCTTGGCTGTTGGAAACTATCATTCTTCAGACATCCCTAGTCCAAAGGACCAAAAAAAATGCTGGTTGATTTGGAGGGAGGATCTGAAGTGCTGGGAGATCAGATCATTTATTCAAGTTCTTGGGGAAGTCCCAGCAGGGGCTCTGTGGAGCTCTCGCATCCAAAACTGGGTCATGATCTACCTGAAAGGCTCTTGTCCTTCCCTTTGTACCTGCCCTTGTCCTTAATTGGAAATATCTCTGTGATGCACCCCTCACACCCCAGTGCCTCTGGGACCCCTCCTGACGGTGCTGCAGGGGCTGGCTTTGCTGTTCCCCTCCCTGCTCTCACTGCTGCTGGGCTGCCACGGCTGCTTGGGCACCCAGACTGCAGAAATAGCTCTAATCCGGGGCAGCTCCCTGAGCTCGTTCAGGCTGTGCTTCCCAGGCAGGGCCAGTAAAACAGAAATCAGCATCAGGGTGGTTACTGCTGCTGGGGAAATGCATGCTTTAATAACTCCAACTTTATAGCCCTGGCTGTCCCTGTAGCTGCCCCACAGCTGTCCCCAAAGAGTTACTTGTTGAAAATTATTCTCCTCGATGTTGACTTCCCAAGCTAACTTTGAGTTCAGAATTTCTCCTAAAAGGTGTTTTTGAAAGCAGTACCTATGCAGTTGCAGGCAACAAGCAAAGTGCTGTGGCTGGATGCCAGCAGGGAGGGGAGGGAGGGTGCTGCTCTCCCAGCCAGAGACAGGGAGCTGCAATGCAGAGATGCCAAGCGCTGAACCAGGCACCCTGGCTGCTGTCAGGCGTGGAGAGAGACTGCCACTTCCAGGCCACAATTCATCCAGCCCAAAAGCAGGCATCTCAAACTGGCTGGTGAACCAGACCTTAAAAATGCCCAGTTTTCCTCCCCCAGCACAGAAATGATGTAGACACCCACCTCAGACAGTGAGCTGTGTACTGCAGGTATTTACAATTGGGTGAGAGAAACATAATTCTCACCCCAATCTGAATGTTAGAATATCTGCATGCTGGAGACAATTTCAAAAGGCTGAATCACTAAGAAATGAGGCATAAGATAAAAACTAAAATCAGAGATAAGACACTGACAGTTTAAAAAATTGGCTAAAAATTAAATTTTTGGCCAGTGGCATCATTTGTGGATGCCATGACAGCTAGGTAGCTGCAGTGCTGGGACAGGACCAGCTCTAGTTTCACTCTCTGGCACCCCATTTCCCTGGCTCCAGCTGTGGTCTGCAGCCTTACAGCATCATATAAACTCCCTGGGACAGGGACTATCCTACCCTGCTCTTTATGTCACCTAACAAGGAGCTTTGTCATCCTTGTCCCATTGTGGCAAGGTTACAAAAAGGCAGTGCTGATGAAAAAAACCTGCCAAAGGTTAATCCTGCCTGGGTGACAATGACATCCTTAGGATGTCTTTCCCAGGATTTTTCCATTTAGCATCCTCATTACCCACTGACTAACAGGTCTCAGGGCACTGATACTGAGATCAGAACCATTGGCAAGTTTGTTCTCAGCAGCCTGTAAAAAATCATGGAAATACATAGACAGATACATGGCCTTCCTTATGTTAAAGGAAGCAAACCCCAATATAAAAATATATTTTTTAAATAAAACAAGCAGACCAGAACACAAATACATTTTCAGGAGGAAATAAGTTTTCCCCCTTCTGAAATAAGTGTCAGCCTTGGACAATTAAGATCTGGGGTTTCCTTTCAAGCTCAGACTTGCAAACACCAGCACAAACCTTGTTATGACAGTATTTTGCTCAATCCTGGCTCTGAGTTCTTCATTCTGCTGTTGCAGCATGGTGATTTTTTCTTCCAGTTTTAAATTTTTTTCAACCTGCAGCAAAAGAAGGTTTGTTAAATCTGAAGAACACTCGGCACCTGATACAAGATAATTTGTTCTATATTAATCTGTGGAGCAACTTCTAAAATTTGAGGATGGGTGGAGGTGGTTTTCTTGACTGCAGCTGAGATACAGAGATCTGACTCACAGCACATCACGCTGGTGGAGTACCTGGGGCCATCAGCAGAGCACTGAGCAGGGGCAGAGCTGAACCAGCCCTCACTTATAACTGAGCAGGAGGAGGAGGGTCTCAGTTTTGTTCAGTGCAAATAGATGCTTTCCTCAGTGGTGTCCCAAAGCTTTTGTCCCCCAAGGAGCCAGCATTACCAGAGGCTGGAAAAAGTGCTGGTGACACTTGAGGAGCACCCAGCACGGAAAGTTGCCCAACACTGTGGTACGAGTGGTCAGTCCAGTGGTGAAGGAGGAGTGCAAGGTGGGATGATGTACATCTTCCAGACATTACAGTCTGACATCCAGCCTCCAGGATTATGATTCCTCAGGTATGGAGAGGAAAAAGTCACCCACCAGGGCAGATGATGCCCAGCAGCAGCCTAAGAGTGCTGCTGCATTCTTATGAGATGGACTGGCGTCTGAAGACTCTTCTCACTGCTGCTGACAGTGTCAGCTTAAGTGACAGGCTTAAACCAGACATTTAACTTTAAGCTGTAAGTAATTGAAATTAATCCTATCCCAAGCACAGGTAGCTTTTATTCAGCACAGTTCAAGGGCAGGGTTTGAGGACATAGTAGCACTGTATTAGTAAGATGTTTACAGCATGTCCCACAACCTCAGGTACCCTGTTTTCCCCAAGCTGTGAATTTGACATACATTATCACCTTAGTCCTTGGTTTTCCAGCTGAAAATTTTGCTGAATTCGACACTTTTGAAAGAAAACAAGATAGCACAGGGTAACCTTATCTCTGTGTGAGGTTGGTTATTGAATTTCCCAACCTTTTATAAAGATCCACAATATTGTGCACAGGGGATAGCAATAACTCACACTTAATGGTGGAGACATCAGTTTTAGGTTGTGTTTTCTGGTCTGTGCAGGTAATTGTAAGGTATACTCCTGATTCTCAGATATTCTGGTCTGTCCCTGTTGATTTTGTTAGAGCAGCACATGGATTCTGTCCTTGTTTTGAAATGCTCTGAGAGAGGAACAACCATCACAGGCTCCCTCTCTGCTTCTTCACTAGTTTTCACAAGTAGCAGCTATGCCACCTTCATTTCCATCCTCCCTGTCAGCTGCCAAGGAGCCAAGGGTGACCCTGTGTTTGAAATGCTCTCTTGCTCCCTTGTGAGGCATTTGGAGATGTTCTGTAGGTATTCTGGCACTTACAAAGGTGTATCTTGAAATGGAAAGCAGTCGTGCCTTTGGGCCACAGCAGACCCAGTGTGTTACTGTGATAAAGGGCTTGAACAGGACTATGCAGTTAATGAGCAAAAGCAGCTAAAGGACCAGGAATTATATAGGCTGTTGTTTGGGATTTTTTTTCCCCAATGTTTCCAAATCCTGGCTTGGCTCCAAGAGTAACACATTGGAAAGAGCAGAGATAATAAGCCTCAGTTGCAAAGAGGCACTTTTCTCTGCATCCACTTACTAAAGCATCTGTTCAGCAAAATAATCACCAGAGTTCTCAAATTTCCCTGTAAATGGAAACAAATCTTGCTGAATGCTGTGCTGAACCAGCTGCCACAGCTCCCAGCTGAGGTATTGCCTCATCCTGTCACCACACTGTTTTACTGCCACTGCAGGTTATGCTGTACAAAATGAATCCCCTTTCCCACAAAAAATGTAACTGATGGTGGACTGGGGAGTTCTTAATTAGGAAATCCCACAAGTAGAGGAGTAGAAAACAGCATAGCCTGCAGAAAAGCATTACTGGAGGGCTGGAGAGACCTCTTCTAGAGTAAGCCTTGCTAGGGACTGCTTGCTGAGTGCTGCTAATCCACACATGGCTCCCTAAATGCCTGCAGGAGCAGCAGCAAGACACACCATGGCTCAATCTTCCCCTACGTGCCCTCTCCAGCCCTAAAAAGCTCCCTGTAGGGGCACATGTGCAGGCTGGTGTACCCTGGACTGCCACAAATTTCCCTTTCCCCCATTCTTCCTCCACCACTCACCTTGCTGTGTCACCTAACATGCTGAGCAGGTACTGTATGAAGAAGCAACCCAGATTGATGCATGTGAATCTCTTTGACTGTGTCTTGCCCCAGCCTCATGTGGGTACTGCCCTCTCTTAAATTCATCTGCTGTAACCAAACTTCTCCTGAATTACCTCTGTGATGTCTCCTCTGTAGGAAAAATGACAACTCACCTGTTTTTCTAGCTCCATAATCATCTTCTCCTGCTGGTGAATCTGGAGGTTCTTCATTTCCAGAACATGTTTTAAGCTCTTCAAATCTTTTTCTAAGTGTAGGTATGGAGCTCGCACAATCTAGGAAATATATCAGGGATTTGGATATGTCAGCCATACATACATCTTCAGCCATAAGAGACCTTCATGTAACCCTGTGGTTTAGGAGAATCAGTGGTGTGAAAACTACCTGGACCTCTGCAGCCCATTTGACCACTGATATTGTCTCCACTTTGGCTAAGATTTGTGACTCTTCCTCAGAGCTCAGTATTCAGGGTCTCAGCTGGGACCTGACCCCTGCCCCTGGAGTGAGTATCCAGTTGCTCTTCATTGAATCAGGTGATGTGTAACACTTAGAAACATGTATTTTGATGTAGTTAGAGTGGTTATCTACCTTCAGCTGTTCCTCAGTGTTTTTCTTCAGAGCCTCTTCAAACCGGTCTGCTTTGGCCTTAAGAGATTGATTCTGGAAGGTGAGGGTGTCTATCTGGTCCTGGGGGGGAAACACACCAATTCACACATCAGCTGTGTTATCAGCACACTCACCTTCATACTGGTCAGTCTGCACTGCCAAACCAGACAGTGGTTTATCAGGGAAGCTAAATAAGGCTTAGACACCCCTGTAAGTTGATATTTTTTTATGTCAGGCCACTTGAAAATAGAAGGGGTATTTGATAAGCCTCAGGGAATCACAAAATCCCTGTGACACCTGTGGCTGATGCTAAATCACCCCATCACCTTGTGCTGGATGAGAACAGACATGTCCTTCCTTGGAAGAGCTGGCATTTATATCACACGCATTTGTGTGGTCCTTAGAGTCCAAATGAGGCAGGAGATACCTGTTTCCTTCCCTTTTCTAAGCTTCTAACATGGTAACAAGCAATGATGAGTTAGTCATCATTTCATCTCAGAGCTATACATGGGAACAACATGTTATTTTAGGTAATCATATTTCTGTTACCATCAAAGGCATTTCTGTCTATACCACACCTGTAAAATCCACAGTTGCTGTGAAGATGGTATTTTTATCTTTCACAGTTGTGATTTCTTGTCTGGAACATTACATCAGCCCTTATTGCAAAACTGCTGACATGCCTCGAGCTGTCGCAGCAGTGCAACAATATGTGCTAGTCAGGGGGTTTAAAAATTGCAATTCATCTCTGCCTGTGACATCAAACAGGACTTGCATTAATTGCTCTGCCATCTTTACTCGTTCACACATATCCAACCTTAGCTTGTGTCACAGGGGCCCAGTTCTGCCCTCCACTCCTTGAGATTTCTTCATCTAGGGAGTGAGAACAGCATGGAGTTTTTAGAAGGATTAGACGACTTTGGCCTTGGTGTTAAACAGTGGGATGTGGGAGCTGCGATGAGCAGGGCTGACCCTGGCCATCCACAGCCTGGCTGCACAGCAGGGACTGCACTGCCCTCCGGTGGGACTGGAGATGTGGCTACAGCGTGGGACCGGCTTTCCCACATTCAGGCAGCAGGGAGGAGGTTGAAGCACAGACACAGGCACAGGGCCAGGCAGGGAGATGTCTCCATTTCTGAGCCCTGGGGGTGCCAGCTGGCGGGTACCGTGCAGACAAGGTGATGCTCATGGTCACTGCAGGTGCCACAGTCCTCCCCACCAAGCAGGGAAGAGCTCAAATTCACCAGCAGACAGCAGGGTCAAAAAGACATTTCTTTCTTTATCCAGATGACTTTAGGACCCTTTAAGTTTTCTCTCTGTTGTTGTGAACCAGCCCAGGGGGAGGAGAAATCCCGAGGGTTTTCTGTTCTATCCCAGTTTGGACAGGCAGAGCACAGGAGGTACCAGAGCTGGTAAGAGCCTGGCGTGCTGGCAGTGGAGAGCGTGTCCAGGGCTACCATCAGCTGCTCCCTGCACCATCACAGGGTGGGAAATAAAGAAACTGCTAACCTGGAGCGACAGACGCAGCTTTTCAAATGTCTCTTCTAGTTGTGCCTTTTCCAGTTTGTGAGCAGTGTTCAGTTCTGGAGAGGTTACACAGACATGACATTACTGAGTGAAGTCCAGCAAACCAGGGTCTGAGAGCACACATGTTGCGAATCAAGTGCAATTGGGGATGAGTTTTAGGACATGGAATGGGAAACTGGTAGCAGTATGCAATATGTGACCTTGGATAAATTGTTATGAAAATCAGAGTTTCCTGATCTTTCACTGTTTGCAGGCACCTCTGTTTCTATGTGACCAGATTCTGATTTTTCAGACATGCTCAGAATTCTCAGCTCCCAGGCACTCTGATCTGAAAAGGGTTAGTCTGACAATGGGCCATTTGCCAGTTCAGAGTGAGAATCCCTAGAGAAAAGGATTTAAAATTGGATACATTTAAAATCTTGGGTTGCAATTTCTTTGGGGGGATAGAGAGGAGGGCCACCACCTGAGATGCAAAAATACAAATGACAGTGCTTCTCCCCAAGCTGTGGTAGATGAGCTAAGAGGTTCATTCCAGTAGTGAGACAGAAAAGACAAAAAACTTGATTAAAGGTTTTTCTCCTGTAATAACTCACCCTGGGCATACTAATAACCAAAAATTGAATAAACAAAGTGAAATAAAGTTTAATCTCTAAAGCAATGGCATCATTCAGTGGAGTAGTAGCAGCTGCCTTTTTAGTATATGAACACTGTATTTTGTGTTTTCCCTGCAAAGGCCATGGGTTGTGCCCTCTAACCCCCCCAGCAGCTGCAGCTGCAGCAGCGAAGTGTGACACGCGGCAGCGGTGTGTGACACAGGACAGCGGTGTGTGATACAGGACAGTGGTGTGTGATACAGGACAGTGGTGTGTGACACACGGCAGCGGTGTGTGACACAGGGCAGTGGTGTGTGACACGGACAGCGGTGTGTGACACAGGACAGCGGTGTGTGACACATGGCAGTGGTGTGTGACACAGGACAGCGGTGTGTGACACATGACAGCGGTGTGTGACACATGACAGCGGTGTGTGACACATGGCAGCGGTGTGTGACACGCGGCAGCAGATGTGTGACACAGGACAGCGGTGTGTGACACAGGGCAGCGGTGTGTGACACTCGGCAGTGGTGTGTGACACATGGCAGCGGTGTGTGACACAGGACAGCGGTGTGTGACACAGGGCAGCGGTGTGTGACACTCGGCAGCGGTGTGTGACACACGGCAGCACATGTGTGACACACAGCAGCACATGTGTGGCATATGTGTGACACATGGCAGCTGTGTGTGACACATGGCAGCAGTGCCAGGCACACCCGCAGCGGCTGCAGTGCCTTTTCCAGGCACAGGAGGGCATTTCACACCCACACCACGAACAGGGAACACAAACTTCGGCCACCAGACCCCTGATGAACCGCAACTGAATTTTATCATCCAAAAATACTTTAAAAATTGAGAGAGAAGAATATCCTCAAGCACGAATCACCTTTTTACTTATTTGTTTTCAAAATGGCATATGTTAATTTACAAATGCTGTGCTAGGTACCTCCTCTGCCCATGAGAGAGGAGAATAGACTCTTCTCAGTTCATGTTCTGCTCTGGATTGTGTCTCCAATTGACAATGCAGAGCTAGGCAATATGGCTTGGTCTGGGAAACATGGGAAAACCTACTAGAGGTATTTAAAATGTAGGAAAAAATAGGGAGATTGTACAGATTACTGTTAAATGTCAGCTAAAGCATGCATGAAGGCAAATGTTTAGACATTGAACTGGTAGGGAGGGAAGACCTCTATCTGCAGCATCAATCCTGTGGCCAAACTGTAACACAAAATAAAGGCAAGAGTGCTGAGGTGCAGATTTGCACCAGTGAGAGGCTTTAGTCTGCTCAGCATGGCCAGAAGTTTGCTGCTGGAAATAATGAAATTTTGGAAGCTGTTTTTAGAAGCATCTGTGGGTATTTGAGCACCTAAATTCAGGGATGTCCCAAGAGCTCTATCCTCCTGAGCATCTGAGGATTAGGCTCTTGAAAAATCATGTGTGAGAAGCGATGTGGAATTTGGATTCTATTTTCAGCAACACATAGAGAAGGCCTTATCTTTGACCCAGAGATACCCCTCAGATAATCTCAGGTCAAAGTTAGATGCTGTAGAGTGCAGACATCTCTCTCTCTGCCTTAGCATGAAACTGGTGGTCCACCCACGTGAAAGCACTAGACCAACACAAATTTTCTGTGTAATCTGCTCTGGAGGAAGAAGCAGAGTGTCACTACAGCATTAATTCCTGCTCTGGAACAGCTGTGTAGCTGTTGGGTTGTCCTTGGCTTACCTTGAATCTTGCAGTCATTCTCATCCTGCAGTACTGTAATGGCCACTATGTGGTTGTTCTCCAGCTGTGACATTGCAGCTTCATGTACAGCTGTGAGATCTTCCACCTGTCCCAGCAACAGTGAGCACAGACATGGACACATGGTTAGACAGGCTGTGGCACGCTGACCAGCCTCTGCTGGAGAGCTCCAGTGAGCTGGGGACAGCAAAGGGATCTACTGAATGTGACACTTCCAGCACCCGAGCCAGTTTTGCCATGTTGATGCCTTGAGTGGTAGCATGTAGTCACTGCTGATGGTATTTTTGTTCCTTCAACTTAATGGTGATGAAGAGGTACATAAGAAAGCAAAAGGTCAAAAAGACCTTAGGTGGAGATGTTGTTTGTTAAATGTTCAGAAGTCTCAACATACCATTAATCTAAATCATAACAATGCCCACACAGCCCACGGCCATTGTGGGAGTGAGCAGTGCAGCTGGAAGAGAGCTGTGGGCAGCCTGTGCTCCAGAGCACCCTTTGGGCTTGGGACTGTTCAGTACATTGTTTGTCACTAGACTCGGCTAAAGGCAAAGCGGGATCCCTAATGATGGCTTTTTGATATGAATCATTAAAGGAGCTACAATAGAAATCCTGATCAAGACTGGGTCAGTGATCCAGAGCACTTTCTGAATGCAATGCATCAGTTTGATTTTCTGGGGTTTGTAACCACAGTGATTTTATTCCCTACATTTAACACAATATTATCTGTGATATCTGGCAAGGCAGGGGATCAAACTATTTTACATTTACAGTGAAACAGCTGTTCTGTTCATGGCTAAGTGACTTGACTCTAAACAGCTTTATTTGCTCACAGTTATGTAAATAATGGTAGAAGTTTACTGCAGCTGAGTTTGCCCTGACTGGAATAAATGTTATTTCACTGCTTTTAGTTGTCAAACATATGTATTAGGTAACCCACCAGAAGCCAAATTTCCAACCATATTGGAGAAAACACATTCTTAGAATGAAAGTTGGGCATTTAACATGGAATTTTAAATTATCCAAACTAATTTTCATAATAATGTGGGAGATAGCTCAGTGGTGAAGAACTGTTTGCAAAATAATGGGAACTCAGCCTGCTGATGTATTGCATGACAGAGCTGAGAAAGGTGGGGAGCAGATGCCTCAAAGGGCTACTAATGGGGTAAGGACCGTCACCAGGCTTTCCCCGGAGCACAGTGTCCTCGTATGTGATGTCTGTAAGCTGAAGCCTCATGAGCATTGCCATGTTCTTTACCTTGCCCTTGCTGAAGCCTTTATTTGCACTCTAATTGAGTCTCAACCAAACAGCACTTCCTAGGAATGATTATCCTCAATGCTCACACCCTCAGAAGGTGAAGGGGTCTCCTCTTGCTGCTACCATCTTTGACAAGTTATTTATCTATAAACCCAATTAAACACGTCCCAAATTATCTGTAGGGATTTTTCTGCCTTCTGTGTGTTTCATATCCACATCCCAAATGGCTCTCTTTCATCTTCCAGTGTGACGTCCTGTCTGCAGTGTTCCATGGCAGATAGTCAACTTGGCACTGGGAAGAGCTCTCTTGGATGCTAGTAACTTACTCTGTAAGCCTGATCACCTCACTTAACACAAGTCATGTTTATTTCTGGCTGTGGAATCTACCTCAGGTGGGATTTTTAAGGCTTAATAAAGTAAAATCAAGAGGAGCTCTCGTGGGAGAAGTTCAGTAAGCTGCTGGGCAAGGCAGCTTGAGCTGAGCACCCCAAGTGAGAAACACTGGCAAGACAGATCACAGCCTTTACTTTGCAATTCTGCCTTTAGCTGCAAGGAGATGTGAGAATGCACTGGCACACAAGATCATTTTGTGACGAGTTTGGCTCTCATGCTCTGCTACCTCCTCAGTGACAGCTGAACCTCCAAAACCTGACACAGGAAATGTATCTCCAAACAAATAACAGCTGTCTGGTAATGAACTAAGTGGTGACTGAAGCAACACAGCATGGAAGGCTAAGCTGTGACTGGAAACCATGACTGTAGGATGTGTATCTTCCAAATTAGATTTATAGACACAGAAATGCAGATCCATGGTCAGAAGGATTTTGCTATTGTTATTGCCTTCAAGAATGCAAATTCAAATCCCCCTCATACAGATGGGCTGCTCAAGCACAAGGCTTTTCTCATGTGCATTGCAAGAGCTACATTTCCTTGGCCAAGAAATGTGGGTGAGCAGCTTTCCAGCATGGCCTGTCAGCCCCCACTGATCCAAGAGTGCTCAACACAGGATGGGTCTACAGCACAGCAGGAATTCAAAGGGAAAACCTGCTAAAACTCATCATGCTAACTAAACTGTGAATTGAAAATGTGGGTTAAAACTCTGAGATACCAGGGCGACAGCCACACTTTCAAAGCAATGGAGAGGAATGTTTGTGTTATTTTCAGTAATCAGGGAACACAGAGCTCTGGAGCAAACCAAGAACTGTTTGCCCCACAGAGGGAAGGATGTGTTTCCACTGCTCCTCTGTGATGATGAACAGAGTCACAAAAGATGAAAACATGAGAACAATAAACATACTTCTAGTCAAGTCCTACAATGACTTTGAACAGCTTTCTTGCACTGATCAGCTTCAGAGGAGATGAATCAACATCTGTTCTTGTGGTCCTGGGAGCTCACAGAAACACTTCAAAGAGTAGCAGAGCTAAGCTATAAGCTATTTCATAAAAAAATGAACAAAATCCTTCACAAATGCTGATGTCAGGTGATCCAGGAGAGGTAAGCCTTGGCAGCCAGAGCCAGCATCTTCTACCAGGCAGACTGACACACTGACAGTGAAAGCAAAAAAATGTCAAGGCTTTTGGGAACACAAACCCTCCTTCATATCAGGAAGAAAAGCAGAAAATTTGAAGGGCATTGCAAGAAAACCAACTTGCATAAAATGAAATGAGAACCAAAAGACATAGCTCAGCATAGGTTCTAACCATTTACCGAGAAATATTTTTTAAAATCTGATTTAGAACATAAAGACCTATTTGATAGCACCTTCTAATACATCTTTAGAAATCAGTTCATGAACAGAAATAGGTAGTTTGTCCAGGACAAAACAGCCCAGTTGCATTGAGTTACAGTGTTTGTTCTGACAACAGCAGACAAAAGCAGCTGCTTGTGAGAATACTCCTGTCTACACACAGAAGGCAAAGCAAGGAGAAACACTTGGGATGTACAGTCCAGGAGATTAGGCTGAGTGGTGGGGCAGCAATCAGGGGACCTGGAGTGCATCATGTGCTTGATGTTTAGGCAGCATGTGTTGCACGGTTGCTATCACTTCACTGTGTTGCCCTTTAACGAGCAAATAACAATGGGCTGGCTCTGCTGGCCTTACCTGTGTGGAACCCTTATAACCCTTGGTTTTAGTCATAAATTGACTAAAATAGGTGGGTTGAGGAGCAGGTATGTGTGGGCAGCAGAGCTAATCTTAATATTTTTATTGTAAAACATCAGCAAACATGTGAAGATGACATGGCAATGTAATAGACTAGTGTGTAGAAAAAATAGTGGAACTAATAGGGAGAAAGAGTAGTAAAGTTATTATAGAAGTAAAGGATTAAATTTTTCCACTCAAAACTCATTACCAGTGTCTTCATGCTGGAGTGTTCAGTGTATTTCATTACCTGAACCCAGTCAGTACTAGAATGGACTACTCTTCAAAGACAACAGGTGGAGACTGACCTGATCCTGATGCTGCAATTTGGCTTGTTCCAGCTGCAGCCTGTGCTGCTCCTGCAGGCTCTCCTTCTTGGCTTTGTACTCCTCCTGCAGCCGCTGCTCCAGCGCCTGCATCTCCTGCTGCTGCTGCCTGCGGAGCTGCTTCCCCTCCTCCTCGAAGCGCCGCTCCAGCTCCTCCTTCTCGCTCAGCAGCTTCTTCCATCTCGCCGTGTTGAGCTCTGTGGAGACAAGACCTCACAGTCCTCACGCTGCCCAGGACCAAGCAGTGGCATTGGACCTGTTGGTAGGGCAATGATCTTGGTGCTTCTCTCCACTCTGTTGTACAAGGGGTATGACTGACCACTTGACCAGAAGGGTTTATATCTCATACATCCCAGTTTCCAGCTGTTCGAAGCTGCTCATCCCATAAGCCTGTCTCCAGCTCCAGCAAGGACCATTCAAATCCATTAATGCACACTTGCCTAAAATATTTTTGTATTCAAACCACTATCTTGTGTGCTTCATGGCATCAGAGAGTACAATGAAAGGCTGATACTGAAAGCAATCAGAAAGTGTGAAATTTTTACTCTGGTGAACTAACCCAGTGACTACGTCTCAGAATTCACACCAGTGTTTTCCAACAGTTCTATCAAGTCAAGGAAAATCAGTCCATTCCCCCATTTGGTTCCTCACCTTTATTATCCCCCAGGTCCGAGGATAGTAATGTCACAACCACTGTGTCCTCAGCCATTTGCTTTGCTAAAGAACAGTTGCAAAAAATCCAGATATTGAAGACTTGATGCAAGCTGGACAAGATCAGCCAGAGTACATGAACAGAGCAAGTTTGCTCATTTGTAAAGATCTAACAGGTAAGCAGTGATTAAAATCATCATGACCATAACATTCAGAATACCAAAGAAGGAGAAATGGGTTTCTAATGGCACTGCTAGATCTTCTTTCTGATTCAGACCCATAGCTGATTTAGAAAGATGATCAGGTTTTTGAACAATCTGATTGCATATTTATCCTTCCCTTGCCTTTCAAGGTGCCATGTGGCACTGTAAGTCAGAGGATTAGGAGCAGCTGTCTCCCTGCTGAATGCTTCAAACCCATATTTATCCTATGCTATGACAACATATTTGTTCAATACCTCTATCTTCCTGCCTCTTTCTGCTACAGTGTCAGACTGTGCTCATTTTTCCCAGGACAGCAACAATTTACCAAGTTACCAGTGCTGTCCCCACAGCTTATGTTAGGTGCACCCATGCCAAGGCAGTTTGACACCCAAGCAAACCATTCCCTTCCCCACACAGCTATTTTTCACCCTATTTAGAGCTCTGGTCCACACTTACTGGACACCAATATCCAGACTTGCTCAGTATGTCTAGACAGATAAACCCTGCCCAGCTCCTGTTCTGATCCTGGCATTTTCTGGAGCACTGTGAGGGACTCTGTCCCTGTCAAGCTGTCTGCTCCTGATTGAAAGAGTGATCCAGTGTGTTCAGCACCTCAGTGGCAGCATACAGAAAGCTTTCCCACTTGCATTATATCCAGAATGGAATGGTACCTAGCTGCAATATCTTGTCTCCTGGCAGTCTGGATTAGAGCTCGAAACCCTCTCTCTTGCTTTTTGCTTTTTTATTATCTTTGGCATGTAAAGGGATCCCAGAGCAGGAGGGGTTGTGCTTGCAGCTCTGCCTTCAGTAGAATTCAAACTTACTCAAGCTTTAAATAGGAGAAATAATGAACCCCATCTCTCTCCAGCCTCTCTAACGAGATTACCCAGCACACAGGGAAGTCTGGGAAGCAAAACGTGCTCTAACCAAAAGTCCATCTGAAACACATCCTGAAACCTGTAATACAAGACTCTTCACAAATCAGACCCTGATGTTGGTGCAAAATGGAAGGAAGAGGGAAGCAGGGAAAGTGAGCTTGCAAGGCATGTTCCCCATACACCCAACAATGCTCCTGGAGGCAGAAAATGAGGCAATTTGCCCTATAGAGAATATTAAACACCTCTAATGAGAAGGAGTGATCCCTACCATAAGTCTCAGACTAAGACAAATGAGGCTGAGAACTGAGGTGTTGAGGAAAAAGTGGATCTCTTCTTAGCAGGGAGATGGACCTTAGGGCCTAGGTCTTCTGGGACAGACACAGCAGGAGGCACCAGCCCTGGAGCCCAAGGGTGTGCAGCTATGCTGCCCAGGGAGCAGGAACCAGTGTGGGAGAGCCTGCCCTGCTGGAGCCAGCTGTGTGGGCCTGGTGAAACAGCTGGGTCATCTCCAGCAGGGACCCCATCACAGATGCCTGAACAGATGACCTGCTGGAAAACTCCAAATTTATCTTACAGGGATACTGTTAAAGTGAGCTACTGGAAAAAGAAAAAATGACTCTGCAAAGTTATATGAATGTATTACTGACATGGAACAGGACAACCAGAGCACAACTATTACTGGTCTGTTTTGAAGAGTTACACCCTGGCTTTCTTCTTCCTTCTCTGTAGGGATCTGCATTGCTGCTTGCAGGCTGGAAATGACTCTGACACAAGGTGGCATTTCCTGGGATGGCAGTGCTGGGTTAAGTGAGACCAGCTACTGCAGCTTCCCTACTCCTGAGCACTGGGTGCACAACAGATGAGCAAAGCCCACTTCAGGCTGGGCTGGGAAGGCGAGGGAAAGGTAGATGTCACTAGTGGACTGACCTTCCTTGCCACACCACTCACAGTCAGAGCCACAGTGCAGCCTCCCCAGTCCTGGCACTTTGCATTCAGGAGTGTAGCTTCTGTAGGAACTCTGGGCTGGTGTCTCATGGCCTTAGAGAGGGACTGTTTCCTTCTGACATGAGAAATGAGCTCTTCTTCCTGACCCTTGGCCCCAAAATCACAGAAAAATCACAGCCACCACACTCAGGTTAAGTGTCCTCTGACTGGAAAGCATATCCATGAGGAGATGGCACAAAGGCTTTGGCTTCAAAATGCTTGAGAACACAGATAATACAAATTTTAAACTTGACATCTCTTTGCCTTTCTTTTATCTAGGGTTTTTATGCATCTCCATGCCTCCTCTCAACACACTTCATGTCATTGTTCTGACAGTGAAGGAGCAGGTAATTCTGACATTTAATTTCCACTAGTTTGCAGGGAAACAGCTGGTATTCAAAACCTCTTTATTGAAGGAGACTCAGTGTTGCAGCTGAAAAGTGCTTATATTTATAATTTATAAAGATCGGTCTCTTGAGTGTAGAACTTGAGTGTAGCTTGTCATGTTTTCCTAGCCTTGCTATTTCTAGCAAAATACATGAGCAAACCTTATTGCTTTAAATAACAAGTCCCTCAGTGTTTACAGAGGCCAATATTCCTCCCCAGGACTGGGAAGGGAGAATCACTTTCCTATTTCACCCACGCTGGTTTCAGATGCGCTGTGATACTTTCACGGGAGTGCTGGGGGTAGAAGTGGACAGTGTTGTCTGACCTCAATATTTTGCCTGGCTCCAGAAGGATGCAGGTCTCCCTAAGCTATTTTTACACATGGTCCATCACTGCTATTGCTTCAGCAATGGTTTTATTTACCACAAGAATTTTCCTTAAACATATATTCTCATTTTTCTGAACAGTGGGGTCTCTGTTGCAGTTTCATTGCTTTGCATAGCAGAATCCTGCAGTTTCTGTTGAAGTTAAAGTCTGCACACTGTGAAAACCAAGCACATTCAGCGCCCAAATTATAACTCTGAATTACAGCTATTGCCTAAACAATGACATCTTGGACTCACTGCCTGTATCAGACCTGGCTAGTCCTTGTTTTACTGATCCATTCAGGCATTGGCATTAGTGAGTCTGACATGGTGAATTTACACATGAGAAATCAGGAATTTCTGACCAACACCCATGCTGTTTAACTGGACTGGTTATTTTTGAATTAATGAAAACCTACTTATGAAAGTGATGGAAGCAAGTCAGAACTACAGCTTGCTTGTAGTCAAAATAACACACTTTGATTTTCCCTGAATTTCTTCACAGACTCACCCAAGATTGCTGTTGTCAAATAAAGGACGGTTTCATTCTTTATTTGCATAAATAATGTACAATATTGTACAACACACTGATTCATCTGATAGTGAGACCAAACTAATGCTCCTGTAGCACAGGTTGGCTGCATGTTTCCAATAGCACCCTCATGCCTGCAGTAATAACCTCAGCTTGAACTGCTTTAGAGACTGCAAAGAAAGGCACTGATGAGAAATGCCCTCATGTACATGGCATTTACCATTTCACCTCACAGTTTTAAAACACTGGTTGTTTCACAAAATTAAGTTTTGTAATTTTATGCCAAAGGAAAACAGACTGTGCAGCAATGGTTTACTTATACTAAAAAACATAGTCCTTTACCTTCCATATGTAACAGGATATGGCACATATACTAGGGATGTCTAGGGACATGTACTAAGATTTTCATTGCTGATGAATTATTTCATATTCTGCTGAAGTGCAATACCTGTACATGTTCATCTTTTTGTTCATCCCTGGTGGGAGTTCTAGCTGGCCATGTTGCATCTCAGGGTTGCACAGGGAGGATTTCCTCCACCAAGCAGGTGACCAGCCACCTGTGTCACTCACAAACAGCCTCTGCTCAGCATGTCCATGTCTTCCAGAGTGATGGGAGGAAGAGGTGGCCTGTAATGACTCCTCTCCATTACACATGCCCACAGGACCACTGAGGAAGGGACTCTCTCACACCATCTTTTCCCTTTCTGAGGAAAAAAGCCCATACACAACTACAGCTTATCTCCCTTCTGAAGCAGTGCAGCTCGGGCTGCTTTTCTGGGGTGTCTGTGGTTCTTACCAACACTGTCCCCACACATGCCACCAGGTCTCAGCTTTGTGCAGAGAAGGTGTCTGCTGCTGCATGTGCAAGGGCAGGCAGAGCAGGGATCTCCTGTTACTGAGCACGCTGCTCTGAGACCCCCAAACTGACACCAGTTACACCCTTGGCAAAGTTCTCTTCTCCAGCAAAACCACCAGGGATTTGTACTCACTTCAGCTGTACAAACATGGTGTAAATGGAAGCAGAGCTCTTTATCTCCAGCACTGAACCTCTCTTTCCTTCCCATGTCACTGCCACTTAAAAAAAGCACTCAGGAAAATGAAAAAACCCAGTCTGCTAGACTGAGGTAGAGCTCTCAAAGGAGAAGTGGCTATTGAACTGAGAACTTCAGATGTGCCCTGCCTGAAGAAAGCACCAGTGGCAACAATTCTTCTGTAAGAGCTGTAGAGAAGCAGAGGATGGAGGAAGGCAGGGAACCTGTTTTGCTGCAGTATACACTGGCCATGGGGACACTAAAGCTTTCTATGAAATGACAGTCAGCCAAAGCACTTCAGAGAGGCAAAGCAGGGAGCACAAGATGCTGGGCATCTGAAAAGGGCTGTGCCCAGCTTTTCTGAAGTGGGCTGTCATGGGCAAGGTGAAGGCAAAGCACAGGGAGGATCTGCAGTTCTGCCCATCCCACAAGGGTTTGGTCTGAACCTCTCTTTGTTGGACACGTCATGCTCTGGCCACATGACACAATCTGTGCTTAATGGGTGACCCAGGAACTGGTTTCCCACATGCAGGGAAAGCTGAGAGGTCCCCCCTATTCACAGCTCCAGCCATCAGTGGTTCCAACACCTGCTGGTACTCAGGGTACCCCTGATGCAGTGGTCCTGCTCTCCTTTTGCCCTGAGGTAGATGAACCCAACATCACCTGGAAAGATCTAAGCCCAGAAGAACTCAGCCTGTTGGCTGAAGCCAGAGCAAAAGTCCACCTTCTCTCTCAGGAGTGGCAGCGTCTTCACACTCTCTCTCCAGTCTAGATCAGAAACTAAAAAGGAAAAGAGGGGCATGCAGATATACGGGGAACACACAGACCAAATGGGATGCATTGCTCTTTCTGTCTTTTGAGCAGGAAGAGACCTTAGAGATATTAACAAACAAATTCCAAGCTTGGTATCCTTTGGTTTGTAGCTGGACTGCAATGTTCACAAGCTGGTGATGCATTCCCAGTCACTGTGCACTGCAATGGTCCCGAGCTCCCACTTCTCATCACATTGTGATTTCTTCTCAGCAGTGCTGGTGTTTGAGGGCAGAAGCTATGGATTTATGGAGAACAATTTGTATAGCAAAGATGATGCACAAGTGTGTGGTGTATGGAGAACAATTTGTGTAGCAAAGAAGATGCACAAGTGTGTGTGGTGAGGGAAAAAAGAGCCTGGCTCCACTGTGTGTGGTGATGAACTCATCTGCACAGCAAAGAGGTAAAATCAAGGTTCCCTGCAAAATCACAAAACCCTTTGCCACTGGGCTTCAGAAAACACTTCATGACATGTATGGAGGTTCCTCAGGATCAGGCCACAGGGAATAATAATAACTGCTTTCATGTAAAGTGCGAAAATCACCTTGTTGTTACTTTTCTTGTACTACTTACCAACTTCCTCCCTGATCTTTGCAAGCTCGACTCCTAACTCCTTTATTTTCACAAGGGCATTTTCATTCTGTTTAAGGAAAAAGAGAGAAAAATATGTATAGTACCCAGGTTTATCCCAGATAAGCACTTTCACATGTTCATTTAATAAAGCAGATTAGATTGATTCCTCATACTACTTTTTTTTTTTTTAGGGGATTTTTAGGGGAGGGGAGTGGGATTATAATGAACTCATTCAGTTTTTAGATCAAGCTTAGGAACTACAACTCACGGTTTCAAGTACCTTGTATGTCTACGAGTACATGTACACACACTCGTGTACACAACAGGGCAGAATACTCTGTTAACTCCTATGTGTCTAAAAAGACATCTTGATTTTTTAATAATTTTGTGGTCAGTCTGTGTATTATTTACGGCTGGACTGCATGTACAAGATGGATTTATTAAAACTGTTAAATTTTTTTCATCCATTTAAAGCTGCATTGAATGACCTTCAATCAGATTAATATGTTCACAGAGTCAAACTTACAGAGCAGACTGCTGTACTTACACCATTTTATGCATGGTGAGCATTCCCATACAAACACCACTAATAACCTGATGTTCATGCCTGTCTCCACATCTAGCTCTGTGATTTTATTTATTTATTTATTAGGGCTCTTTTCCTTGACTAGTCTCAAAAGAAACCTGAATATTTAAAGAGTAAAATAGATGAACTGGCTAAAGGAAAATTAAAATGTATTTACATGAGCAATGTTAAGGTGTTTTTACCAGAATGCAAGGATTTTGACAGCAGATATCTGACTAGTGCTGTGCAAACTGACAAACAAAATTCTTGTCTCCATCCACTGGAGTCTGATTTAGTACAATAAATCCCAGCATAGCAGTTCAATTATATGGGCACTTTAAATTGGGATGTATCATGAATCATATTAGAAAGAAGACAAAGGAATGTACCCTGCTGGGAAGATCACTAATGATTAATAAAACTAGATCAGGTTACTATAAATATGTCCCGGGTTAGAAAAGGTCAAGAATCCTTAAAGGACACTACAGAAAAATCATATTCAAGAGAAAAAGCAGTACAGTAGTAAATTGAATTAAAAGGAGTCCTAAAAACCAAATCTTTCTGTATTAAGCAAGCAAGGCTAATAAAAATCTAGGGCACAGACAGGATTAGTTTGGCTGCAGGATACATAGCAGATAAGATAGCAAGTCAGTTCTATATTACAGAAATGAAAGTGGAAAAAAAATCAGAACCTAATGTTTCTGTGTATTTTTCCTGCACCTAACTTTTAACTCTGTTAAGAGAAGTAACACAACTTCATTTCTGGTAATACCAGAATAACAGAATCTGGAATTTGAATCAATCCTTTACATACTGCCCTTTTGGGATGGTTCCCACCAGGTCCAAATGACACCCTTTCCAGAAAGTTTGCTGTAAATGGAGTGATAAACTGAACTGATTTGAGAGCCTTGAAGGATTGAGGAGACCCAGATGATGTGGGCATCTTTCATTCAGTTATGGGAAGAAGCCAGGAATGCAAGGCCTGGCTCCTCCAGTGACTCCTCCTGGCTCCATACTCTGCTGAGTAATGCACAGGGGGCTGTGAGCCAGGACTGCAGAGTGTCCAGTCCTCACCAACTGCATTAGACTCAGAATAGAATAAAATTATATGGATTCTTATGGATTTCTTTTTCCTAATTAGTCAAAAAGTTATGAAAAAAAAAAAAGTCCAGATAAATACAGCCTGATATATTAAAAAAACAGATTCCTTCACATAGATTTCCAAACCAGCAGCCTTACAGGAGTAAGGGTTCCCCTTTTGGAGAATACCATTGTATCTGCCCATATGGTCTGATTAGCTCACTGGAGTAATTTTCAGAAGTGTTCCTGACAGACTGCCAGGCCTGGTGCCCTTGAAGGCATGTGCTCAGGGATGTACTGGATGCAGGACTTGCAGATGGGAAGCACCCACTCAAATTACCAGCTCTCATTCTTTGAAACAAAAGCCATTCAAAGCAAGGGAGCTCTGCACAAATCATAGCCTGCACCTACAGATGAGCAGAACTCAATGGGATTGTTAAAAGCAAGTAAACCCCCTCCTTTTTTGGGAAAAAAAGCATTTAAAATTTTGATTCCCCATAAGAAATATTACAGGCTCCACATGTTACATTATCTTTTATCTTTCATAAGGTTTTTACTACCCATGAGGACACTTGGTGGTGGAATCCTCTCCAAAAATGTGGAGAACTGCCATGATGCCAGCTTAAAAATACTATTCCATAACTCCAGCTCCAGCATACACACCAACCCACCAGGGCAGTGGGGGTCATGTCTGCCTCCCACCACGCTGGGGCTGTGGTTTCCAGAGCAGAGCAGCCCCTGGGGCTTCCTCCGGCAGCCAGATCAGCACAGCTCAGGTGCCTTTGCTGTCATTTTACTGCTCTGCCAATACTTCTTGCACTGTTTTATTTTGGTCAGAGCTTCCTGTCTGCTCTTTGGGACTTCATACTCGTGTTTCCTGGGAGATCAGATGTGCAAGGGTTGCCCTCAGTGCCAAGGCTTCAAGTAGTCCCTCTTTCTCAGAGGGTTCTTCTGAGAGCAACAGCATGAGTCCTTATCTTCCTCTTGTGGAAGAGAAGCGAGGTGCAGCTCTGGCTGATCATCAAGTCAGCCTCACGGTTTCCTGGATGTGCAGTGAACTCACAAATCCCTGACACCTTCTGTAACTGCAACCTGCTTTGTCAGCGTGACACGATAGGTTTGGCCTGCACATGTTCCTGCTACACTGTAAACACCACAAAGCAGTGCAAAACAAAAGAGCCCCTGCTTGTTATCATCAGTGTGGCTCTGCAGATAACCAGCACTCCACTGCCAGTGTAGCCAGGGAACTGGGAATGCCAGCGCTGAGGAAACCAAACATTACCATAAGGCAAATCTGGATCTGACTTTGGAATGTAAAGCTACCACGTTCAGTGCTGAGATTCCTATACATCCACTGTCAAAACATCAATGCAACTCAAAAAATCACAAGCACACAAGGAAAACTTCCCCGAAACAAATGGATAAGAAACCAAGACAAGAAGATGTCCCATTGGGTTAATAAGTCTTCATTAATTATCTCAACAAAGTATTTGAAAGAGAAAACAGGATAACCAGCAGTAGAGCAAAGAGTTGAGGTGCCCTCCCAGGAGTTTTGTGTCCACTAAGGCTCAGCATATCAAAGAAGCTTTGCAGGGATTCTCTACTAGGTCACCACTTGGAGTTGAGCCATTGCAGGCAAACATCCAAGGGCCAAATCTAACTTAGGTTTAATAAGGTTCATCATCGAGTGTACACACCTGTTTTCAGTAGGTGAAAAGATCAGAGGCTGTGTAAGGAGACTGTATGAATATCCACCATTTCCAGTGCAGCAGTTAAATGGCAAGGAAGAAAAAATATTGCTTTGATGTGATCTGGAATTCCTTTTTTTTTATGCCCAAAAAAGTGAAACCAAAACAGTGTGTTTTGCACAAATTAAAATGTCGCATTTACTTGTCATGTACTTTTAATGGATGATGGAGCGCATTGCTTTTTAGAAAAACGATGACAAAAGTCTTCTGTTGGCTACATCCCAAGAAATTACTCTGATAGTGAAGTAATTTTCATAAAATAAGATTACACTCATGATGGAGATGAAGAAAAACTTCTTCATTCCTGAACCCTGCAACATAATGATTAAGTCTTGTGCCAGGAATATGTCCCATCTCTTCAGATAGCAGAAAGAAAAGTAGAATAAAGCAGGTAGAATATGTTTGTCTTACTGCTCTGTTGAATAGAAGACACAGCATCAACGCTTTTTCCAATCATCAGCTCTGTAAGCATACACATCTCCCAATATTTCTCCTGTGAAAGGCTTGATGTTCGACAGCATTTCAGCAAATGAAACACACACCAAAAATGGCACATGTGAGTTCTCTGTTCAACTCAAAACGCGCTGAAGATGGACTGAGGCATGACTTACATTGGTGCAACAGCTCCAGAAAACAAGGCAGGTAGTCAGGCAGGTAGGCAGAGGTGTAGGAAGAAAACAGGAATTTGTACAATTAAATAGCAGTGGCCAAACCTAGCATTGTAGTTCAGGAAAAAAATCAGCTTATTTAGATATAACTGCATGCAAGGACCTAGAAAAATAACTTGGTAGGAGAAGTCGTAATATGGACCCGAGGATGGGCAAGATGCTGGCGTTGCCCAAACAGATTAACAAAGGAAGTAGCGATGAAAGCTTGTGGGCAGAGGCTGAATGGGGCACTGAGCAACCTGATCTCATTGAAGATGTCCCTCGGACATCTTCATCTTTGGGGTCTCGGACTAGATGAGCTTTAAAGGTTCCTTCCAACACAAATAATTCTGTAATTCTGTGGTTCTATGAAAGTCTGCTTTAGTTGCATGGAGCTTCAGATGCCAGATATCCCCAAGGAACATCCTAAGGGAGATAAGTCAAGATTTTACCTTGGACCAGGAGTAATTGAGGGATGGGGAGGCAGATTTGAGGTTTGTCTTAGAGTCTCTCTCCTCTGAGAACTACAACCTAACTGAGAGGTACTAATGAATTAGAAATACAAATAAAGTAAACCTTCAGGTACTTTTTAACAATAGGTAAGTAATAGTAGATCCATAATAGAAATGAAAATGGGTCAGATCAGGCAAAGAACACCAGAAAATTGCTCAGACCCACATGGAAGTCAGCAGCAGCTAGGAAGCAAACATGGGAGCCTGGAGTTACCTTCCCAAACTGACATGACTCTCCACCCTGCCAACTTAGCATGTTTGCTTATATTCTATGATCCAAATGCATGTACAGTGTCTCCACTGTACAAACACTTCTCAGTTCTCCACGGTATCTCCTAAAATCTCTCTGCAAACAGATGCCCTGTAGCACTTTTTATTAAAACTGCTCCTCCAGAACAGCTGTCTTTTATGCAGAAGCTTTCAAAATACTAAAAAAAAAAAAATCCCTGACCTTCAAACAGTGCTTAGTCACTGTTGTGCTGTATTCAGACTTCCCTGTGGCAAGGTATTATATTATAATTGGAAAGAGAATCATATACATTGGGAATTCTTTTGTACCAATAAATATTTCAGATGACACTTGTAGAAGCAATAACTGAATCCCACTGCGGCTGATATTCAAAATTATCCAGTCTTCCTTTAAAAAGAGGTGTTTTAACACTGCTGTTCAACCATGCTGGCTGTCAGGCAATCCTTCTTCATAACATCCTTTAGGTTAAAGTTTGGTTAAAGTTTACAAGCACTTAAATATTCCACAATGACTGCATTTTGCCAAGTTTTATATTAACCCACATATTTTTTCTTAACCTGGTTAGTAGCATATCTCAAGCTACATTTGAACTATTATTAGGTAAATGGGAGACACTATCAGTTTTTCATTTAACAGAGTTATATGAATATACCATAAAGCCAAACTCCACCAGAATACACTGCACAAACATGTCTTTCTGCCAAGATATTTTCTATTAAGCAAATTAAATGCATATATTAATTTTCTCACTCTTCTATACATAAAACCCAGGCAAATTTCTGGAAGAATAATGGGAAAAAAACTATGTGTTCAGAGTGTCCCACAACTTCTCTTGCACACGCTATTTTCCTGTTGCCAGTAGCTCTCTACATACTTCTGCACTGACATTTCTTACATGATCCATTTTGGTGCCTAGGAATGCGTTTGATTTAGATTCACACAAACATAAGAAAACAGGTAGTTCTGTCTTGTTTCACTTCTCCTAGACTGGAGGATCATTCCTCTGTTAGAGATGCAAAACTTTAAGACAGCTAGAGGCTGAATAATGTCTCTTCGGACTTTAAAACTCTCTGCAAGTTTCCTTTATAACTTGTACTCCACACGGCTATTAAAAATGTAAGAAAAGCAGAGCAAAACGTCAATCCGACTGCTGCTGCAGAAGATGCCGGCAGTCCCTCCTCGTTTCACGAGCATCCAACCCTTCCATTTAGACTGCAGGATAAACTTATGTAAGGCACTGCAGTGCACGAGAAAGCGACACTTAGACCTGTCCCTGGTGAAGGGGAGATCAGCACACTGCAAACAAGCCGAGCATCGCTCCCCTCTGCGCCACCCGGGAAGCGCATCCGCACCGACCCCAGCGAGAAGCAGCAGCAGCAGCAGCACAGGCTCTGTCGCCGCTACCGTCCTTCCCTTTCCCTACAGGACTTAAAAAAAGAGGCAAAAGTACCGTCTCGTCCTCGCACAGAGAGGGGGGGAAACACGTGGAGCAGCATTTGCCCATGGTGGCAGGACAGCCACCCGCCGGACCGACACCCGCCGGACTGCCGCCAGCCTGGCCCGGAGCCGGAGGATGAGCCCCGGGCGGCGACACTGTCACAAAGGGATGTCACGTCCCGACACCGGCCAAGGGGACTTGTCACCCTGCTGCCTCCCGGGATGCCGCGGGATGCCGGCGCCGGGGTCGCGGGGCGGGGGCTGCGCAGCCCGGCGGGTTCGCCCCCGGCAAGCGCTGCCCGCTGCCCGCCCTGCCGCCGCACCGCCGTGGCCCGCCGGATCCGGCCTCTCCCGAAAAAGGTTTCTCCGGCTGGCAAAGGCTTGCCCGCAGCGGGGCACGTCCAGCAGCGCCATCGCAGGGAAGTGCCGGGGCGGGCGGCTGCCGGGACGGGGCTGGAAACTTCGCAGCGACAGCCCCAAAGGCGCTGACACCCGAGACTGCGCTGCGCTCTCAGCCGGGCTGCCGCTGCCTTCTCTTCTCCGCGCCGCATCCACGGCCGCTGGTGAGCGCGGTCCCCGTCCTGCGCATCCTCGGACGGCGCCTTTGAGCTGAGCGTGTCCCGGCTGCTGTCCCGCGGCGCTCCCAAATCCACTCCCGGCTCTGCCGCACTGGGCCCCTCCCGGCCGCCCCGCGGTCCTGCGCGGTCCTGCGCGGCCCTGCGCGGCTGTGCGCGGCTGTGCGCGGCTGTGCGCGGTCCTGCGCGGCTGTGCGCGGCTGTGCCCCGCGGTCCTGCGCGGTCCTGCGCGGCCCTGCGCGGCTGTGCGCGGCTGTGCGCGGCTGTGCGCGGCTCGGCGGGGCCGGGCGCTGCCTGCCGGAGGCTCTCTCCACGCTGCGGCAGCGGCCGCCGGCTCGTCCGCGGGCCGTGGGGTGTCCCCCCGCTGCCGGGTGTCCCCCAGCCTCCCGAGACGCTCTAATCGCCCCGAAAGGACTTTCCCTGAAGTTGTTTGTTTAAATCGTGAGGACGATCAACACCCGCTGGACCTCGGTGACTCCTTGTAATGGAAAAAAAAATATCTCTGCAACGTACTCAGAGACTTCGGTAATTCTCAAGGGCTGGCCATGTATACATGTATTTACATCACCTAACCTTAAGCTGCCTATACACACGGGTGTGCTGTGTATGTCCCGTCTATATCAGTTTGCACACATTTTCTTAGCCAGACTCAGGACATGGAGCTGCAGCAGACTCATTTCTCCTGGGCTGTTGCCTTTGGCATGACATATTTTCCTCTAACAATTTACATTAAAGACAATGCTGGGAAAAGGCAAAAGAGTTCAATGACTCACACCTAAGGTGGTATTTGTGCTGCATCCATTCTTTAAACCTAAAAACCACTATTTTCCTGAAAGCCAAATCACTACCACACATGCAGAAATGTGACATTGCCCGCACTGCTGAGCAGTTCTGCCTTCCCGGTGGGAAAGATGCTCAAGTCTGTGCTTCTCTGGACAGGTGTTTTTGTTTAAATGTTTGTTCAACTGTGACTGGTGATGCACAAAGTCATTTTAAAAATAGTAGGAGCCAACAAGAATGTGAAACAAAACTGTGTTGAATTATATTTAAATTTTCAGGTAACTTAGGTTTGTGTCAACTTCTTATTCTCTCTCTCACTCTTCCTCAGTCCTACCAGGACTTCAACTAAAGTTTTAGAATATCACAGTCAGCTAATTAAAAACTAACAAACAAACAAAGGCAACAAGACAGAAACCCTACCTATCAAAAAAAGAAACAAAAACCCAAAACATCAAACCAAATTTAAAATTGCACTCCAAATACATTACTCCAAATGTCTTTTAACATTTGTGCTCAAGACCTAACTTTCTTTACAGCATCTGAACATTAATTTGGTTGGCTACTGAACAGCTGCAGAGTAGAGGTACAAAAAGACTTCCTTGTATGGTGAAATCATTTCATCCTCACTGTAGGAGCTTCTTTTTCTTGACACACAACCTGAAATCTGTAATTTGGATCTTTTACAGCCCAAATCCCGACTGGAAACTTTTTATCTGCCATAGAAAAAACCTACATAACTACTTGCAGATAAATTACCATGGCCATTTCTCTGCGTTGGCTGTTAGAACTACAGTATTTAGATTCATGCCTGACTGTCAGGCAGGGAAAACAAAACCTGGTCATTATTCCTTTTGTTATGCTTTTAAAATGAAGAATTCATGGTCTTCAACTGCTTTATTAAAAATGGGGGATTTGCTGCTTGCACATGATTATAAATCCAAGGTAAAGGTTAGCTAGCAAGGTCCATACATGACTTTATTACCACTTAAGCACTAAACTGGAAGTAAAACTTAAATTAAGCAGAAATTATCTGTTGTCTTCTGGAAAAGGTGAATTGAGGTCCCACAGGCTGATTGAGGATTGATAAGGATAAGGATGTGCTTGGGAGAGCTGCTGGATTCTTTGGTCAGCTTAGATCCTTTTGGAGAAAGTGAGACTAAACTCAGTTTCAATTAAACCTTGTCTTTCAGGTCAAGGTGTGTAGCATTAAGGTGAGAAAAGACCAAAGTTAAGAAGGCAAATGGAAAATAGAAACTATTTTAAAGAGCAGTTCCTCAGTCAAATCCAGAAATGAGGAGGATGAAGATAGAATTTAGGAGGGGTCTCTGTACTGACAGGTAGGAGGACTCTAAGCACACACCTTAAGGCAGCAATGCCTCAGAAATTAAGGATATAGAAAGGGAAATGAACATAACTGAGACAGGAACAAAACACTCAGCAAAGCAGGCACATCTGAGGAGAGGGCAGCCCCTGCATCCAGATTCTATGAGAACTGGCACTTTAAACAGCAGGATCAAAACAAAGTTTTAAATTATTGATTCTTAATTTTAAGCTGCTAGAGACGTCTGCCTGACTTCAGTGGTGTGTGACACTTGGATCAACTACTGAGAGGAATAATATTTTAAAAATACCTTGTTAGGTACAACAGAGCACCAAAGGCAGATAGATCCACACCAGTGCAGACTGCTGCCTCTGTACACCAAAATAGTTGATATTTTTAGAAAAGGGTAATATGTAACTCCCACCTATTGGAGACCAAGTGACCACGTGGTGCCGACCATAACATTGATCATCAGGCTGGGGAAGATTGGGAGTTTCTGGAGAAGTGTTAAGTGGGGAGGAGGCCTTTGGGGGAAAAGGACAAGGAGTTGCACTAAATGGAACTATTGGGCTGAGTGGAGATAATTAATAGAGCTGTTCAAAAAATCAATCTTGGGGACAACTTGCATAGCTCACTTTTGACCCTGGTGAAATATTAGTGAATGCTAATGCGACGCTGGGATGCACTGTCCATCAAGGGGTGAGTTAAAACACCAGGCTTGTCAAGCTGTATGCTATTTAGGGCTATAGGGATGGTCATGATAAGAAATATAGAATATTGAGCAGTCCACGGTCCAAATCACAGGAACAAATAACAGGAAATTCAAGTAGAAGATGGAAACTCATCAGCTGGAAATGACATCAAAAACCTGTGTTACTTATCCAGTCATGGGATGAATAAGAATGATGTCACTGTACAGATTGGAATAAAGAATGGCTTAGGCTCTAGGAAACACTAGGAGGGAAGTTTAAATGCTTCAAGAAAGACCACAGAGAGATCTCACCTGAAACCTCACATAGTTCTGATTCCCCGTGTTTGGGAGATAGCAGTTCTGAGGCAGGGAATATACAACCCACACCACTGCAGGGGTGCCATGTAAATACACATCTATTTCTTCTGTGAAAACAACAGCAAAGTTGGAAAATCACAGCTTTCTATAAATATAGGGAGAACACTGAGTGAGGCAGAAGTACTTCAAGGTCAAAAAATGTTTATACGTAAGGATAAAAGGGTGTGAACTTGGGCATACCTAAATCACAAGAGATTCTGAAACAGGTCTCTGGTAGAATCAGAGGAAAAGAGAATGACTTTCAAGCTGAAAATCTATAATTTTAGGGAAGAAGTTATAGGGTTTGGCAACAGGGAGGGTCTGCATTTGATGACCTGAACTTTGCTAGCATCCCCTTTCCATGCAATACTGCTTGTCTGTGCACTGTCACCAACAAATTGCTATGAATTTTGCTGATGGTCCACACCCAGAATGTGAATGTGCCTCTGCAAACTGCTTTGCATGGAGCTCTGTCCCAACAGATCTGGCTCACATTTCCCTCCAAGGCAGAATGCACAAGTCTGTGGATAAGACAGAGATCAACGTAGGCTGGGAAAACCTGCACTGTTAGTTAAAAAAAACATTCTTTATGAAAGCTGTGGTTTTGTTCCATTACTGGAAAGAGAAAATACAGATAAGTTCCACAAAGAAAGGTCTTCCTTATGTATAGGATTAGCAACAGACATAAGAGGAAAGTAGTCTGATAAAATTAGATTTTAAAACTTAAAAGTAATTGCCTAAAACAAGCGGCTTAACAGGGTATGTTTTACAATATTTATTGACTTCAGTGGAAACACAATGTACTTAGCACTTGACAGGGTAAGGCTGCTAGGTAATTAAAGGCCAAGGAGGATACCTACATGCTCCCAAATGTCCCAGAGGAGTGGCTTAGCCTATAAACAACCTATTCTAATGGTATAAGAGGCACCAGGGGCAGCAATGACAGAATCAATGCATTCCTCCATGATTCACATAATACAATTCCTATTTACTGCCCAAGCAATTCCAATATTTTACATCTATCTGAACTAAACTGGGAGAGGTAGGGATAAATTAGCCATATGTCATAATTTACTATGGTCCCCAAATGGGACACATTATTCTCTTTAGCTCCATAATGGTCTTTGTGTTTCAGTGCATACACTCTGCTCTGTAGAGAATAAACAATACATCATCAAGGTTCTATACGTATATTCTAACATACATAAGAAGATTTTAATTAGTAATTATTAGTATCTGATATTTCCCTATTTTATGGAGGCTGGCTAACCTTCCTGGGAGAGATATAGTCCTTTCCCTGGATTTTCACAGTGCAAAGATGTGGCAAAATGTGAAGATGGAGATGCATGGAGAAGGAAAAACAGAACTGAAGTCTTGGTAAAGCTCTGGGAGATAAAGGTATTAATGTAGGGCTATGCGTGTCCCAGAGCAGCAGAATCCTCAAGGGAACTGCATATTATTCAT
This sequence comes from Passer montanus, assembly GCF_014805655.1. Taxonomy (NCBI): domain Eukaryota; kingdom Metazoa; phylum Chordata; class Aves; order Passeriformes; family Passeridae; genus Passer; species Passer montanus. Next base: position 1,934,597 of record NW_024368818.1, read on the forward strand.
CCTTTTATGAAATGCTGGAAAGGCTTGCTGAGGGGCATAGCATGCGAAGTATGTCAAACAAATATTTAATTTAATTCGAATAGATAACACTCTGAGGGCACCAGCAGCAAAAGACAGTACAGGAAATGTGAAGGGATGCAAATTTTTTTGCAAGAAGACTGCCAGCTCTAGGAATACGTTGATATCCAGTGCTTATGGAAATAAAGAAAAGAAGCAAGGAGAAAGCTGAAGGAGACAGTGGTTAGTGGTGAGGACCAAGGAGACTGAAGACAGCACCATGGGGATACAGAGAGAGATTACTGGGAGAGAAGGTTGAGGTGAGGTATACCAAAAGTTCAAAAACTTTTTCACCTGATAAAGAAACAAAAGAACAGATTCAAAAAAGAGGTGAGACTAAGGAGAAAGGAAAGATTGTACTGCAGGTGGCATTTCAGAGGACAAAGGGACGTGCAGCGGTGAAGGGAGACGAGGAACAGGAGACTGCAGGAATGAGGAGAGACGTGACAGCCAGATGCAGAGGAGCTGGTGCATAACCGAGACACTGCAATGTCTGAAATGCCTCAGCTCTGGAGAGTGATGGATAATCGGACTATCGGCTGTGCCGCCTCCTGGCATTCTCTGCAGTCAGCAGCGGGAGGCGACCGTGACGCCGACATGAAGCACGGCCAAAGGACAGCATGAGGAGGGCTCTGGTTGGCGGCATTCACTGGGGACAGGATTTTTGTCTAAGGCAGTGCAGAGGCAGAACAGGGCAATACTATTCCAGCAATGCATTTTGAACAGGAGGCTCAGAAAATCATTGGGTGGCATGCTAAAGGTGGGAGAGCAAGGCAAGGAGAAGGGACATCCAGCACACTCTATGTGATTATCACAGCCTATTTCTCTGCATGTGCTCTCTTCAAACACTGTTACAGTTTGTGTGACAGAATGTGAAGGTGGACTTTGTCAGAATTTTGATATCTGCAAGAGAGAAGCTGATTATACTGACAAAGTTGCAGACAAGTAGGGAAACAGAATCTATTTTTCAATAAGCCAAACATTGGACTCAAAGACTGAAATTGATTTATTGTCAGTATTGTTAATTCTTCAGTTCTGCAAGCAGTATAATTTGAAAACAGCCTCAACTACTCCTAAATTCTCTTTCCAATTTCACTTATTGAAATTGCCAGTCATATTGTATTTTTGTGAGTGCTTGAAACCAATGAAGATGAGTGCTGCTGTCAAAGGAAGTGTTTTAATCTTCCCCTCTCCTGGTCACTTGTTTTGTTCCAGCTTCCTTCTTTATAGTCCCTGAAGTGTTTGGGCACTGAATCAGACGGGGCTTAAAACTAAAGCAGGGATAAAGTGGTGAATGTGGGGCCCAGCTTCCTTCCTTATAGTCCCTCAAGTGTTTGGGCACTGAATTAGATGGGGCTTAAAACTAAAGCAGGGATAAAGTGGTGAATGTGGGGAGAGTGAACTTTGCTAGCACAGAGCCAACTTCCCCAGGACAAGGAATGGAACCCACACTCTGCTGTTAGCCAGGAGGAGAATCCTGTCACAGGAATCCTGAACCCTAACTTTGTCAGACTGAAAACTACAGTGGAAATTTGAGGAGAGTGAATTTTGCTAGCACAGGGCCAACTTCCCCAGAACAAGAATGGAACCCACACCCTGCTGTTAGCCAGGAGGAGAATGCTGTCACAGGAATCCTGAACCCTAACTTTGTCAGACTGAAAACTACAGTGGAAATAAGAAAAGCAAATACATTCACTATCACACTTCACTTTCCTTGTTGGAGGTACATGACAAGTTTTCTCTGACACAGCTCTCTCATCAGCAGCACAGTTCTCCACATTGGTCTTCAGACATACACACGTGTTCATTATTTTCCAGGTTGGGGTTGTTTATTTTTGTTCTTGCCTAACTTTAAAAAAAATAATTCAGAAAATGTAACAGTGATTTTGGGATTTCTGAAGCCATGAGCAGTCAGTAATGAGTTTCAGTGAGATGACTCAGCTAGAGCTGAAAGTCATGCCAGATGGCCCCAGAATGGCAATTTCCCTTGGATTTACAGTGAGGTTTCACATTTTATGCATTACTCAGTACCATGAGGCTTTAATGATCCTCAGGCAACTTATATGGAAGCAAGTGTTTTTTAATATACTTTTTCAACTATACAATTATGCTATTGCATATTTGGATGAATAGAATGTTTACTCTAGAATTTAACAAATTAACACGGACTACATGCCCTCTGTTTGTCAAGTGAGAGAGCCCAGCCAGATGACTCCTTTTTTAATTCAGCTCTCATATAAAAAGAATGTGAGGATCTAAACAGAATTCCTTCAGAGTTTTGTTATTTCTGCTAGTGTAGCCTCACATTTATTTTAGTGTCAGTAGTTTGCAAGGCCATGGATTAAAATTCATGAGAGAACAATGCTTTATTACTATGTTTTCTAGTTCTTGATGTCTGGAACAGAACAAAGTAAGCATTCCAAATGAACTAGCTCTCGCTCTCAGGGAGTTCATGTTTTCTCATATGAAATATCATTTATGCACCAACATCACAAGGAAAAATGCATGCTTTCACTGAACTCCTCACCTACTCTCTTCCCAGGAATACATCCCCTGCAAGGCTATATCTAAATTCCAGACTTCTGAGTAGCTGCAAGCAGATGGCCATTTTCTTAAATCAACTTTGCAGAGAAATGTTCCCTTCTCCCAACAAACAGGTAATCTCTCTTCCACTCCCGAGTTACTCTGGGCCAAAGCCAATGACAGCTTCAAGCTGCTGTACTTTGAGGCCAAGCAGAGCAAGGCACAAGTGCTGACATTCTGTGACAGCAATGTCAGTGGCAAAATATTCCAGCAGATTTACATGGACCAAGTTTCTCCTATTGGAAAGATTCTCAGTGCTCTGCTGAGAGGAGCAGCACTTAACACCATTAATGAGAATTCAAACGATCAGTTGTGGGCTTAGGAGGTTTTTGTACAAAGAAAACATAGCTCAGATGATTTTTAGAAATGCATCACTTATATTATTTTATATTACATTTATATTATGCATCATTTATATTATATTATATTAATATTTTTAGATGCATCATTTATACTAACTCCTCTGTAGCTGGAGTTGGTTTGAAGAAATAATAAATAATAAATGATAAATAATAAATAATAAACAGTTCTCAAATCATGATGATAACCACACCACCACCTTCTGAAGTTATGATGTGTGAGAAGTGATTGTAGGAAGCTGCATGTGAATTAGTTCTCAGGGGTGAGAGGAAGGCCAGAAAATTTCAGGAGGATTGCAGCTGGAGCCTTTTAGGGTTCATTTCTGGAACCAGACAGCTCAGACCTGAAAGGGGGGTTAAGCAAGAGACAGGTTGTGTGTTGGGTATATGATCCAAAGGTGCAGATACATACTCTTGGATGGCTGTGAGGAGTATCAAGGAGATATACTTTCCACTTGATAGCAAAAATGTCCTAGGAACACAATAATTACCATTTATATATATCTTTGAGTCATGGTCTGTCTAATCTAGATCCTGCATCAAGCCATGATTACTGTTTCTGAATTATTGAAAATTCAGAAGAAGGAGCAAGTAACCCTGCATTAAAGAGTGTGATGAAAAGCTGTTCTACATGGAAAATTCATCTTAACATCTATCTGAAAAAGGCTTCCAACTTTAAAATAGGCATCTCCCCTCTAACATGTATTGCACCACCAAATATTAAATGTCACAATATTTTTGCCACCTACAGAATTTAGTAGATTTTAAGGACGAATGATAAAGGGATGGTTGAATCAAATATGGTGAATTTTTTTTTTATCACAGGACTTGACGTTTTACATAGTTGCTGTTCTATAACTACATTTGATGAAAACATCCCCTCTATAAAGGCATACATTGGCAAACTGCTGACATGAAGGCATGGATTTGCTTTCTCTTCTCACAGTGGTTTCTTCTAATAACTGATTATCTCTAGTCGTAAAAGTCTGTGCTTCCCTCATGTGTTGAAGCTGCAAAACTTCTGCAAAAGTTTAGCAGAGGTTTCTGCTAAACTTTCCCCTGAGTAGGGGAAAGTGCTTTCTGGTACACAGCAGTACCTCCTTATGAGAATTATTCTGCTCTGCACTCAAGCCACTTTGCCCTTTTTTGCAAACAAATCAACAGTTCTCTGCTGTCTCTCACAAAAAGGGATTTTTCCAGACCTCAGAGTTACTTATTACTTGTCTCTTTTTCCTCCCCATTTTTTCATTGTCTTCTGCAGATGTGTGAGCAGCAGTGCTAAATGTCATATATTCAGTATCAGTCCCCCCAGTGCTGAACATGCAGGTGTTGTCACTGCCTCACTTCTACTGGCTGCATCTCTGCTCACTCACCCAAAGATCTTGACAGCTTTTCTTAACACATGTTGACAGTAGGAGCTCACATTGATTTGTGCTGACACCAGAAACTCTAATTATTCCTGGGGGTTACTCCCTTCCAGCTGATGGCCAAACCACAGTTCCAGGCAGAGCTGGTTTCAGCCTGGCTTTGCTGCATCCATCACTCAAAACCAGTGTGGTGGGAATGTGAGCGTGTTGGTTTTACATGCTCAAAAGTGCAGGCAGCTTGCACTCTACTTATCAAATATGTGGCTCTCCAGCTGCTAAAATCTGCAACCACAATCCACATGGACTGCAAAGGGGATATGAAATTGTACTTGAAAACTGAAGATCAAATGAGCTGAAGAGCAAATCAGAACTTATAAAGGAAGCGCTGCATTTCTGTCAGCATGTCTATATGAGAGGTTTTTGCAGAGGTGGCACACAGTCTTGCCAAAAGTAAGGTGAAATAGTTGTCATGGATATCTGTATTTTCAAGCCTTGTTTTGCACTGGAACAACCTCATATCTGCCAGGAATCTTGATTAAAGGGAATATGAAATTATACTTGAAAAAATGAAGATCAAATCAGAACTTATAAAGGAAGTGCTGCATTTCTGTCAGCATGCCTATACAAGAGGTTTTTGCAGATGTGGCCCACAGTCTTGCCACAAGTAAGGTGAAATAGTTGTCATGGATATCTGTATTTTCAAGCCTTGTTTTGCACTGGAACAACCTCATATCTGCCAGGAATCTTGATCAACAGGGAAAGTTCCACTGCACTGCTGCAACGTCCCTCTTGTGCGTCGGCTCAGAATGCATCTGCTGATGGATCTACATAGGAGGAATTATGATATTTACACTGTCACCCCCCGGGACTGCGACTGTCATTTTGGAGAGACAGGGAGTTACATCAGCAGAGTGTTCTAGCTTAGGAGCATGCAGTGGGGAGGGAGCACAGTAAATAATCTGAAGTGTTTCTACAAATGACATTTAAAAATGCCTTTGGGGCAGGGGAAAGAAGACAGAACATTTTTTAAGTGTGTCTAATACTCAGTAACTTCTAGTACTGCATTTTAACTAAAGATTGGTAAAATTGAGTTTTACATGAAACAGAAGATATTCTAAGACTATGGGAAAGAAGTTCAAGCATTATATATGAATGGCACCTGTATAAATATATGGTATCATACCCAACTCTTCCCTGCTTATTTCTAAATTAATCCTTTTCATGTATTTAACCATTGCTTTGAGTGTGTTATGCTCCTTTGCATTGTGTTTGTTTTTAAAATACCAGTTAGCAAGAGGTGAAAGCAAGAAAATCAGGACAAATATGTGTAAACTTGTACCAAATCGGAAGCTGATCTCTGTTTTTTGCAGTCAGAGCAGAAAGAAATCCCCAAACCTTTTTCTTCTGCAACATGGATCCTACTGGAAATGCAGAGATATCTGGACAACATCCAGTCCCTCCTAAACATTTTCCTTCTACTTCCAGGGCAGAGTAACTCTGCAGACACTTGCACCTATCAAGCATATCTTTCCCTAGCAGGTCTGTTATCTGTGGGTTGTCATTGCCTCTCCAGAGGGCTGGGGAGCGTTGCCTATCAGAGCCCTGCCTTGGTGCTTACCTCCTGCCTGGCTGCTAAGTGTGAGGCAGCTTAAAGCAGGCAGCTCAGCATTACACAAGTTTTTCCAAGAAGCTTCAAAAAGCATTTCCAGAAAGGCAGACAACTTCAGCTGCTGAAGGGATCACTACTTAACTCTCTTTTGGTCAGACCAAACCCCCAGGCTAAGGTCCAGCCTGAGCAAGGTGCCTATGTCAGGCACAGGAAGAATGTCCCATGTGCCAGGTGATGCAATATTCCAGAAGAAGGGGGAGAACAGCTTTCTCTACTCTCTAAAAGACCCTATGCAGAACTGAAGAGTTGTGGGACCAAAAGGGTCCTCCTGCAGCATGCAGCCAAGTGCCTGGGGTACCAAAGCTCAGGGGTATAAAGGCACCTCCAGCCTCAAATTATGTCCAAGTTCAGGCACCTCTTGGGTGAATGGTGGGGAACCCCAGTACTCCCCAGCCAGCATACCAAAGGTGGCAGGGCTTCTGGTACAATCCATGTGCACACACTCAATACGTCCCCGGAGGAGAAGCATCGCTCTGGGTCTATTCATTGATTGTAGTGTACTAAGAAATTTAAAAAAAAACCAACAAAACAAAACAAGGAAGAAATACAGCTAATTTTCCCCCACAGATGAAATGGGGGTGTGGTAATAAGAATAGCTGTGGAGGCTGCTTGCCTCAGAAGCAGCCATGAGCCCAGCAGTGCTGCTGAGGACATGTCCTGCTGCTCATTGCTGCAGCTGCCTGGAGCCACGCGCTCGCTGCACCACGGGAAACACCAACAAGGGCAGATGGGACAAACCTGTGTGGGATGTAAAATATTCATCACACCCGTTTGGTGTAAACAAACATGAACAGTGGGAGTATCCCTGTCTGCAGAAGGGAAACTGCTTGCTGGGCTCTCTTTTACAGCTCACAGAGCTGCATACACACAACCATTGCTGCCTCTGTACCTCCTGCTGTATGTGGGCTTGCGTTCATTTCTTGGCTGCCCTCACTATTTCACTGGCAGGACATCCCACTGTCCAGTCCTCATCCAGTGGTGCCTACCACTGTGACCCTGTTGGTGATCCCAGGCCCTCTGGTGCTCTAGCCCTATCCCCTGTACAGCCACTGGAAACACAGATCCTCTTCCCAGAGGGTACCTGAAAGCAGAACACACAGCATGGTGTGTGCATCCATGCAGGTGTGTGTATCCACACACAAACACCTGCCTATCTTCCCAAATAAATCCCCTAAGAAACTAAATGTATGGTAATCTTCAGTCTCAGTCACTTTGACACACCAGTTTTCATCAGGGTTTTGCCTATTTAGATGTAAAATGCTCCAGGACTGGACATCATCTTTGTGTCGTCCTCAAAATGTCTGGCACACATTGAGATAATTGTGGAATAACAAAAACTTTAATGTCTTAATTTCTATTAGGAATTCTATATAGAACTCAAATATTAACAAAAAGGAATACATTAAGTCAGCCAAGTTCTTTCTGTTTTCAGCAAACCCAGTTCAATCCCATCATCTTTTTTGATCTTTGTTCTGTGTAATTTGATTAAACACAAGCTAATGTTAACTTAAACAGATTGTATTCCACTGGTAAATAAGAAGATAAAAAATTGATTTTTTAAGTGAGGCTAGCCTTTACATTTTGTGATGGCTAAAACCCAAATATTCCTGCAATTAAAAAGCTGGCACATAGTTGGTTTGGTGGACATTTAGCATTGCCAGAACTTTATTATGGATAATAAATTGTTCCTTTTTTTTTTTAAACTGCAGAAGTATTAAGATCACTTGAAGAAGCTGAAGTTCTCTTGCACTGATCATTGTTGCCAATATTACTATAATGCCTATATAGGTCATTATTAGACATGTCTGTATTAATGGAGTTGTGCCACTCTGACCTGAGGGGGATGTAATGTAAAACCACCAAAGTACTGCTGCCAGAGGTGTGAAAACCCAAGCAGGGAAAAGGTAGGGAAGGCCATCTGAGGGCAGGAGAGCTCCTGGGATGCTGCGATGGCATCGCCAGGTGAGGCTTCAGCCAAGGAATGAGGGATTAGGTGATGCCTGAGGTTGGTCACATAGGAAAGAAGGACTTGGATCTGCCAGAGGGACAGCTTACTGAAGAGTAACCACCAGCATGAAAATATGTGTCAAGTTACTCAGTGGTCACTGCTTCTTCTGGGAGGGGAACTCAGTATTTGACCTCTCTCTAGGCTGATTCCAACATTCATTAGACTTCTGTTCAAAAATTTCATTTTGAAATGACTTCTGAAGATTATCTGTGAGCTGAGGAATGGCCTCCCCCTTAACAGCAACTTTAAAGAGTGACATTTGGTCTTGTTGTAAATACTTCATGCACACAGATATGTGTGTAAAACAAGAAATGTGCATAAAAGTTTGCTTCTGAAGGGAGGCTCTGCTTTTTGACTCCCAAAGAGAGAATGGGATCCCTCTGACCTGGACAGGCCAGGTCTTGTACACCCCACTGCTAATGAGAGTTATGGTTTCCTTGTTCACTTCCTGAAAGGTATCTATACATTTTCCTTTGGTAAATATTTTTGTTCCCACATGGAAACAGAATAATTGTTCAGTTTCTGGTGTGATTAATACTTTCATATATGAACCTTGCACCTATTGATCTACACTGAATTGTAAAGCCTTTGTTTTGTTACATTCTTATTAGAAATCTTGGTAGAATGCCTTTGGGGAGTAATCAATTAATCAATTAAAGGAAAAAACCTCCAAAAAGCAAAACACCAAAAAGCAAACAATGATTGATCTAAGGATATTGCCTCTTGGCGGTAAGAGAGGAATTTAAAATGCATGGAATTCAAAAGAGGAACACATTTCCATCTATTCCTTTGCTAGCCTAAAGAACAGCATGAAAACACTGTGATTTGGGTTTTCCCTGTGCTCTGCATGAGGAGAGGACACAATAGCACTGGACCCTACTACTCATCACTGCTTTTCACACCACTTCCAATGTGTTGCCAAATCCCTCAAGCCCAGACATATACCCAGCTTGGAGGCTGCCAACATCCCAAGAACCACTTCCAACTCTTACGTGTTTTTCCTCTGAATGCAGTATAAAATCAAGGCTGTCAAAGTTAGTTGCTTACACAGAGATCAATAATACAAACAAAAGGAGAAAATAATTCCACTTTCACCTGATGCTTGGCACACATCCTAAAAATATTTCTCTTCAAGGACAACATGCAAATCAAAAGGCCTTTAATTTTTAATGGCCATTTATAACTCTTCAAGGGGAGCATTAGAATGCCTGGGGCTATTTATTTTTTATCTCAAAATTTAAAATATTTATGTGTAACTAGCCAAGTGTCTCCTTTTATGTGTCTCCAGCCAAGGATACAAACATAAGTTTTTTTGGGTTGTTTTTTTTTTTTTAAAACAAGGCCATGTAACTAAACCAATGCTTCCCTGGGAAGCAGAGTCTTCCACCTTCCAAAACTAAAATTTGCAATTTTGTCACAGCAGCGTCTCTAAGAAGGTTACTGAGGACACAAGGAGAAGCCACAAGGTTCCTTACACCTTTTTCCTTCTGTTTTGCAGGGCCTGAAGCAGAGCTGGCCATGCTGTCTGGAAGCAGTGTAAGATCCAGGTACCCAAAGCATGAGGAGGGGAGAGATACTCAGCTGCTTTAAGGTTTCTTTCCCAATAGCACCTTACCTACTCACTGTCTGACTTTTAGCACACACAAAAAATAAGCAGGGGGCCTGCAGAAGGTGATTTCCTTAATTCCACAAACCCCAATCCATTCCTTGGGTAGACTGACCATGTGTAAGTGGCCTGCAGGTCCCATTGCATCTACAGAGCTTTCATTGTAATGTTTGCAAGTAAAGGAGTACACCTCTGGACTCTTACTGCTCTGTTTTACCATAACTAATAGCCCCACATACCAAATTTTGTTCATTTTTCCTTAAAAATCAGGTCAGGAAGATCTAAATGATGACAGAGCTTCTTTCTATTTTTTTTTCCTCCCAAGTAAACAAAGTGTTTTGTTTTCCCTGCAATACAATGGTTTTGATACATAACCCTAAACTGTCAGTGTTTGAAGAGACCAAAGTGTATTTTTATTTTCAGGATACAGAATGAAAATATTAAGCTGCTCTGACTGCTCTGGTCTTCCTCATGAGCAATGAAAAGAATGAACTTGCTCAGTGCAGGACACATAGCCTAACTGTAATAGTGAGGAGGGAAGAATGGCACTTTTCTAAGGACTATTCTTGGGCCAAATTCAAACATATTTTGCAAGTGTTGGGAAAGCATTACCCCTGAAATCCAGAAGGTCAGTCTTTCTGATGAGTGCTGGCTTCTTACCACCCTGCCAGCGGCAGGCACGAACAATAGATATATTTCTCTTGAACTTAATTCTCTGAGACATTTGTGAAAATAAACCATTTTCAGCTGAGATAATCCCTTGAAATGTTAATGTTTTGGAGGCAGTGGTGGGAAGTGCCAAGTGACTTAAAAATAGCATGACCAATTTTGCCTCTAGCACAAGTGGTCATTAGCATCTGGCCAAGGATGTTACATGACACTGGGTGGCATATTGTCCATTCATAGGACAGGGACATTCCTCTCAAAAAGACACACCAGCACACTCCTATTCATTATTCAAATGAGGGAAAATATTTTCCTCGCCCATCCTAGATTTTGCAGGACATTCCTGTGTGTGTTTACTTTTCTGGAATACATGTATTATATATGTACATTATATATACAATATTGTATAGCCATGATTAGATGTGCAGACACACACTCTCTGGTTACTGGTGACATGCATTTCCCAGTCCTGGTAGACACAAAATTCTGGGATGTCACCAAATACTACAGTGCTGTCACAACTCCTGTTCAAGATATCTCTGTGGTTCCTCCATTCGCAGCTGATCCAGCTGCACTGGTGCTGGGACCTGCCTGTGGGAAATGGATTTGTAGATCCATTTCCCACACCTGTCCTGTGGAGTTTCTCCCTGATGAAAACCATACCAACAGGCTGTGCTGCAGGTCTGGAATTCCTCCAGGCCCAAGCAGAGTACGGGACAGACCACCCCAGCATAACCCTGTCCCTCACCTGCTCCCACCCTTGAGGTCTGCAGCCCAGAAAGGATCCCTTCCCCTCACATGCACTGGAGCTCTAGAGCCCTCCTCTGAAATTTCAGAGGCAGACCTGGGACTCCACTTTCTGCCTTTCTGGATTGTGAGAGCCATTAGCCCAGTTTCCAACACAAACACTTCTGTGGTGTACTAGAGATATAAAAAAGGATTTTTCCCCCCATCCCTTTTTCTGTCCAGAAAGCTTTTCTCTCCCGGATTTGTCACTTTGGGTTACTCCCCTTTAGATGGCACTGTTACCACTTCCAAGAGAGATCCCTGCCGGGCACTGCTCTGAACAGGGCTGAAACTGGGCCAGGACTGCCACTGTCACTGGGTTAACAAGCCAGAGCAGGCCAGGAGTGATCCAGACCAGGGCTCTGGAAATATTTGCTCTAAAAAGTCTTCCTGGTATCACTCCAGCTCCCATCACTCAGTTGCTCACTCTGCAATGCCAGCGCAGCACAAGGGCTGTATGGGCAAGAGGAACATCTGACAACCTTAAGGACACATTTAATCTGCTCCTCTTCACAATCAGTTTGAAGTTGCTCCAAAAGTCAACAAGAGTCATGTGCATATACAAGGGTCTTAAGCTAATACATCTGCTAATTAAATAATAATTAAAAGCCATGCTCTGCAGAGGCACTGCAATCATTATTCTCATGCTTATGTCAGAATCACTGCTTTAATATTTTTCATGTCTACTGCCTCAGTTATCACCTGCTTCAATTGCCTAGGCTTTTCCCAAGGACAGAAAATTGTTTTAAGTGGCATTTAATGGGTCTGCATTAAATACTGCTACAGGTTGTGCACTTCTAGATGCCAATTAAAAGAATCTTGCCAATTAAGAGCATTTTCAAATGAAGAAGAGACATGATTCCAGGATACCATTCAGCAGTGGTCTGAAACAGTCAGAAAACAAATCAAAAAAATTATAAGAAAATGGTCATGTCATCTTAAAGCACTCAAAGAAACTGCTGGTGTGGTCCAACACTCTTTATTACATACAACACTCTCTCTCTACACAGCTAAACATGTTTGTTGGACCGCTTGCATTGGTGTTTTCCTCAGCTTTGGAAAGAGAAGAGAAACAGTGTAAGCAAGACAAGAGAGGCACAGGCATGGGCTTTCTTGCACCTACTTACCACCTACACTGGTCCTTGGGCTCTTTTTAAGAATCAGTCCTGTCCTCACTGCCTAGGAGCACATTTTACAACAGAATTTAGGTCCGAATCTGAGAAAAATCTATGTTTTGAACATTATTTTGCTGTGATGTAAGGAGATAAAGACATTGGACACAAAGGACTGTTGGCCTAAAAGAGGCTCCCTGGTATCAAAATAGGATTGGGCCCTCTGCTAAACAAGAGTGGAACTGCTAGCTGGACAAGTCAACCCCAAACTTCTCAGGAATAAGGCTGCACCTTTTTCTTGAATTAATGTTTTTCCTTTGCCAAACTGCAGTTCTACTCAGACCTCAACCATTTTGCCTCCAGGGTTCTCAGAAACGGATACACCCAACTGTTATTATTTTTATAATGTGAAATGTTGGTTTATTTTTTCCCATGCTGCCCTAACTCAAAGACAGCCAATTCAATTTTGTTCAGGCTTTCAGACAATAATGCCACCTCAGAAAATGCCTACAGATTGTATTTTCAAATGATACTGAAAAACTTGTAAGCCTGTGTCTATGTTGCAAGACAAATGACTGCCCAGTTACACAACTGCTTGAGTAGTCCCAGATTGTCCCACTGCATGTAGGCTCTCAGCTTAAGCATTGAATTTAAGAGTGCAGCAGCCTTAGTGCTCTCTGGAAGTCTCAGATGAGACAGGCGAGTAACTCAAGCAGAAATTCAGGTCTTTGGTGCTTTAAATAGTCTTCATGCAGTGCTCACCTGCCTGCATGCACTAAAAATGGAGCCTGAAGCAACCATACTCCTAAAGGAGGTACCACATCTGCATGGGTCTGGAACAAATCTTCATCTAATCCTGCCCAAACCTGCAGGCGCCTAAATTCTACAGGTGTATTATTTTTCACCTCCAGGCACTCAGAGGAGCATTACTGCAATCCCCCAGCTGGCCTGAGAAACACAGAGGAGCTGGGAACATGAGGTGCAGCTATGCTTGGCCAGACTTGGAGAAGATGCTATTAAATAAAGACACCTGAGCTGTTCAATTTAGGAGGCATTTTCAGGACAGATCCAACATGCACCACCAGCAGAACAGTCATCTCAAAGCTCAGTTGCAGCAGCTGCTCTCATTTAAAACATATCCAGAGGAGATGAAGGAGATATGAGAGCTCCTTCAGCAAATTGTGAATGTGATGAAAAATCTCTCCCCAGTGGACAGTGCACAGACAAAGCTGAGCTGACAATGCTCTGCCCTTTTTTATTTCCCTCTGATTTAAACAAGGATACTCCACAGCCAGCTCAAAAAAAACCCACAAACAAAACAGCAACAACAACAACAAAAAACCCCAACAAAACACCACCAAGCTAAAAAAAACCCAACAAAAAAAACCCCCACAAACAAAACAGCAACAACAACAAAAAAAAACCCCAACAAAACACCACCAAGCTAAAAAAAACCCAACAAAAAAAACTCGAAAAGAAAAAAAACCCAAAAAACTGCAACAAAAACCTAAACCCATCCAAAAATGTTTAGAAATACCTAACAAGCCCTGAAATACAGCAAAAAAACTCAATTCAAAAAGAAAAAAATCCAAAAACCGCAAAAAAACCACCTAAATCCATCCAAAAATGTTTAGAAATACCTAACAAGCCCTGAAATACAGAAATGTCAGGTCTAAAGAAAAATAGAGGGGAAAGATCTCCTGGGAAGGTATTTAAAATATTTAGGACATTTTAAGAACTTGTTTTTTCACTTCACTGAATTCTCCCTGGCAAGATCAGCTCCAACTTAGGGAAGAGAATGAACTGCTATTTATTCAAAGGTAACCTTTCCCACTAATATAAAAACCCCGAAAACTAAATAAAGTATTTCAGAATTTTTAAGACTCACTTAATTTAGGTTTTGTTTCCTTGCTTTTCTTTCTCCCATTTAACACAGAAAATTTATTCTTGTCTTTTCCAAAAGCAGGCAAACAGGCCATCAAGGGTGTTATCCAAGCCTTGGGTCCTACTGCTGGGGATTGTCTGCCTGTTTTACAAGGTAGCCAGGAAACCAGCTTAACCTGGGATGTTATAAAATAGATGGGCATGGTGTGACCCAGGTCTGGACCTCAGAGCCCAGCTACATTTCCTAGATCACTAAACAGCTTTTGAAACAAGCAATACCTTCACGTGTTTCATGGTTATTTTAGTTGTCTTAAAATGTATTCATTTTGACTTGAGTGAATAAATAAGGTTCTCTAATTACCAGCAACACTTTCTTTATGTTCTCTATACCTGCTGCGTGTAATCTTCTGCATGCTGAGATAATATTATCCTAACATCTTCAGGAACTGGCAGCCCTGTGACAGGGACACCCTCCCCAATTCATGGTAAATAGGAAGAGTAGATAATTATTGAGGGAAATCAAATTGCTTCCTTCATCTAACAGCTTTGGTTGCTCACAAGCATTAATATCTCAGTTACACTTCCCATTCCAGCTCTAGCAATCAGAGACTGGGGCTTCTAAGTTTCTGGATCTCCTTTACTCCCAAAAGCCTTTGCTTGTAACAAATACTTCATTCAAAATACTTCCTTTTCCAAGCTCCTACACCTTTTTTTTCAAATATATGGCATCAAATTATTCAACTTACCAGATTGGATGACATCTACACTTCACACACAATTTCTTTGGCCACCCAATCCCCAAGCTTGGTGACTTAACAGAGGTGCCAGATTTCCTTTGTCATTGCAGTTTTCCTTTCTATAATTCTACGAAATTTGAATTCCCTTCTCATAATAATCATTGTAAAGAAATTACATGCTTTGGTCCCAAGAACAAATTTTCAGTGACTGTGGAATAAATTTGGGAAGTGACAGGTGTAAAGGCAAGGAATCTTTTCAATGGTAAGAAGCACCCATTGCACTTACCTGCCTGAAAAAGTACTGTGTTGTTATAGCAAAGACATCAAAGCCACAGCTGGCCCTTTTAAGCTCATCTTGGATATTGATTAATTGCCGGGACTGCTCATCACACTTTTCCTTCAGTTTCTGAATAAACTGCTTTTCCGTGTCTCGCCCCTCTCCTGGTTTGGGGGAGAATCCATTTTTTGGGGTAGTTGGCCTTTGCTTGGGATGTCCTACAAAGGAGGGAAGAAAAGACCATTTGGGTCACCTAGTTTACATGTACAGATATGACATTTATGCATTTCTATGGCCTCTGGGACTCATCCCTACAAAAGAAAAAAAGGTCTACAGCGCTCACACAGAACTTCCAGTCTTTCAAAAACAAACAAACAAACAAACAAACAAGCATAGTGAAATATGTTTCTTTAGGGGTCAAAGCTCAAAGCTCTTTAACAGTCATCTCACCTCAGGCTCTGAGACTGAAAGTCTTCTACAAGCTGAGTAGAGCTGTCCAAAGAGTGTATCACTGAGAACTGAGGTTGTTGGAGGAAGGAAGCACCTCACCTCTGCTAGACATCTACAAGAACAGAGGTTTGCATCTCTCTTGAATGGCAGTGAGAGAAATGGGCACTTCCAGGTCAGGATTCACTTTATCTTATTGATGATGTGGAAAACAGCTGGGTGACATTTCTACTCTACACATGGTATCTTTGTTCACATGAACCCCCAGCCTGGTGACTTGACAGTGGTGCCAGTTTTCCTTTGCCCTTGCAGATTTAATTTTTCCTCTACACAGGACAACGTGGGGCTGGAGTTGTCCCTCCCTGAATGCAAATATAGCATGGATTGCTTGCTATGGGATATCACTTTTTATCTACAATGCTGCAGTCTACCTTGAGAATTCCCCTTGCTCTCACCTTTACAATGTGTCCAAAATTGCAGCACTTCGCAGATATGCACTGAAGTGCCACCAAGTGCCGCACAATGCACAAGAGTTACATCACTGGCTCTGCATGGCTGCTATCTCAGCATCATTGGTCACACCAGAATCATGGTTTGCCTGCAGAAATAGGCCCAGATGGACTCTGGCTCATTTGATGTGCTCCAAGTTGGCTTGAAGCAAGCCTGATGCTGTACAAAGATGTGAAAGTACATATTTTGTACATCTTTTGTAGCTTGTGTTTAGGGTATGGTGTCATATTCATATCAATGGCACCAGAACTGAAGCTTACTCATGATTAGCCACTTCAGAAAAGTGAGCTTTTTTTCCTCAGTTCACATCCTGCTTGAGTCAACTATCCATTTCTGTAGATATACCCAGTTATGAGGATGAAGCAGGAAGGGGCAGTGTTCTGGTGATATTGAACTGCTCAAGCCACTGCTTGGAAAGTCTGCTCTGTCTTTACCTTCTTTGCTTTCTGAGAACTCTCCTCTGCAAACATTTATGGCCAGCTGGGCATCATCTTTGCACAGCTTAGTGACTCTTTTTGCTCAGTCTTTCTTGCTACCCTTTTGCTACCCCTCAACTGATGGTCTTTAGTTCATTCCTGAATACTGGCCAGGAACCCCCAGTCTTCAACAGATCCTCCCATTATCCTGCAGTTTTTGCCCTAGAAGCTAAAATCAGTAAGAAAGAGGGAAAAATACGAGTCAGACACCTTCATCCCATGTGTTAATAGAGATGGTGGACGTGGGCCTGGAACATTTCTGTGTTAGTAGAAAAGGTTGTGTGTGCAAGAATGTGATAAAAGGGGACAGTTTGTAGTTTTATAGTCTTGTAGTATCTAGTTCCTAAAAACAATAGAGAAACCATGTGTACAACAAGTCTTCAGCAATCAATGTAATAGGAGACAGTCTTCTGCCATGAATACTACCTATTCCTTTCCTAAAAAGCCAAAGAATCCCTCCACAGAGATGCCTCTGATGGTATGAATCTGAACCAATTTGTAAAGTAGAGCATTACAAATTTCAGAAGTAATTTTGTCAGATGTGCTTTAGATCTTTTAGATCTTTAAGACTAAAAGGGTTAAGGTGGTCTGGGTTTGCAAATAGATCCTAAGAGCAGTTTTTCAAGATCAGGCAGGAGAACAGTATGGCTTCCCCAGGGCAAAACCCCAGAAGCCTATTCCTACTTTTTCAGATTCCCAGCTTGTGTAGAGCTGTTGGGAGCATATCTTCAATCTTGCTCAGCTACATCCTGGCTCCAGGCTAAGCTTACAGGGTGCCAGCTCCAGCAGAGATGCTTTCTCATGTCTCCAAGCATCTCGTGGTGCAGCTGTAGAGAGCCACGAGCGTTAAAAATCCCTTTGAAACTCTTTGTGTCCATGACCTGCATTTGTGACAAAGAATACCATGTTCTGCAGCAACATGACTAATGCCATGTCATTGGAAGACCCAAATAATACAGCACAAGGTGTTTTTGTCATTAAGAGAGCTCAAGCAGCATAGCTATTGCCCTCTATCCATTTTTTATGTCACTTGAAGCCTGTCAACCTTTTTACGCAGTAAGAAGAAAATACAGACTCTTCCATTCATGTCAAGGGGCTCTTAGCTGTGCAGTAGGTAATATCACAAAGTAAGAAACTCCTAAAAGCAAGAGCCATAAATATCTTTCTTTTTAGTATAAAAATCTTGGGTTGTTTAAGCAAGACAGAGATGTTACAACAGAAGGCTTAGGGAGAAGTGTAGGGGAAAGCCCTTGAAATCAGTTCAGTTTTTAATTAAAACAGAAACCCATCAGGTTGCTTAGTCTTACATCTTTCTAGCCTTCCTGTTCATTGGAAGATTTGAAGTGTACATCTCTGTATTGTCCTTGTCAGTATTATAAGCTGTCCTTGTAAATTAAACGCTGCTATTCTCCTCAGGGATAAATCTGAATTTCTCGGTTCATTTGGGTCTGAAAGGCAGCTTACTAAGCTTATTCTGCCATTGATGTCTCTCTTCTGTTGCTTTGCACAAAACAGGGTATATATTAATGATGCTGGCCCTTATCCTCAATGTCCTTTTTGCTGATGGTGGGACCAGAGGGGCAGACCCAGTGTGTGCTGAAATCACTGTACCCCTTTGATCCGCTTCAAAACTCCCAAGTCTTTTTTATCTACATGACTGTTTGAACTAAGGAGACATAACAAGTATATACTCATAATTAACACTGTCCATGAGGATTTAGATGGGGAATGCAATTAATTTGCCTTTTAACTGTCCAATTTCCAACATTTTGGTAAGGAAAGGGAGCAAATTACTTAGAGACAATTGTTATCAAGCATTCTGTAGAGTGACAGATGCCAGAAGCAGTTGGCTCCATTCTAAAATGGAGTGGAAGGAGAGCACTTGTATCTATGGACATCTGGTCCTATACACAGATCTCAGGAAGAGTGCATCAAAGGATAAAACTGAGATCCCTGCAAGACTGCATCTCAAATCTCCCTTGCAAGTCTTCAGATTCAAAGCTCAAAAAATTTGTGTCCGACAGTCAAAAACCAGCACTGATTAAAAGGAACTGAATGTGAGAAGGCCAGTAACAGAAGCAGATACAATCTAGAAACAGCACTAAGAAGTTTTGGAACCTGTTTCATGGCTGGATGTAGTTGTGGTGGAATTACCCGTGAGACACCTTCTCTCCCATCAAAAAGTGTAAACGATGCAGGAGCTTGTGATTCTGATGGAGGAAAGTCTGTGACTGCCCCTTATCATCAGCTATACTGTGTATCCTCTTCAAAGGTTGCTTTGAGTATTTTTTAAAATTGTTAAGTAGGTGAAAAAATTATCATGATTGCTTTGTTTTTGCTGGATTTATTATTAAAAAATGCCAAAGGCTACTCAAAACAAATAAATGAAGATGAGGTTTATTTTCCTACTTGATCCTTAGAGTGATAAACAAATTTACATTGGCTTAATTGCAGACAAGCAAGCTGAACAAATTTTTAATCAGTCTGATGGATGGAGGTCAGTTATTCAACCTCTCATGAGAATGAAGAAACCTTTGAGGCCTCATGAATTGGATATGCCAAAACTTCAGGCCTTGAAAATTATCAAGTCACCCGTGGAGATGCAGACCTCCTTAAGACAATACAAATACTCTGTACAAATATTTCAGTGTTCCATTTTGCTTTGTAATCCCAGTGGAGGCAAATCAGCTGAGCTGTAACACGCTGCTACAGCCACAATCAGTGCTGATGCTTAAACTGGACTCCCACCGTTATAAACACCAGTGAGCTTCTGGTCTGGCACGCTCTGCAACAAATTCTTTGGATTTCTCTGTGATCTCACCAGGTGCAAAATAGCCTGTAAATTATATGACTCAGAGGACAGTGTTAAGTCCATCTTTTTACTCTAGTATCTTTGTAAGGAGAGGAATATTGTGTCCTGTTGGTGCCCGGGAAGATTAAATTTAACCTTCCATTTTATTGATTTTGGTGGTTGAGAAGAAGAAGAATAGAGATTGAGTTTAATAATAATGGAGAAACTCTTGGTGCAAGTTATAGGAGCTGGAGAGCTGCTCTACATGATTTATGTTTTGCCACCAAAGGAAGCAACATGGGTTTCTATCCCCTACAGTTATAACTTAAGTATCACATAGCTGTAGAGTAGACATTTTAAGTATCCAAGCAGTCTTAAAAATCAGGTAAGATAAACTGCAAGCACAATGAAATCAGCGGGACCATGCACACTCATTTCAGAAGCATTTAGATCAACCAAAGGCCGGCCTCACAAAAGCCTTTAGGCACCTTATCCATTTATTAATGTACACTCAGTAGACATAAATATAAACAAGTTCTCTTTGTTTTAGTAAATAAAAAAGGTATTCTTCAGAAATGTTAAAACCATGTGCTTGTGCTCAATATTGAGGTATAAGTTGATAATGTCCCAATAGCACTTTGGAGCTATTACTATAGATAGTCCCTTTTCCAGTTATGCATAGAAATAGGCCAGGAAATTTAGTGCATAAAAGTAAGAGAGCAATACATTATCACTCCAGGCAATTCTCTGAGGTGTTTTTTATTTTGCTATATGTATTTGTCCTCTTACATAAGAAAATTGTAATGATAAAAAAATGTTCCTGTGCCCTTAAACATGTAATAGCATCAACTCTTTGAAAGAGAGATGATTGCATGGTTATAACAAAGAGAACAAAAGGCTATTCAGCTCATGCCTTGCTATGATAAAACCTGCTGTAGCCAGCTTAATGAAACTTGGACACAATCAATCCTCACTTAACAGTAGTAGGTCTCAGATTTGAGTGTGTTAACAAGAGATGCAAAGTCAACAAGTTTAAATCTTTCCTGAAACAGTGCTTTCAGGTTCATAAATACCTGGTGAATGGAGTTTTGTGGCTGTTACTGCTGATTTCTTAGGGGATGAGACAGCTGGTCTGCTAGCATCCTGATCTTTTTGCACTTCTTTCTTCACACCTGTTTTAGGAAAAAAAAAATCAAAGGTAGAGACACCTGGTTTATTATTCTGCTCATAACTCTGCAGAACTGTGTCACTAAGATACACATCAAAATGGCAAAATGTATTTCACCAATACATGTCCTGGGCTCTGCACAGAACAATGCTACACACACTTCTGAGTTGGATGTCAACCTGACGTGTCTGCAAGCACGACTGTGTACGTGCAGCTGAGCTGACATGCACAGCACTGAAGGAGGACAGAAGAAGACCTTACACACTCCCTTGGCTTTCCAGTCGTCTGCACCATGACAATGCCATTAAGGCACAAACAGCTAACCCATCCTATCTGTTCTCAGTGCTGTGTTCTTTCTCTTCACCTTGCTGTGCAACCTCATTCTGGGCTGCAGGAGAAGCGGAATAAAACTGTGCAAAGCTGACTGAAATTGCCTGCAAGTCCCTGCCCTGCCACCTTTTCCACAGGTAAGGAAGCTGCCTTTTCTGGAGACCAGCTTTCCAAGATGGTCTCACGTAGCAAAGAGAGAGGCCAGAACCAGAAGCAGGCAGGGGAGTGTCAGAGCTGTGCTGGACGTGGCTGCCAGGACACGAGAGTGGGTCTGTCTGTGCAGTAAGGCAGGCAGGGACAGAGGTGGGCAAGAACATTGGGGGCATAAACCTACAAGACACTGTGCCAGTGTGGGATGAACCAGGGCATGGAATATTTCTGAGAGGCAACTCTGTGTCTGTTATTTGTCCCACCACTGGCACTCTCTGCTCAGGGCCTTGGGATGATCTGCCAGCTGTCACAGCTCTACAGTCACAGACTGCCTTTGCACCAGGGAGACACAACTTCCTCTGAAACCAGAGTGGCCACCCAAGCTCAGCTCCTCCTGCCCACCCACAGCTCCCATCAAAATAGCTGTGGGGACCATGCTGAGTGCAGTAACATGAGGTCTGGCCCTGTTGACCATGGTGTGACAATCACAGGATCTCAACCAGAAATTTTTCATCAAAGAAGTAAGGAGAAAGAGCAATAAAAAGCAAACCCCTGGGACAATAATGTATTTTCCTGTTTGCTTTCCTTTTTTTAACCATTAGTATTTGTTGAGGGTTGTATTTTAGCCTGAAGGGCTGTATCACAGCACCTGGATACACAGGAAAAACAGAGAGATTTAAGGCAAATGACTTGCTATAGAGGGAAAACAAAGTCTGCCTTATTGACTTTCCCTTCTCTTATGAGTATGCTCACAGATATCTTATAGGAAAATGTCCCACAAAATCTGAATATCTGAAGCAGGAAAAAAAAAATCAGATTTTCTTGGTGGTGCCTAATGACAGTGGCAGTCCGAAAGCTAACAGTATCTTCCATTTTGCTTAATACAAATTGTGACCTGGCTCTTTCAACAGTGGAGAAAAATGATAATTTTATATGGGGATCATAATCTTGAGGGACACTTACTGCTTTACTAGTTTTCCGCTCCCTCCAAAGCCACACCTAGTCACAGCTGCAGTATATATAGGTTTATTTCTGATGCATCTTTCACCCTTCCACTTCTGCCTGCATCAGGACTTGCATGCAGAGAGCTGCAGACACAGCATTTGCCACGCACCAGAAGCTGAGCTGTGTAATTCCTAGCACTGTCTCTCAGCATTTGCTTGCAGAGTGCTTCTGGAAGGAGCACATGCACCTGCATGTCCAACTGTTTCTGGGAGAGAAGATGGGACAAGTTCTAAAACCCTCTTTGACTCTCTTCCACTGTTCATAGGCAAATCACACCATCACCTGTCAGGGGCTTGTAAAGACTGAACACTTGCTCACACCTTTACTTTTGTCCATCTCCATTTTCTCTGCTGTTCCTAAATACAACATGTTGAGGATGTGATTCTCATTTGTGATTAATACTTGTCACAGTGAGGTGACTAAAGATAGAAATTGCCCATGCCTGCCCCCTATTACACTGTAGTTTACTACAGAGTAGGACACAAAATAAGTTTATGGTTCCTTTTCATTACTAAGGACCAACCTTAGATGACAGCTGTGAGACAAAACCAGGGCTTGCTTTATAAGACATAGTTTATATAGTTATAGATTCAAACATCACTTTTTCATGGTAATAAGGCTTTGGCTTTTCTGGGGCTTTCAAAACAAAAATATAATGCACAAATGGGCCATATACTGAGTTCTTCCATAAATATTGCTATGCCAGATGTCAAACACAGGCAACAGCAGAGAAAAGTGTGTGCTTTCCTCATGCTTTCCTTAGGCATATAAATAATTAACTACTTTTGATTTTGAGATGTTTTCAATGAGGAACACCTGGGGAATACGCTCAGTCCCTTGACCTTAAGCACAAAACAAGAATCAATTCCCCAATTAGAGCTTGGTTGAGAGAAAATGGAGCAAAGAAGCCCAGGATTTTGCAGAGGGCAAGGCAGGCTCTGTGCAGAGCAGTGGGAGCTGTGTACGGGCGCTGCCCAGTAGGTGCAGCTGCATGGGGGAGATTGGCTCCGGAAAGTGGAAGACCAGCAGAAAGAAAGTGCAGACAGATATATGGACAAGGAAAGATAAGCAGGACTAATAACAAGGAAGATCAGTGCCCTTGCTCATTTTAAAAGACTAGGAGAGCTCCTGAGGTCTGGTGAGGCAGCGGCGCAGCAAGCGGGCAAGGGAGGATGGGTTGTGGCGCGAGGGAAGAGCCAGTGCCCAGTACAGCCTGGCTGGGAAGGGGACAGGGACAGGGACACATGGAGCTAGCTATTATTCAACTTCTCCTTCAAAAGTAGGAGGGCCCTGCTGGCGTCTCTGTGGCCCTCCTTAGAGGAGAGGGATTTAGAAAGCACACAGCAGGCAAAAGGAAGGACGGTCTGCGGGAACAAACTGTTATCGTTTTGCTAAGCTCATCACCCACAGGGAAATTTTAGGGAAGGAGCCATCCCTGGCATCAGACCTCATATAAGAGCTCGAGCTGAATGCTTTTCTAAAAATGGGGCTTGTTCTTGTCTTTTGAAACAACAGCTGTTAGTTGGTTCAAAGAGAAACATTCAGAAAGCATGTTGATTTCCTGCAGGGAAAATAAATCTTTAGATTACAAGTGTTTGGGCCCAGATTTTGTCATTTCACAGAAATATAGAATTTCAAGTTTAAAATATCTGAGGGAGAGCACTGGTGTAGTAATCAGCATAATGTGCAGTAGCACAGGGTATAGTGCAGCAGGAGGTTATAAAGTTTGATCTTTTCTAGCTTGAAGTGTATGAAATTAATTCAAAGACTAAAATGCACAAAACACTTCTGATGCTCCAGGGTAACTCAGGAAACAAGACAAACATTATTCAGTTGTTATTACAGGCCTGAACACATGTAAAACCTCAAATCATATTCTGTCATATATATTTTGAAATGTCAAAAGATGTTATGTGTGCAATCATAAAATAATAAAAATTACATGAAATTACAAAAGGAAATTAAGCACCATAAGGGTATATTTCTTGAACTTGCACACTTTTTTCATTTTCTTCTAAATTCATCTTTTATAATGTATAGTAAATCTGATCTGGAACAAAATTTATTCAAATTCTTAATGTTATTGCCCACAGACTGGAAATATGGAATTCCAGTTAACTCTGTGTTAAATGCCTGTGCATTAGCCTTATTCCTGCATAATCAGGGCTTTTAGCACTGAGCTTCCCAGCAAAAAGCTCCTGGTATCTCAGGAACTTCCACTAACTTCCAGACTTTCTGGAACACTTTCCAAGCCACCTTCTACCACTGACAGAGCTCATGCAGTGAGAAATTTTGTTTCTGGTAGCCAGTAATCAAAGCCACAAAGTACTAATTTTTATGTGAATCTACATTCCATTTAAGGTTATAAATCTCTCAACATTTTCCCTCTTTTAAAAGATATACTTGTGTAAATAAATGGATATTTCAGGCTGTAAGAGAACAATGAGCAGAAATATTTGTTTGTCGTTTCTGCTAGTGTGCTAAAAAACATTTTCTTTTGAAAAAGGCTTCTAAACACACAGTTCTGTAAAGGTATTTACATTTCCTAATTAACATACACAACCTGCTCCAAATGAAACAGAAGGAGCAAATACAAAAATAATTAGAAATACAAGGCAAAACATTCCAGAAATCACACAGAAAAATAGCAGACAAACAAAGCCACTTTTCCATTCCTCCAGCAGTGCTGAATGCTAGCCTAGGGACCAGAGCAAAAGATACCTTGTCCAAGACATCTCCTCAAGCACTGCAGAATCAGCACTTGCATTTGCCTGTACATTTTTGAGTCTTCAAAAGCCAGTACACTGGGATAGGCTTCAATTTGCTTTTGTAGTTCAGACTGAAAGCAAGTTAACAAATTGTACACTGAGTATTTATTCCAAAACAAATCCTAGCACGCAGTAGACATCATTAACAATTCAATGGGACTAACTGCATTCAGATGGATTCCAACTGTTCTCAGGAGTATTTTATAAGTTAACTAATGCAGTTTGCAAGTTTAAAAAAAAACAAAAACAAAAACAAAAAAAAAACAAACCCAAGGAAATATCTTCAGTCACTCACAGACACAGGGAGCTCCTTTGAGCTTTCTTCTGCCTTTCCCCCTGATACCCATGACTAGTCATGTCCTTGGTGAGTAATGACAGATCCCTGCATGCATTGTTTGAGACAAAATGAACAAAGCTGGAAATATGATGGATTTTGTAGAATGAGAGGAGTCTAATTTTCTCTAGAGACCCTCTACTTCCTGTGATCTATGAGACACTGAACAACTGAATAAAGAAGTAGATGTGGAAGAAAGACTATGTATTTCTTGAAGTATAAACTGCTAATTTTCCCTTTGTGTTTGTTTCAAATTTAATGTCAATCTGATAAGAAAAAAGGATAACTATTTAATTGTCTTGTCTGAAAACGGTTGCCTTGTTCTTGTATTAATATAGCAAAGTCTCTTTAGCTAGTTCTTCAAAAAATAAAGGAAAAAATAAACTTGATACAATGAATCATTCTTTGGACTGAATAGAAAATCTCAGGGTAATTCAGAACATCCAAAGTTAAGTTGAAGAGTTAAAACAACTACTCCTCTTTCTGCCATTTTGCATGGATCCTATGGCATTTTATTGTCTCCTCCTGTTTAAGGTTGAAATTTCAAACCAAGACACTTCCTCACCCAGCTGTGCTATGGCATGTTTCAGAGTGGTTCCCAGAAGAAAGGCAGCAAAGCTTGCAGATGAGCTCCCATTTTCACCTGCAGGGTAGTGCTGCATATCCCAGTGTTCAGTACAGGAACAATATGAATGTGACCCACTGCTATTCAGCTTGGAAGGAAACGTGTTTGCAAGGGGGAACAAAGCAGCAGCAGACTCTTCTCCCTTCATCCCTGCAAGAGTGCTGGTGTTCACTCTTCCCCCCTCAGCTGACCTCAGCTCATCCCTCTCCCTCCTGCTGACATTCTGCTGCCTGGATTTTGCAGAATCTGATAGAAAACCCCACATTTTACACTATAAGATTGCTGGTGAGAGCTGAGATAACGCTGGCCTCCTATTTTTCATCTTGACTGATTGCATTTAACAGCCTGTCCTGTTATATATGATTTACTGGTACTTGTAGAAACACAGGAATTGACTGGGTGAATATTTTGAACAATGCTTTTGATTGTCTTTAATTTAGGGACCCAAGTAGGAACAAGCTGCTCAAATGAATACCTTATTGCCACTGTCATTGCACCCAAATTAGGATATTTCTTATGCATGTCAACAGTTATTAAATAACAACTAAGCAGAAATAAGAATCTCATAACACACACTCCTCAAATTCCATAACAGGGCACAGAAAAAAATAAAATCCCAAAGCTCTCTGATTTCATAGACAGTTGGGTGGCAGATCCAGCCTGGTGGACAGAACTGAGTCTCTGAACATTGCCTTTTGCAGATATTCCCCCATTTTAAGGGAAATTTAAACCAGAAAATTAATATATGTATGTTCAAGTACTATGTATTTTAACCAATATCTGTGGAAAGAGGAAGCTTACATGAATTTCAGAGCTAGATTATAGTTGCAGAGTTCCTGAAGGAGAGCTGCTTTCACCTATCATTAAACAAAATATGAAGCAATATAGAATGTAAGTTTTACTTAGATTATCACTGCACTTCCAGAAGTAGCTAATATATTTAAGTGAAATTAAAAGATTTCTCATTTTCTAGTCAAGTATGTGCTTTCTTTTCCCTTTTCTATAAATTGACAGACATGTAAATATAAAAAGGGCTGTGCAATACACTGAAACCTAATTAAGTGCACTCTTTTCACAGAGCAGTTGAAAGGCCATCAGTTCATGCCTGCAAAACCATTTGCATGACAACGATCTTCCACTGCTATTGTCCCATGCCAGAATTCTTTTCTGATCATCTGAAGCACAGCATCATCTGCTGCACAGCAGAAGCTAAAGAAGTCCATTTTCATTAATTAAATATTTTTTTATTCCCTGCAGTCCAATTTATTTCACAAGCACTTTTAGTGAAATATCAGGAATATAATGGCTCTTGAGCAGTTGTGTCTTTATATTTTTAAGTGAAAATTTACAGTTCATGTGGTTTTCTCAGGAAATAGCTAACACATGAACATTTTCATGTGATTTTTGATGGCTATTTTTGATTCATTAATATAGGTAGATATTTTCATTTGTGAATTAATTTACTATTCATACATAGATAAAATCATGCACATATCTGAAATACAAAGGTAATAATTTTTACATTGCCTGATATTGTACTGTTTCAGAAATATTATTTATATTTAAATTACTGCCATTTTCTTTGTAAAATACTTTCCTCCTTCCTTACATAAAATATGCTGTGTATAATACACGTAGTGCCTGTGCTCCTCAGCTGTAAGTGCTCTAAGCACTTCAGTTTAGTAACTGCAATGTCTTACACAGGAGATTGGTCAGATGCTAAATATATATGCAACATCAAGCCTATAGAAATCACTGTCCAAAGGATACCTAAACAGAAAAATTTACATTCTGTAAGTATCTCTATCACATTGGGATCTACACCCAGTGTTCATATGCCACTGCAAGAGAGCCAAGATTAGAGCTGCTTAAAAAACGTTAACTTCATAGATTCTTTAATTTATTTCAACCTTTGCTCCTATCAAATACTTAGCATTTTGAGGGACTGTGACACTCTTTTAATTGAAAAAAAATAAATTGCTGCTGACTTGGCTCATGAAAAATTAAATCAGAACATTGGACTATCATAGTTTCTTTTGCTTCTGTCTGTTGTGTATAATAACAACTTCCTAAACTTGTCAGCTGCCCCTGTTCAGGAACTGTGTCTGACTGTTTGCATAACACAGGCAGGTAACCCTACTTCCATGTTTAGTTTCCTTCCAGAATAAATCAGGCAAGTTTATGACATGGTAATTGCTGAGTTATCCCTTCATCCTTACCTTGACCCATGGGACTTTTATTGTATTTGGTTTGGTGAGTACCTGGAGTCCAGCCAAGGTCAAACCACTACAACAGGTTAATCTGCCTTGAAACCAGGTGGCAAGAACTAGCAATGCATAAAGTCTTTGTCTCATATTTTGCACCGACTTTTCCTTCCCAGCTCCACTTGCAATGCGTTATCAAACCCAATGGAACTTACATAGAGATGAAACAGTATTGAGTAAGAACCAGCCTGGATAAAATTATTCATTTTGGAATATAAAGTGTTAGATCTAACCTGAACTTGATGGAACTGGTCATTTGAGACATAAATGAATTGAGCAGAAGGAGAGTTAGGCAAGGAAACAATCTGGAAACAAGACTAAGATTTTTTTGCTTTGTTTGCTTGCCTCCTTCTGCCTCTCTGAATAAAAAAAACAAAGATTACTTAAACCTAGAGGCCAATATCCTCATCACTGCAAACACACCTAGCAATGAATTATCTGCTCGATTGAATGCTTTGGTCTCTAAAACAATGCAATGTTTTCAAAAAGCTGCTTGTTGAGAACCAACAACATATCCCTAAATCTCTGGCATGTGTAGTTAGGGACAGTAAATGCCTTCAATTCTACACATAACTCACAAAATGAGATTATAGCTGTATTGTTGACCGCCTTCAAAAGAGTCTACAGTAAATGAAGTCCAAATCAGCACACCGGCAATGGGCCCAAGGATGGCATGAAAACTAATTAAAAACAAGCAGTAAACAGCATCACAGCAAGGTTTCTGCATTCCTTGGCCTAAGGCAGGTGGTGTTTGAAGTTCGGAGCACTTACCAGCGGGTGCTGTGGCAGTTTTTGGTGCTGGCAGTAAGCTCCTGCGTGGTGTCGCTGTGCTGCTCGATACCTGCGTCGCGCTTTTGCTGCTCCCCTTGGGAGCATCCTTGGAAGGTGCAGATGCCCTGGGGGTGGTCTGCTCTTCAGTCCCACAGCTGGAACCTGCAGGAGACCGGAATTGCACTAATTAAAAATCCATAAAAAATGTATGTGAACTGTGGCATACAGACTGAACTTTTATCAGCAATTATAATCCACAGTGACACGTTCTCCCTGCAGCTTGGGCTAAGTGACATGGACTTTCTCCAGTAGAAACCCTCAGGTAGAAATAAAGAGTTCCCAATAATTTACTTAAATGCTAAGTCTTGGCAGCTGACTAGCTGTCAGTCACAGTCTGATTCCAACAGGAAATTAAGACCTCGTCTTTGTCTACCTCTGTGAAGGTACGTGGCTACAACACTCATAAAGAAACCGAGGAATTCCTAAATATATGGGTGGATGAGTTTATGGTTTTTTAGCTGCTAGAGAAGCCACACCGCACAATCACCCTGTCACTTGGAAACTGCTGATGTTTGAAATAGAAGGGAATAGCAGGGCTCTGGGGTGCAAAGTTTCAAATTCTCCTGCTCAGGTGGAGATTTCCCACTAAGAGTCCCTCAGATCACACTCAGACTTTGAATAATAAGATAAAGAACGAATAAAAAATTCCGCCTTAACTCTCACATCCACTTCAGTCACATTCTCATAACACATATTAGGTTGCCAAGTTTTCCACTTTAAATTGACCTTTTTCAAAACTTTAAATGGGTTTGGTGTCCTCCTGCATTTGCCATTACAGAATAATGACATCCTAGATTCCTTGTAGACATAAGGAAAACAATATTTCCTTAACATTTGAGAAAGGCAAAGTTGGAATGTTGTTTTTACCTATCTTTCAACGAGGCCTAAGAGGAGCAAAAGATTACAGCAGATCTGGTCTTAAACATTTGCAGAAGAATGAACATTTTGTTTGAAAAAATAGTGGAGATAGTGCAAGAAATGCAAAGGATGTCAGAAAAGACCTATAATTTTTATTTCAATTGTTTTACAAAGATACAATATAATATTGGTTAGGTACTGCCTGCGGGAAAATGATAGCATTATCTTAATAATTGGCACATCCAAGTCTCCAATATTTTTAGGATGTAGGCTTCTTGAAAATGTGCAAGTAAAGAAGAGATTTCATTTTTGCCTTTATTACTGAAAATCTACTAGAGAAAAAAAAGTAGGTTGGAAAAGAAAATCCTCTTTCTGATAAAGGAAGAACATCCTTTTTGGCTCTGTAAAAACAGCTTTAAGTTTTGCTGTGTCTTTGAGGATACTTGCATATATGTCTTAATTTAAAGGGTGTATGTGCAGTATAAATGGACTTCTACGAACCTATGTGACCTTTCCAAGCCACACTAAAAACTCAAAAAAGTGTATTGTACTCTATACAGGAACAAAAAGACCTGAAGCATTTGTCACCTTTACACATCTCTGCACATAACAACCCCTCAGCACATCAGGTTAATGTTGAATATCCAAACTGCATGCATTTTTCACCTGTGTAACAAACATTTAAGTCTATGTGCTGAATTAACTGTGACAAAACACTGCTGACTTCCATAAAGTCACAACAGCAGAAAATCTGGCCCAACCTAGCCCATCTCCTCTGCAGCTGTGCACGAGGGCATCTTTTCTGCCAGGTGCCCAGGGGATGCTGCAGCATTTGTGTCCACCTCAGGCTGTCTGCACCACACTCCTGAAGCTATTCCTGAAGTGGTCTCATATATATGCTTACCCAGTCAGCTTGGGTAACACCACTTGTACAAATCTTTTTGCTTTCTTCAGCTATTTTTTTATAAGTTTCCATTGCAGAAGCACTAACCTTGAAGAGTAAATTACTCTTATTATTTGTGGAGATATGGAGTTCAAGTGTTCTTTAATGGAAACCCTTTATTCTCAATTTCAGCATTCATTCACTGCTCAGCAGTGTGGAGTGAGGGAAGAAGGGTGAGGCTGAGAGGGAGCAGGTGTTCCCTACAGAGCCTGGAGAAGACCATGGGAAATTCCAGAAGGAATTCCCCAGCAGCTTGTGGAGAGGACCACGGTGGAGCAGATATTCACATTCCACACTGGCACAGGTGGACATGGCCCAAAGGAAGCTGCATCCATGGAGAGCCCTTGCAGGAGAAGGGCCCTGGAAGAAGCTGGAGCAGGTTTATCCTGAGGGACAGCAGCCCTGGGCAAAGAGCCATGCAGGAACAGGAAAAAGTGTGAGATGGAAGAAATGGCAGAGAGGAAGTGTAATGGACTGTGACCCCCATTCTCCTCTCAATGTGCTGCTCAGTGGGGAAATGGGATGGAGGAGGTAGAGGAATTGGGAAGGGAGAAGTGAAGATGAGACTGTAAAGAAGCAGTGGGGGAAAGCTATTTTAGTTTTTTGCTTAGTCTTTGTTTCACACCTTGCAACTCTATTTTAATTGTTAATATAATAAATAATTTTTCCAAGTCAATTCTTTTTTTGCCTGTGACAGCAGTTGGTAAGTGATCTCCATGTCTTTATCTCTACCTGTGGTCTTACTCACCTTATTTTCTTTCTTGCCCTGTACAGGAGGTGAGACAGCAGCAGGGCGAGTGCCTGGCAGCCAGCCAAGGTCAACTCACCACAACAGCAATACCAGGACACCCAGGATTTGCTGAGATAAGGTCAGTGTTTCTCTTAAGAGACATTGTCTCTCACTTTGATGGAGATTGGAAAGAGACAGTGGGATAAAACAACATATGCGTGTATAATATGCCCCAAAAAGCAAATGTTTGCCGCTTCCATGGATATCACTAAGGCAGCCTCTAGTTCCCCAGGAGCAGAGGTAGGTGAGTTTCACCTTGCTAGATTCCAGAGCTCAAACAGGAGTCAAAGAACAAATTAAATTAAGGACCTAGGAGAACGCATATTTCTCTTGATCTAGGAGGAAAATAAAGATTTTGATTTCCTTCAAGGAATCCACTTATAACAAAATGAGAAAGATTGTTCATCAAATGGTCCATCTGTTAGTCCCTCATGAAATAATGCCTCCCACTATTATCTGCAGCAGGTGAATCAGTAGCATCTGCCTTTCCATGATACCACCTCTTATTTTTCAGAACAGAAACACCAGATGTGCAGTGGGTGAACAGTTACCAGGTGACCACATCCTTTGCTGTACCTCTTCCCTCCTACTCCTCTACTTTGGCATTCTGTCCAAACCAGGGGAGACTCTGCTTGCCTTTGAAGCCCCTGGCGAGTCATTTGGGGTCTGCTACATAAAAGGCCCTGCATTTTTGCAGATTCTGTGCTCTGTGAGGAGCAGCACTGCTGACTTTGCAGTAGAGTGTTTAACAGGCTATTAATGATCTGCTGGGGCTGAAGGCCTTCAGCCTCACTTTTATCATCTCCTCACTATGAGCCCCAAGGAATCCTACTCTTCTGCTTCTGAGAAAAAAAAAAAACCTATCGAAAAGAAGAACATTCCTTTGAAGACTTGCAGTTACTTTGGAAAGTCCCAGCTGCAGCCACTCTTCCCCTACACTTGGTTGCCAGGAGACATGGAGAGATTAGGGCTGGGAACACATTGTAGGCTGCATGCTCAAAGAATACCATGACCAAAATCCCACTGGCTCCTAGGTATCTTTGAACCACTGTTTCTCAGTATGTATCAACATTCTTTTTACCGTCTGGCTGCAGCTCATTTCAGGGGTTCCTCACCCTCAGAAAAGGAAGACTTTTTTCTATGTCACTATGAGTTTGTGCTTCTTGTAGGTGCTCTTTTTCTGGAATTATTTAATAATTTAATAAAAAAGGATAGAAATATCATATGATAATACTTATAACCGGAAAACTAGCAGGAACATGAATGGGTAGAATTCTGCATTTGATGAGAAATTAATTAGGCCATGTTGTGTGGCAGGTCTTGATCTGAAACAAGACAATGATAGGAAGGGCTGTGTTCTGGAGCCCCACAGCTACAGATTTCCCTGTCCGAAGTCAAGGGCAATAAAGTCTCCTTTTGTTGGAGAATTTGCATCCTCTCTAGGAAAAGCAGCTTGTTTGACAATGCCTACGGGTGTGTATCTTGCTGACAAACAAACTGCAGAACAATGTTACAGCATGAGTGCAGCTCCCCGTCCTGTGAGCTGCTATGTGCAGCCTATGACACTCAGAGACATGGAGTGAGTTTCCAGCTCTTACAGTGGGTCAAGCCTTCCCTGTGCTGGCAGGAGGCTTGGAGCTGATAGCTCCTGCCACAACTGTAGTCACACTCAAGACACCGGGAACACGCTGGCATCGTGCGTGTTCACTGAAGGACAAACGTCCCAGGGTTATGGGAAGGCCTTTCCAGCATAAAGATCCTCAGACATTACCTGATGCCAAGTTAATGAGAATGAAGTTGTGCCTAGCTGTTGCACCAGTGATCCCACTTAGCAATTCTAAATCACTTCCCAGTCACGGAAATGAAGAAGCTTTAAAAAAGGATTTGAGCCACTTTCCAAATTCACATAGCAAGGAAACAGCAGAGACAGAGAAGTGAGCAGAAAAACCTGATGATGAATGAGGCTGGAATGACTATTTTTCACCTGCAAAACACTGGGAAGTATTATTCCTCTGGGTTTTACTAGGCTGCACTTTTGTGCCCTAGTTTCAAGCAAAAGTACAAGCATAATGTGAAATTTAAAGTCACTGCCATGGGGAATGATCTGATAAGAAAAGTACCTAAACTGCTGAAAATAATCAGGTGATGCTTAAAACCAAAACCTGCAAGACACACTTTTCACAAACTTGGGACATTTGCCCACCCTTCAGGTAATGCCCATTCTTTATTCCTGATTGTTACTTGTGAAGTGGTAAGTCAATTTTATAGAATGATTACCAGATATGCAACCTGTCAAACGAGATTTTTATTTCACTACTTTAGGGGTTTCTGTTTTGAAGTCCAGCATGGTATATTTCAATATGAGGTTTCACAGTGTAATTTTCAAGAGACACAATTAAACATTCAGCTCTGTAGCTCAAGCTGAAACAAAGCTATGGACCAAGATGTATGGTGTGATCATTAGCCCTGAGGGCTAACCAGGTTATTAAGATGTTTTGATAGTGCATAAGATTACTAGCTGGCTAATTGTTTTGGTTGGGTTTTTTTTTGCCTTTGCAGAGAGACAGTGCCTGGTATTTCCTCAGGCCTAATATGCAAGAGATCAGTCACCAGCTCATGACAGGTTTATTTTCCATCCAGAAAAGAAGATGCTTAAGAATTGATATCCACACAATGCTTAAACCTAACTTAGCTCAAAGTCTTTTTTCCTACTGCTTTTTTTTTTTTTGGCTCAGACAAAGACATTTGAACAATAATTCCCTGTAAAATACTTATTTTGTGCCTGATAATATGACTTAATAAAAGCTCATTTTTCAGAATCTTTACATTCAAAATGAAACTTGAATTTTAAATTCAGGTTAATAATTTCTACCAAAATAAGCAGCCACAGTTGCAGTTCCTGTCAGCACAGCTTTAGATAGTTTTCGGTCTCTGCAATGCCCATGATTACCTCTAAGGTTGCCCTGTCATTGACAGGGAGGGAGTTTTGTGCCCTTTGTGCCAATTAATCATTGAAGATTGATGAAAACTGTGATCAGCCATGGCTTCTGTACATTAACACACCTGTAAAAGATTGCTGCATGTTCATCCCTCTCCCCGTGTCCTCCAGTCCCAAAGCCAAGCACCTTTCTCCTGTGTCACCTGCTGTCAGATGGTTCGGGCCCCTGGACCTGGCTGTGCAGAAAGCTGTTGGGCACCTGAAGGGTGGGAGCCCTGCAAGGTTGACCACCACTGGAAGAGCTGCAAAAGCAGCTCTGTGCAGCTGCACTGACAGGCTCTTCTTCCACCTCCAGCTGCCCTGGCTGCTTCTGCAAGGGCTGTATCCTGCACTCACGGCTGATCCAGGCAAGCAAAAGACAGAGATGGTGTTTTTGGCAGGGCAGAGGGAAGCATCACCTCTTCAGCCTGTGCTTCCTAACTCAGGTGGCAGCTGAGCTGCCAGGGCAGCACTGGTAACTCTACTTCCAGCAGGATGCCCCTGCACACATGGCCTTTATTTGAGGCTTGGTCCATCAGACTGTATTTACACTGCTAAACAAAAGCTGGCCAAATATTGTAAGCTGCCTCATCCTGACACCACCCAGGCTGATCACAGCAGCTTTTCCTGAGAGGGTTAGAGTAGACAAAACCATGGCCACAGTGTGAAGAATAGGGTGAGGGATCAGGACACTGGGCTTGGCCTGGCTTCTAAGCTTTCCCTTTCTCACCAGCACAGCTGGAGCTGCAGCCAAGGAGCATCCACTGAGCTGGGCCATGTATGCTCCATGTCACTGGCAAAGGAGGTCATTCCACTTAGTCTCACTTACATCAAAGTGGGCTTAAGAGAAGTAGAGGTGTGTTGCCCCTGCCAAATGGAATTGAAGCTCCTTCCTTTACATGATTTCCTGGTTTTGATGACATTGAGTTTTTGAAATCTAGATTAATTTTTGTGGCACAAATGCATCTTCAGTGCCCTTCATACATAATAGATAGCAGAAATACAGCCTTCTGCTGATACACCTCCTTGTATCAATGCTAACTAATTCATTTCACATCACCAAATAAAATACATATTTTAGGATCCGGCTATGTGAATTTCTTACTTGAGTGGAGCCATGTGCTACTCCCTCCTGAAGTGTTACAAGCCTCATTGGGCAAGGTGAAAATTTCACCACAAAGTAAAATCTCTGTATGTGTTACTGGGAATTACAGAGAGCTTGCTGACTATGCCAGACTTTGGAATCACATAACCCATTTTATTTGGGTTCTGGTGAGATGTTACCTCTCTGTCAGGAAAGATAAGCATTTTATTATGGAATAAAGTCTGTATGTTTGTGGTCACGGATTCTACAGCTGCTTGGCTAGCTGAGAGCTTTTGCATTGGCTGGCTAATAAAAACCACATAGGACATGGAGCGAAGACAGCATTGTATTTTACTGATCCATTGTAGTATTTGTCAGAAGGGATAAGTTTTTTGGAATCATGCCAAAGATTGTTGCACAGACATTTTAAAATGGGCCTCAGACATCCCTGTTTATCTACACATCCCTGTGTATCTACCTTCTGAAAAAGGAATCTCCTGGCATTACTTGGAGCTGAGCCATCAAAGGTCATTCATGACCAAATCTTCCCTGCAAACTTTCCTCATTCAGTGCATGGCTCTGATCACAGTGACAAGACACATCCCACATCAGGAATACTCCACTGGGGTGTCTCTTGTGGTACTCACAGGAGCTGACACAGTAGAATTATAAACTGAGGGAATGTTTGCTTCTCTAACTGAGAAGAGAAAAATATACCTGCTGTAAGTTTCTGCTCTAGACATATGGATTAAAATTTCTAACAGATCAGATCAGAGTAACCTGATCTTACTCTGTAATTACTGAAGCCTATCAATTAACTGTAGCAGGTTCTTAAAACCTGACATACACTTGAAGGCCAGCATGTAATCATAATGTTTTGGAAGCTCTTCTTGCTCACACAAGTTAAGAACATTTCAGTTAAACATTTAAATTCCTCTACGGTTCATTTTGGGGGAGTAAATAAGTAACTATATCCAAGCAACAGGTTTTCTGGGATTCTTTGTTCAGTAAATTTATAGAAATTGATTGTTATTGAAGGCTGAATTTGTAAGAAACTGATATTTAATCCCTATGAGGGCAATTGAGGTGTTTGTTTTTGGTGCAACAAAATTTTGACTTAGGCTGGATGTTCTAGGCAAAAGACTACTCTCTATGCAAGCAAAAAGCACGTGAAGAAAAACAGGAGCACAGATTTAATTCACGGCTTGTCTGACACAGTCATGGACTGTCTTACAAAGGAGATGGATGAATACAGGTCCAGGGGCCAGTTCTCCCTCTCATTGCCCAGCAGTGTAGTCCTCTACACCACAAAATTCCCAGGCACTGTAGAGCTCTCAAAGTAACACCAAGCACTGATGGCATTTTTGCCACAGACACATATATGGTCCAATGCCCTCGGCTGCCAGAATGACCCCTGGGATCACCAGAGGAT
Organism: Passer montanus; assembly: GCF_014805655.1. Taxonomy (NCBI): domain Eukaryota; kingdom Metazoa; phylum Chordata; class Aves; order Passeriformes; family Passeridae; genus Passer; species Passer montanus. Next base: position 1,971,491 of record NW_024368818.1, read on the forward strand.
GGCCAAACATTAAAATAACCAGAAAGAAGATACAGATAACTTCCATTTTCTACTACCACTAAAGCACTAATGGCATGTATCAGACTACTTAGGGGGAATTTTCCTGCACAGGAAGATTTTGATGTTCCTGGGTAGTCCTTCAGTCTCAGCACCCACACTTCTAGAAACACTAGTTTTGTAGCATGACTTGTGCTCATGACCATCTGCTTTCATGGCACTGAGCCTGCTTCTGAACTGGCATACCAAACCCTACGGGGCACAGGCACCCATGAAAGACAGAATTAGAAGTGACATCTGCTCTGCAAGAGGTTCCTCCTCATGGCAAGAAGTGCCAAATTAGAGCCACATGCCTTATTATAAGGAGTGACATCTGTTGGCCCTCATAGCGTTTTGTCATCAATAAATGCCTCTTCCCCAGAATCGCTGCTTTTAATTTGCTTGAACACTGGCTTGGAGTATTTTGACACTTAAAGGTATATATAATCCTTGGGAAAAGTGTTAATGACATTCCAACAGATAATGAATTTCTGCCAGCTTTAGCAAGCCATGCTGGTTGCCACAGCCCAGCAGACTAGGAGAGGTTAAGCCATGCTCTACCAATTGTCAGTGCTTAAGGCCTGGTGGCATTCAGTCCTGCTCCTTCCTGCCAAACCCACAACAACGTGTGTGCTGTGGTTTACACGGAATTCTGCTAGATCAAAGAGCTGGTGCATGTGTCTGACTCCTTACGTGGCATAATGATGACTTCAGAGCACGTGACACACGCTAAGGAGGGGAGATGTCATACTGAAACCTCAAGGATGGAAGAGCCTCAGAGAGTCCCCAGTTAGTCACTAATTAATTGCATTTTATGAGCTCAGGCACAGATCCTCAAAGCTGCTTAGGAACTTAACTCCTATTTCATTTCACATTCAAATTTAACTCACTGCGCTTATTCTTAATCACCATCTCAGCCCTGAAGGAGTTTCAAACCCACAGATGTCTCCATTTGAGAGAATGAAGGATGCAAGCAGCTGAGCAGAGCCTCCCATGAATGCTGAACAGTGCTTTGGTTGGAGGAAAAAGGAGGTGATTGGCACCAAATCTGTGCTTTGGAAACAGGCAGGGACTTTTCTAAGCTGTTGAGAGCAGCCATTTGCTGTGCTCACATCATGTTCATCCTCTTGGACAACATGCTGTTCAAGAAGAAACAAGTGAACCTGCTTTTCCCAGTTAATTTTCACAAACTCCTGTGTAAGTAATGCACAACATGTACAGTGCTGCTCTGGGCTGACTCCTGTCTAGATCTGTGTTTTGTGGCTATTTTGGATGTCATAGAGAAAAAAAAACCCAAAGCAAAATAGAAAAAAACCCATAGCAAAATAGAAATCTGTAAAAAAATTATTTGTTGTAGTCCAGAATTTCAACAGTCGGGAAACATTTTTTAGTAGGAAGATTTATTTTTAACCCACATACTGGCTACATTGTATATTTTAAGACTCCCAAAAGAAGTTTGACTTGCAAAATTCTGCTGATAAAATGTCTTCCTCAAAAAACATCTTAAAATGTTCAATCTAACTAAGATGTTTTTTCTAATAAATATTTTCAGTTATGAGGAGCCTGGGTATAAAATTGCAATTCAAAACCACCAGGAGAGAGAAACACAAGCAAAACAGGCTCCTTTTATAAATGGCATTATCCATGGTGAAAAAACATAAATTTTTAAATTATATGGCTGTTAAAAATTTTTCTTATCTCATGTTTACTAAAACCAGTGCCTTTAGTAGATGATTTTGGGGAAAATTCAATTATTTTACAGTACACGAATCTTAAAACTAGCCCTACTAAATGCCGTGACCTAGTGATTCAGCTAAACAAGTTTTACGAAGTGTTTTATCTATGATTATATTTCTATGAACTGGATAATCTAAACCAGTTGACCCATAATATTTTGCAGACATCAGATATTTAATTGCATTTATTTCACAAAATGAGACCTCTTAAAAATATATACCATTAAAATTCCATTGAAAACCGCAACGGTTATATAGATTAGGTAGATTCTTTAAAAATGGCAGTGACTTTATAGAATAAGTAATTTAACTCTTCTAGTTGTTAAAGTATTAAAACTTTTGTTCATTTGATCCTTTTACAGATTTTTTTCCCCTTCATACCTGAATGTATCTGACTGGCTGTAGCAGAATCAAACTGAGTGGCTTCTCTTCATTACAAAAAATGCTACTGATAAGAAATAAAATGTCAGACCATTTCACTGGAGCATGCACAATTGATTTCCACAGGCACATCCAGAGCACCTACCAGAGGACTGTGGAATGTTCCCCAAGGCTTTCCAAAGGCAAGTACACACATAGTCTGTGCAACAAACAGGAGGAACTGGAATTCTGTGACCACTCTGAGATTTATGATGGGATAGGAATTACAGAAACTTTGTGGGAAAATTCTCAGGACTAGGAAACCACAGTGGGTGGCTACAAACCCTTTCAGAATGATACAGAGGGAAGAAGAGGACATGGAGCTGCATTTTCTGGAAAAGAGAAAGTAAGCCGCGGAATACTCCAGAGTCCCCAACTCTGGTCCCCTAGATCAAAACCAAAATGGAATAAGTGGAGAAGTTTCACAGGAGGTCCATGAAAATGATCAAGGGCTCTAGAACCTGCACTATGAGGAGATACTGAAGGAGTTAGCTCTTATCTGCCCAGAAGAGAAAGCTCAGGGGGAACCCAGTCACAGTATTCCAGTACTTGAAGGGCTCCTACAGAGAGACAGAGTCTCTCACTTCACAAGGAGCCACATGGAAACAACAAGAAGGTACAAGCTGCACTGGGAGAAGTTTCATCTCAACCTAAGGAGCAATTTTTTTACACTAAGATCAATCAGTCACCAGCACAACCTCCCCAGTGATGTAGTAAGAGTCCCCATCATTAAAATTTTTCAAGATGTGACTGGACAGGGCGATAGGTAGTCTCATCTAGGCTCCCTTTTCTACAGAATGTTGGACCAGATGATCTACAGATTTCCTTCCAACATGGCCTACTCTGTGATTCTATGATAAGGGAATAATCAGCAAAGACCCCCAAATTCCAGTGCCAGGATTAAAGTAAGGACTATACACTACTATTTGGTCAGACAGTTTAAATATAAATTATAATACCATCTATACTCTAGATATGTATTTCTTACCGAGTTTGTGAATGTGAAAGATACCAGACTGATTACTCAGAAAATCTCCTCTTCATTGGGCAAACACAGCCTGGGCAGCCAGGCACGAAATTCCCTGTCTCAGTGGTTTTGCCACATGCTCTGGCACCAGGGAGCCTTCTCTGAGTGGCTTTTGTGGGCAGGTGCTGTGTTTTCCCATGTCATCAGGGTATCACTGAAATTAAACTAGTTATAAAAAAGTAATGAATCTGTTCCTGGTCTTCTGCATGAGTGGGCAAGTTGCTGCCAGGCTGGATCCATGACTGCAACATCCATTTTGGCATGGTATAATACTGTGCGGATTGGTCCTGGCCTGGCTGGAACGCCTGATAACACTCCTTTATTGGACAAGATCATGCCTCTAAATCCACTGCTTTTGAAAAGCAAGGTCCTGATGTTACAAAGAAATAATTACCTGTACTCTCACCATTGGTCTTTTTCTTAAACAGGACCTTTGAAGATAAATTTAATTGCCCATCTCTGGCATGTGGAAATGGAACTGCAGGATTAATGAGAAATACCCTGTTAACTTCAGCTCCATATGAATTGTTCTGTATTTAAGATTTGTAAGGGACTACTTAAATAAAAGCTTTTTAATCATACATGTAATATGAGGGTTATTGAGTAAAGCACAATTTCTCGTTTTGTACCATTTTAAATCCAAGTATTTTTTCAAGACCCCTGGAATTATCAACAGGATTGAGAACAGTTTTGCGTATGTGGGGAGTAGGTAGGGATGTGAATGAATGCAGATTATTTTAAATAGGCACAAGGTACAGTCAGGAGTAACAGCTGTAGCATTTTATACCAACACAAATAATATCCTTTTGTATATCAGGAATGTTTAATTAACTTTGCATGTATAGTACAAGTGCAGAACTATTAAACCAAAGTGTTGTCTACTGGAAGATTGTAATTCAAGTGATTTCCATTGTACTTCAGTTTTAGGAAAAGGTCTCCAAAGACCAAAGTCTGCAGGAGGAGTTGGATAGTTCTTAGACCTGCTAACAAATGGCAGAGGCCACAGGAGAGTGTAAGCAGTAGATCTTCTTTTGAGTTGTTTTGCTGGTTCTGCAGGGTTTCCTTTTCCAAAATATCCTGAGTTTTTCTGAAATGGCATGAGCCAGTTTCCTTTGCCTCCACAACAGCAGAATCTGACAGGACCCTCACAGGGCCCTTGGTGCTTCTCTTATATTCCTGAATCCTGAAGGCAAGTGTTTATGCAAAAATTTCAGTTGGTATTAGTGTAAAAGAATTATACTAATATGAATAATAAAATAATTACACTATGCTTCTACTTTTTTACCTTCTTCTTCAGCACTTATGTGTAGCCTGAGAGCATTTCTAAGCTTTTCCTTTTAAAGAAATATCCTGAGTTTTTCTGAAATGGCATGAGCCGTGATATCACACCACACTACTGTGATGACATGGAGGTTAAATGTGCATTTGCTCTAAGGAATGCTTAAAAAGCTCCTCCTCCTCTCAGTTAAATATGAACACATATCTCAGGACACCTGAGTTCTAGCCCCTGACATTTAAACATGGTGGTGGTGGTAGACCTTTAGAGCACTGATACTGAAGACAAAGAAGGAGGCTCTTAGAGGAGACAGAAGAGTTTTACTGCTCGGCAGAAAGGCCAATTTTGGTTAAAACTGCATGTATAATACTTGTAAACTGCTTAGGATCTGGGAAACAAGACAATGTACCAACCCATCTGTCTCTTTCTAAATTTTCAAAGTCCATAGATGAAGGAGGGAGTGGAAGATACAGCTGAGGCTCTTTGCAGAAGGGTTATTATTCTTTACATCAAAATACAGCAAGAACTTATGGAGAAAGCCCTGAGGAGAAAGACTTGGGGTTCCTGGTGGACAAAAATTATTGTCTGAGAGCAAGAAACACTACTAGCTCCACAAGACACAGATGGAGATAATATTTTATATTACAGACCATACGTCTCCTAAGTGAAGCATAGCCATTATTAGAAATTAAGATCCACTCCACCAGAATCCCAGCCTCAAAAACAGTCAGTGGTTCTCAGTAGCTGGGAAAAAAGCAAACAGATTCATCTTTTATGACTGGTAACAAATTTTTCTTCTGGTTTTACATTACACAGTTTCATGAACTTCCTTTGGAGTTTGTTTTGGTTTTGTTTTCTCGCTTATTCAATGAAATGACAATGGAAAGCCTGAAAAACAATAAGGACTTTTTCAGATTAATCAACACACCAGATATCACTGGTTTCTCTGGAAGGGTTGTGATTTTGTTCAAATCCATAATGAAATTTTAACTGATACACCCCAGACAGGGTTCTTACCCTCTTTGTATTCTCTAAAATTTAGGGGAAAAAAAAGAAGTTTAAAAAAGGGTTCTGTGAGTTTGGAAATGCAACATATTTTGCAAAAAAACCCATCTAAATTAGATAAACTGGGGGTCGTGCTGGTAGTTCCTCAAAGTATTTCACCTTCTTGTGCTTGTTAGCAAAATGCAAGGAGTTGCAACAAATTGAAAAACTCTTTGAGCTCTGGGCAATCTGGAAGCCCATCCCTATTTAACAATCCCAGTACCATCACCAGCTTCTGCCCATCTACTTGTTTTTTCAACAATCTGCTCTGTGAATAGGAGGACTAATGTAATCTGGTGTCCTTTGAATTTTTGTGCTTTATCCATCTCCACTGCACTGATGATGGCAGCCCACCCAAGTGCCAGTTATTCCTAGAACAGCACTCCCAGCTCCCCATCAGCTACAATATGAGCTCCTACCTGTGGATCCTCCTTGTGTCTTCAGTTTCAGTGTTTCCCTTCTGGAAAGGCCTCATAAATGACACAGAGAACCCTCTTTGCCCTGCCAAGGCCTCTAACTGCTGTTCTGCCTCTGGTGTTGCGGCAGATTTTACTCCAGGAGGCCAGAAAGGCTCTGCACCACCGAGACCACAAGATAGGAATTTTTCTTAATGGAAAGCACTAATTTGGATCTTTGGTCTTCAGCAAGCTGCTAATTCTATGAAACTGGTAGAATCTGGAGTGGCTCCTTCCCTCAGAGCAATTAAAAATGCAGGAGAGATGGAGAATTAATACAGGACTAATCCCACTGCATTACATAGATTTTGTTTATTTGGGAAATCATGAAAAAAAAATTAAATTGAGAGAGAAATCCCAAACATTTGAGTCACTGTGACCACATTTAAAAGTTAAACATTACCTGGAACAACAAGGATGGCTTTTGGGACCCAAGGGAAGAAGGAAAAGCGCTTCCTTGTATCTGTCAAAATGACTGCATTGATACTGGAAAGGAAGCATGGATCTGGGCTTTCCAGCTGGTAAGCTGTGGGAAGCCTCTCTAATGCTATGCAGACACTCCAATTTAAGAAGGCATACAGTCCTAAATTAGAAGGCTGGACAATAAGTTCAGCTGTCATACATTTGCCACTAAAAGATCTGTTTTTAAGAAATGCATTATTAACTTAAATTCTACATGATTCCTTCAAAAGCTATGACTCTGAGTGGATTAGTGAAGTGGGAATGCTTTCAGGCTATGCTTAATACAAGTCTTATTAATTTAAAGCCTTATGATTGCCTTCAATGTGATTATGACCCAAAGTCAACCTCCATTGTATCTCTCAAAGTTGTTGTAAGACTCTTTATGTGGTGGAACAATCACTTCTGAAAGCCTGACTGTTTTTCAGAAGGTAAATACAAGTCTCTCAGTCAGATTACTTGAGCCTCAAGGCCTGGGCTCCCTAGGGGCTCCCTTCAAAAAACTGGGACCACCCATATCCCACATTACACATAAACAAACACACATTTGCATACAAGGAACTCGTACAGGGTTATGTTTTCCATTTGCTCTCCAGAAGCAGAAGAAAGTCCAATAAGGGATGAGGAGGATCTGTTGACAGGTTCTCCTTCCTGGGCCTTTCCAAAGCTCCAAGTGAACGGAGAGCAGCTGGGTCCCTTGGTATTGAGAAATCACCTCTGGGTTTGCAGTGAAGCAAATCAATATCCCAGCTGCCTGCAGCCAGGATGAGGTTTCTGAGCTGCACAGGGGCAGATAACCCCATGAGGACCCTTGTCACCTGGCAAGGGTTACAGCCATGAGCTGGTTGCTGTGGGGTGCAACACGGCCATGGCTTAGCCAAGCAGCGACACAAGCAGAGACTCCCTGGTCCACAGCCACTGTCCTTCCCACCACCCAGAGCAGATAAGACAGTGTGTCACCTCTTAATTACATGAATAAGTACTACCAGACTGTATTTAATGCAAACTCAACATCTGACAACTGCTAACCTTCAAGATGAAAGTTCTCTTTATTTATTGCTATTGTGTAAACATATAGACTGCTTACACTTCAAGTGGTTTTGCAAATACAGCAGTCTATATAAGCTCTTTTATGTACCTAGAATGGGGCCTCCCTAGCAGGGCTTGGAAATAATTCAGGTTGCCTCTGAACAATTTAGAGGCACAGCATGAAACAGAGACAGAAGAGTCACAATTACAGAGATATCTGATATCTAGCAACAGCTGTGACAACAACAATTCTTTGAAAACGGTGTAGGTGTATCTATGTCATAGTTTTAAATAGGAGCACTCAAAGGTAGCAAACACCTCAGTAAGAAACAAAGCTGAACTGTGAGAGCTCTTGAGTTTGTACAGCCCTCAGCAAAATGAGGCTGAAACTGGTCGTGCTTCTTTCCCCCCCCCTACAGAACGGGTGCAGAGCAACAACAGATAATTGAATCTCTTTAGAACATCAAGGCCCGGCTTTGGGGAGGTCACTTGAGAACAAAACATGAGCCCTATTGGCAGACAACACACTCAGTTAACCCAGTTTTCTGTCTTCACTGGTGATCAGCAGCAGAGACTGAGAAAAAAAGAAAGAACATAGAAGCAGAGCAAAAGAGAGTGAACCTCCTCTCCTCCCATGTCTTTTCCAGCCTCAAAAGTTCTTTCTGTGTGCAGAGCCACAGAGGGCTTTCAGTTCTACAGGCTTGTCCAGTCTTTCCTTGTGCCCATGGAATCTTTTAGCACTTTCCACAGCAGTTCTGCACTTTAGTCCCTCCCTTCTTTGCTCTGTACCCACATTTTTGCATTTCTGAACATCTTGCTTTTCAGTGTACAATCAGCATGCCTCTGATGATGAGGTAAATACAGGCAATTGTGTTATATTCAACAGAATATGCTGAAAACGGAGGCAGGCTGGCACCTGCACCAGCCCCTCCAGGCAGCTCAGCTGCACGAGGAGCAGGGTGCTGCTCTGCCTGCCGCCCTGCCTACTGCTGCCCAGCCCCAGAGCTCGCCCTTCCCCAGCACCACTGCCTCCCCACCTTCCTACTTCCCACCCTTCAGCTGCGAATGTGTTTTCCTGACACTGAAGTCAGCACAAATGCATCAGTGTGGAGCATGTGCTGGTTCCTCAGAAAGTGAAAAGCCCCTTTTAGAAAACAAATAATTGAGGAATATCCCAAAGGAGCAGCTAAATGGCATCTAGGCATTGCCTAAGATCTCTGCCAAAATGTAGAGTCAGTTCACACATCATGCAGAAGTATTTGATTTACACAGTCAGCCTCTACTTATATTTTGATCCCCATGCACTCTACCCCATGCACTCTTTCTTCTCGGCTCCCAAACAGTTGGAACAAGTCCAATATAAAGACCAAACCTTAATGACCAGGAAAGGCTTTGGATAGAGAGAGGGTGGGTGGTCTCCCCTGACTTTCTTCTATCCTTTCTCTTTTTCAGCTCTCTTGGTGTGAAGGCATATGTGTGTTGTGGAGGGGTGCTTGAGTGTATGGGATGAGTAATGTGCTTTCCTTGTTTAGCCCTGTTACATACAGACTTCAGTCACAGAGAGGAAAAACAGACCTTTGCATTGGAAATGGCCTGGGAACCAACCAGCCTAAGTAAAACCACACAAATCATGTGGATACACGGAGCCCAGTTGCAGAGAAATTTATTTATTGAGATCCCGAGCTCCTTTTTGACTCACACATATCGATACTCATCAGGAATTAACTCCGGGAGTTTTATTGCAGGCCTTTGCCTTGGGTTAAAAAAAAAAAAAAAAAAAAAAAAGTAAAGGCAGTTGAATGGCTCAGCCTCGTATTCCTTTTGAATACATTTTCCCATCGATTTTCCCTTTTCTAGGCACAATGAGTGTGCCGGGAGCGATTGGCGGCGGCGGCCACGGGAGGGCAGCGCCGCTCCTGACAGCGCAGCCCGAGCCGAGCATCCTCCGGGACCGCCGCTTCCCACGCGCCCCGCCAAGCACAAGGGGAGGATTGACATCTTAGTTTACCTGAGGTGCAGGAACAAACAAAGGGCTGCTTGTTTTCCTGCTGGGTAGTCAAATCCTGGCTTTACTACTTTCTTCTGCCTGTGTGTTTGTAATTTCGTCAAATTAATTATTCATATAATTGGGAAAATATTTAGATGAAAATTCTTCTGTCTGCTTACCCTAGATAATGGAATAAGAAAATAATAAACATCGCAGAAATGACAGAGGATGAACTGTTTCCAGTGAAATTGAATTCAGCATTTTATGGAGTAGGAGTGTTCTACAAATATGTTGAAAATGGTTCTTTAGTTCCAAGGTACACTGTGAATTCATAATTTTGCAAAGAGAACAGGAGTTGTTCATTGAACTGATATCAGCTGCCAGATATGAACAATAGGGTTAAAAGAAAATAATTTCTCTGGAAATAAGCCAAAAAATATTAATCTGTTCAATCTTTCTGATCCAGCGATCCAGGAAATAATCAGCCTGACGGTGCTGGTTTTGGCTGGGGTAAAGTTAATTTTCTTCGGCTGTGTTTCAGATTTGTGCTGGAAATGGTGTGGATAACACAGGGATGCTTCTGTTGTTGCTGAGCAGCGCTTGCACAGCATTGAGGCTTTTTCTGCTCACATTGCCCTGTTCATGAGTGGGCTCGGGGTGCAGAAGGAGTTGGGAGGGGACACAGCCAGGACAGGTGACCCCAATGGACCAAGAGGATATACAAGACCACATAACATCATGCTCAGTATATGAAACCTCTGAAGGAGGAAGAGGGGAGATTGGAGAGATTAACTTCCCAAGTCACCATTATGTGTGATGGGGCCCTGCTCTCCTGGGGATGGCTGAACACCTGCTGGCCCATGGGAAAGCAGGGAATTAATTCCTTGGGTTTTTTGCTTTGCTTTAATGTGTGTTTTTTTCTTTCCCTATTAAACTGTCTTTATGTCAACCCATGAGTTTTCTCACTTCTACCCTTCTGTTTCTCTCCCCCATCCTGCTGGTGGGTGTGAGTGAGCAGCTGCCTGGGGCTTAGTTTCTGACTAGGGTTCAACCATGACACAAAGTTGTAGCTTTGCTCATTTGCTCAGAGCTTCTCTGTAGTCCAGCATGAAATGGTGCTGGCAAGAACTGAGACCACAGCCCAGTGCAGCATGCAGCAGTGAAGGAAAAAGCATGTTGCCATGGGTCAGTGACTGGATTTTATTTTTGGAAATCAATACTGTCAAGAAGCTACATGTTTCTTTCCACTGCTGCACAATCATCAAAACCTCAGACTAGAACAACAGCATGTGTAGCGACACCATAAATACAAACGTGACCTGTAATGTAGCCTGGGGGAAGGGCAGCAGTGCTTGGAGGAGGTTGTGATGAGGATGCTGGACTTTTCTTGCCTCACACATCTGTAACTGCTTCAGTGCTGCCCCTGTCCCTGCACAAGTTAGTTGCCAGGTGACATTTCCCTTCGCTTGTCCCACCTCTCAGGAGGATCTGAGCAAAATTCATAACTGCCTGAAAGGAGGATGTAGTGAGGTGGGGTCAGTCATTTCTGACATGTCTCAAGCGAAATGATGAGAGGAAATGACCTTAAATTGTGCCAGGGGAGGTTCAGATTAGGTATTAGAAAAAAAATTACACTGAAAGAGTAGTTGGGCATTGGAACAAGTTATTCAGAAGGCTGAATGAGTCACCATCTCTGGAAGTGTTCAAGAAACATTTGATGTGGCACTTGGGAATATGTTTTAGGGTTGATCATGCTGGGTTGATGGTTGGACTAGATTATCTTCAAGGTCTCTTCCAGCCTTGATGATTCCATGAGAATGCACAAAGACCTCCTTTGCTTTTAACATCATATTACATCTAAAGGGAGCATTTCCCTGTGACCCTGGAAACAGGAGAGAGAAGAATAGGAGACAAAAGAGGTCACCTCCACTGATTTCTAATGAAAAAGTGCTGAAATAAAAAAAACCTTCCCAGAGAGGAGCCAAGAGTCAGGAGACATATACAAGACTTTGGTGACGTCATGATGGGACTCCATACAAAGGCATAAGTGACTAGCTGTAAATATGACTCAGACTATGAGGATCAACTTTTAAACATTGCCAGTCATGGAATAACAGGGATTTTGGGGACAGGGGTTGTCTCCCAGTCCAGTGGGAGAAACCCCTAATGCCAAATTCACCTTTTCACCATCACTTCAACACATAGGAAAACCCATTTTGGGGTTTTCCTTCCCTGAGGATGAGGGAGGCAGTAGAAGATTGTTTCCTGGTTCTATATACCAGAAAAATGAAGTTTAACAAAGAGAAACAAGGGCAAAACAAAGCACCAGAGCACCACACTTCATCTCACACTAGTTTGCGGAATCAAGATTTCAGTAAGGATTACAAAATTCACAGATATTTGATACTGATAAACCAAATTGTAGTCTTCTGGAGCAGATGTGCACCAAACAGCTGAAGATTCCCCAACATTATCTATGTTCAGGTATCTCTAAAGCTGCCGACAGAAAAGTACCACTTGCTGACACCTCATAACAGTTTGTGGTCTTTTGTGGCATTGGACATTCATGTCCAATCTGAATTAGCAAAAAGTTATCCAGTCAAGGTCCTGAAATGCAATATCCTGAAACCCAGGAACCAGTGGGGGGACCAAAGCACAGATTAGAAGAAAGCCAAACATGAATTCAGTTTTCACATTTCCCACTAACACTTTTGTGACCACAATGAACTCAGCAAGAATATTTCCCTAAAAAACTGACTACCTGAATTTGAATGACTCCACAATCTTTTCATGGTCAGCAGAGAAGAGCAGACATCTGCAAAACCTCTCTTCTAGGAAGACCTGAGTTATTTTCAAGAGCTGCCTGTTCCTCTTTGCTGATTAGAAAAGAAGCCTATGGTGAGTACTGCAGACTGAGGCAGTCTAACTTTGAGATATCTAATTAGGATGGATGAATCTCAAACTTAATCTGCTTGGGCCTTTAATATCTCATTTGCAAAATAATACGATGGACAATAATAATAAAAAAATTATAATGATGTTATTAATGCAAGATGACAAAACATAGCTCTCTATTCATCTGTAGAACACCATTTGATCCAGCAATGCATGAAGTATCATAATATTCATTTTAATTGTTTTGCTAAGCAACAAAGAAACTAGAAGGCAGCCAAGTGCCAATAAAACAGAATTAATATGTGCTGCTGATACAACTATTTGAAGCTGAGCTGACTAAGTACCATCTACCATCATAAGGCCCTCCTCCAGCTCAGGACTTACTTAGGTCTTTAGCACATGCTTAGATAGAAATGCCCTAATAATTGTTAACTGGACAATTAAGTGTTGCCTGACTGCTCTGCTGGAATGTAACCTGAGACTGGACCTTCAAATTTCCAAGAGAATATAGGACCTGTTGCAGTGGGTCAGGCTGATGCTCCATCTGGGTTTGTATGCAACTGAAATAGGTGCATTTCAAGGTGAGAAAAATTAGGACAATTGTGATGTCACAGTACATAGAGAACTCACTTATTCTGGATGATTTTTGACAAGCTTAGCATTGTAGATTTCTTAGCTTTTATTCATACATGTGTACTATAGATTCAGAGAAAATGTAACATCTTCAGAGGATATCAGCATATCATAACTTGATGTAAGAGATTTACAGGAATTTACTCTCTGTAAAAATAAAAAACCTTTAATCACTTATTCTGTCTGACAAAACAAGGTCTGCTTGTTCCATGTCAGAAAGCTTCTGAAGCAGAAGTTTTATCAATACTTCTAAGTCCCTGATGTTATCAAATGCAATTCGCAAGAGTTGAGCTTTACCCTAAGGAGACAATCTTCCCTAAATCTAAGATATCTCATGGATTAATTCTCTTAAAGCATGAAGCCATTACGTGAAATCACAGCAAGCAATTTCTTTTAAAAAGACTGTTCTCTTAACTATAAATATTTAATAGGCAAAATGAAGCTATGAATCAAAAACTATGAAAGTAAGGCACAATGTACAGAACAGGCCTCTTGTGACTGACCCGTTTGACTGGTATCTCTACTGGGAGGAATATAATTGTTGACCAGCAGCCTCAGATGTGCTTTAGGACAAAAAAGGCAGAATGAAATGACTGGCCACTTATTTTCATGTTTTGGTAAAGCATGAATTACTTTCCACCCATGAGGAAGATACATTGTATGATTAGATGGAAGATATTAAACTAAATTAATTGGATGTTATGGGATTAAAAAATAAACAAAAAAGCACGCATTTGCAATCATGTGATTGACTGAGGGGATCTAATCTTTGAAAGATAAAATAAGCAATTTTCCCTCTTATAGCAGTCTCAATGGATATGTATTTTCTGCTCCCAAACTGAGAAATGCATAAAATAAGTATTAATAAAAAATGAAGCTTGTAATTTAACAGAAGAAAGCTTCTAGATGTAAGGTGAAACTAAAGCTATCACAAAGGATGCTAATTCATGAGCAAAGGAGAGGATAGCTGGGTTTTTTCTGCATCTCTATTTCTGCAATGATGGAGTAAAGTGCAACATTTTCTCACAGCTGGGATATTTATTAAGAGCCCTGTCCCACGCAGATCCTCTGGTGCCTAACAGTATGTGAGCTCATACTTTTCCCTTTCTCTCTGGCCAAACACTTACAGGGTAGCTCTCCCTCTACACAGATGTTTACTTTCAGGAAATTTCCAGGGATTTAAAAGTTCTTAACCCCCTGTCAAAATCAGAGTTCAAAAGAACTACAAGAACTTCCAACACACATGGCTGCCTGAGACACATTTCCAGAGGAAGCCAGGCCAAAGGGAATGTATGTGGCCTCAGGTATTCCTCCTGTCCTCAGCACCTCTGCTGTTTCAGGTGCATGTGTCCTCTCTACCTGCATAAATGGTAAATGACTTCTCTCTCCAGCTGCATGGAGAACTTGGCAAATGAGGAAAAAACCCAAACCCAAATACATAAAAAGAACTATGGAATTAACCATGAACAAAGATAGTGTTAGCCACACACAAAACCCTGAGCCAACAATTAACTTGTTTGCTTTATATGTCATTGAGGTGGACGTACTCTAATAAACTTTGTATTATTTTTTAATGGAAGTAATTCAAGGTCATCTAAGATCTATGTACTCATGATTAAGCACTGACTAAGAATGTGATATTAAAAATATAAATTGCTGGAAGGTCCAGGACATCTGGTATGACCCCTTGTGTTTGTTTGAGGGCATAGGCTTATGCTTACATTGCACAGAATGTGCTGTGCAAGTAGCTAATGTTGCAGTGAGGATGTGACACAGTATATATGTGACACAGAATATTTCAGGTCACTGTGTGCTGAGCTCATGAATTGTATAATGTTTTCTGAAGCATAGGAACATAAGCAAATCTTACAAAACTTACAGTGAAAGGCATACACTTGGTGAAAAGAAAAAAAACCCAAAGTTTCATTTAATAAACTGGGTCATTTAGTAAACAAAAGAAAGTTTCCGAAAAGGAAGCATTCTTTGCAAAGTGATAATATCAATGATGGTATTCTTGCTAGCATGAATCTCAGGCTGCACGTCTTAAATTTAACCAAAAAAATCATTAACCTATCTATTTTCAGCAAAAAAAAGCTTCACATTAGAAAACTGCAAGTGGAGTGGATTATTTTAAAATAAGCACCATTCAAGAAGCACCGCTCAAAGCAGACAATATGCAAACCATGATCTGAAAAGGACTATTGTATTAGGAAACCAAATTTGATTTAAAGGGTTAGTTGGGGTAAGTGATTGACTTTCACTTTCCATGCAATCAGAAATCAATTGTTCTGAAAAAATTGCCATCATATGCTTTTGTGAACTAGAATTGAAGAAAGTAGGGACCAAATTTGCAGTTAAAAATAAGACCTTAAAATGTCTCTGATGAAGACTGAGACTGACAACTCAGCTCAAAACTCAGAAAGTCCAACACGACAAGCAAGAGAAGCCCATGTCATCTAGTTTTAAAATTTAAAGGTGACAGAATGACAAACAGAAGAAACATGAACAGGAGACGCTGCTTTGCAGTTCAGTTCTGTGGCCTTTAAGGTACCATTTTTCCTAAACAACATTTGCTGGGCAAATGTTTAAGATCTGCATGGACCTCTGGTCCATCTAACTTAATCCCAGCCATGTTAGAGATATGCCAGCCAGGCACCTTAACACTGAACCCCAATACTTGAGGCAGGCACCCACAGATCTTCATTCAGCTGGAGGAGTGCTTGCCGTAACTGGAGAGCAGGAGCCACCATGGTGCCATCAAATGTCTGCAGCCACGGCAAGGGGCTGCAATCTGCCTCTGATTCCCAGGGGCTTTTCCAATTGGATCTCGAGGGAAATCCTCACATCTGATTATCACATGGACCTGGGGGACTGATCAGTCCCCTGTGGCAGGACTGTTGTGCCGCTTCAGGCCACCATCCATGGGGAATGAAACTGCACTGACACCTTTAACCCTTCAGAGAGAGGAGATTTGGGAACATGCCTGGAAAGCAAGCACACAGCAGCTATGTGGTGAAGGCAGTGGTGGCTGGCAGGGTGCATGGGGGAACCCTTGCTGACTGCTTGGGCTAAACACTTGTGACTCACGGGCTTAGTGCAGAGTGGGGTTAATTTGGGCTTCATTAGTTAATTAATAAATTATTGGACTCCATTTGATCCTATGAATGCCTTCCTATACCTATAGTGTCATCCCCACCTACATTTCCTCACAATCCCATTGGCCTAGCTGGTACAACTTTGTTTCCTCTTCACACAGGTGGATATGCCTCACACTTGCCTCAATTTGCACACTCATAAGCATTTAACTCCCTCATCCTCCTTTCCAAATGTAGCAACAATTACACCTGTGAAAAGCTGAGATTAAATCCTGTGCTAGAAAGTTCAACACCAACTTCTGCAGAAACAGGGATTCACTCTGGCACAGCATTTGGGTCCTTACGGACATAGTTATATGTGTTTTTTATTTGCATATATTAGCTTAGCTTGATATCCGTCTTATCTTTACCAAATATTTTACTGCCTTCCCTTTCTTCCATTGCCCCAAACAATTCTCAGACTTTTGTTGTTAGCTATCTTCTTCTTCTGGCACGAACAGTATCCAACTTGTTTGTTGGTTTGAATAATTTACATGTCTGTGCAGCCAGGATCTGAGAGCGAGGTGTTTATGTGAGGTCAGAGGCAAGAAAGTAGATGAGACATTCTCTTTGATCCGACCTCCTTTGTGTCTAGTGACTTGTTGCCATGACTCTTCCACTCTTGTTTGATTTCTTACATTGTGTGCAAGGTTCAAAGCAGTGACAATCCTTGCAGAGCAGGGAGTCAGGAGCTCAGACGCTTCGAGACACCATAAATGTCTGTGTAGACATCATCAATATTTAGCAACCTAAAACCTCGGAACAAGCAGCTTTCTGACAAAAGCTAATGTTGTGACAACAGAGAAACAAAGGATGCAAATCTTCTTGGGAGTTTCTGCCAGCCCTCCTGAGCACAGCACCCATTCATTGCCTGCCACAGCACCTCAGCATCATTCAAACAGCAGGAGAACATAAAACTAGCATCCATTTATTTTTCAAGGAGGCAGAAAAATAAGCAAGACAAGGTAAGAGTAAGACTTCCAAAAGGGTTTTAGGATACAATCTCATTTCAGTCACCATCTGGCAGTGTAACCTGGTACCAACTCAGCCCCACAGCCCAGTAGGCTGTGGGGCTGTATGTGCACATGAACTGGTGAATGCAACACATTCCTGCAAAAAATAGTGCAGCAGCTGCTTAGACAAACACCCCTAAAATCCCATGCTGTCTCCTGACCCCTTGGGCTGAAGTGCAAGGTTGCAGGGTAAATGCAGCCACTTTTTCCAACACCTGGCATGTCTTGCTGAAGCAGGAGGTGCCGGGGTAAGGAGGGCAGCCAAGGGTCCCACTGCAATGCCTGGCGCCGTGGTGACCTGAGAGCACCAGCACTGCTGCACTGACACACAGGCTGTCCAGGGGCTGCCAACCTGTGCAGCCAGCTGCTTCTCACAGGGCTGTCTGAGCTCCACAGCTGCTCACAGGGAACAGGGAGGGTGGCTGTGGAAAAATCTACACCTCCTTTGCAGGATAGCTATGGAAAATCTACACCTCCTTTGCTGCTGGCTGCTCAAGCTGCACCTGCAGCATTTCCCTGTCTGTTCCTCCTCCTGTCCTCCTGGGTAGAGACAGAGGCACTGTGTCCCACTGCTGCTGCCCATGGCACTACTGGTGTGCTTCTCTTGGCCCTCTGAGGGCGTGGCTGTGATTCCTTTGCTCACACTGAGCAGTGCCAGTGGAGTCAGTGGATGGGTAAGTGTGGACAGCAGCTCCAGGAGGGAGCCATGAACAAATCGCAAGTTTGCTGTGGATTCTGTCAAAGCAAGATTGCTGCCCTACACTTGTCAATATGTTAACAGGTTGGATTGACCTTTGCAGTGGAATAATGCTTCTCCATGAAGTGATTAAACCTTCAGATATTGCACTTGATTCACACCAGCACTGTGCTCCTCAGAGTGCCTGTTATACATGTTTGTAATTAAAGCATGGGTGTTATTAGGAAGTTGGTCTGTCTGTGAAAAAGAATCTTATAAAGAGACAGTAAAGACTACACAACCAAATAAGTATATTTATCTGTGAGCCAAGTCTTTGGAATTAAGTGAGTCTCAAGTCATAATCCTTCATCAACTCAGGCACCTGTTCAATGAGCACACGAAAGTGTGCAGTCCCAAAGCAAGATGTATTCATCTTCAGGGCACAACATCAAAATTTTGACTGCACTGTAGTCCTAAAATCATACGACAGTGAGTCATCTTCTGCTGGGGAAAGTGGTCTAAGGCTTAGAAAGTGTGTTTTCTATTCAATTAGTCTAGAACAGGTTAAAAAGTCATTGCTTTGATGACAGAGTTGACTCCAAGCTGGCAGATACCCACATCTCAAAGCTAAAACTCCACCTGCCAGCCGGCTCCTTTCCAACAGCATCTGTGCTCAAGGCACATACAGTGCAAAGCTTGTCTGTGGAAGCAGCGTGCTGGGGACAATAGACAGACCTGCACCACGGCTTGGGAGAGGGCACAAGCAATGTTGAGCAGGGCTAAAGGAGCTTCTTCTCCCTCCTGCTTCTCCCAGCTGGGTTCAAAAATGATCCTCTCTGACTCTGTGCCTAGCCTGGTCTACTTCTACTGTCTGTCTCTCCCTGCAGCAGGTCCTGGCTCTTGGGGCAACAAAACTCTCTTGCTGCTGCCATTCCTCAGGGTGGCTCTTTCTCCAGAGTTTTCCTGCCTTAGGACAGGAAACAGAAACAGAATGCTGCCCAAATTGTGCAGCCAGATGGCAAATAAAATCCCCAGCTGTGAGGTTAAATGCTCAACCCTCACACCCTCCTAGGGCTTCCCTTCAAAGGCAGTGCTGCTCCAAGGCTGATGGGTGCTGCTGTCACCTGGTACCAGTTTATTCCTGTTTGCAGCTTGCAAGGAAACCTGGCAGCAGCCTCCCTTCACTGCACTCAGTCCTTGCTCTCTTCAGGAAACACTTGCAGCCACAGGTATAACACAATGTACAGCCGCATTAGAAAAACACAGAATTTAAATGCTCCAAAACACAGAGCATTATTTTTCCTGACATTGCAGCTTTTATCTGAAGTTGTTCCTCCTCCTGGGCTACCCACTGCAATTATAACACAGAAATCCCTGAGGACTGTCCTCCCATGTTGCAGCACTCCTTCAGCCTCTCTATGACTAATCAAGTACATAAGCACGAAGCAAACTTGTACTTGTGCCTAGTCTCATCTTTTTCTGTCTTAGGCTATACTGAGAATTAACAACTCTTTCACTTGACCACAACACAGCCCTTGTTTAACCAATCCATTCCCTTCCCTCTGCATTACTACCAACGAAATACAACCACTCTTTACAGTCTTAGAAAACATTAACATATATCCACACCATGATTTTTTCCATGGTCACTCTCCTAGGATAATAATTTTAACTCATTTGGTAAACTGTGGAAGATATCAGAAAATTTATTTAAAGTCACATGCTTCAGAAAAAATTATCACAAACCTTGCAGAGGTGGGAAGAAAAAATAAACACAAGTTCATGGACTGGAGTGGACCCATATGAACATGAATCTTGTAGACATTTGAAAGAATTTGTTAAAATAATAGATAGTGAAAACTGCATCTACACAAAAACAGGAGCTCAATGAGGTGCAACAACCTGGATATAATGCAAAACGGGGCATTTTACAGAGTAAAAAAATTATTTGCAAAATACATTTTTGGGGTTTTTTTTTAATAGAGATTTTTTGGCACTATGACTGCTGTTCCTCCCATATATACCATGCGAGCTGTGACCAGTAACACAGCTTTAGCCAGCAGCAACAGTCCAGGGTATGATTAGCTTCTGGATTTTTATTGTTCTTGCCATAATTTATAGTATATCTGTAGGACTGAGTAGGTAAATTTAAAGAATGGTGAAAATATGGCCTATTACTGAAGTGGAACTGACACTGAATTTAAATTGCATCCAAAGTGTCTTATCAAGTAATAGGCAATCCATCATATCAAAATTCCCTCAACTGAAAATATTAATCATTAGACAAAGGCTGTTAGCCCACCATAGCAGAAAGGATATTGGTTTTGTACCTACTAGCTCTGCTTACTCTAACAGTAATGCCAGTAGCTACATTTAGTATTGCTGCTGACATGTATTTAAATTTCAGGGCACAGTTTACAGGCAGAGGTTGTCTCATTTCAGTCAGAGGTTTTCCTCAATAACAAATCTTTCCCAATTTTGGTGTTTTAAAGTAAGTCCTCAAATGGCCTACCACAGGCCTATTGAGAGACCATCAATTGATACTTTTAGAAATATGATGTCTTATTTTTCAGTTATAACCTCTAGGTTTAAATGGATCATTGTTAGGAGAAATTTTGATTAATAGACCACTGTTTTTGGGAAACCTCCACACAGAAGCAGGACCTGTGGTACCTTTTGTGAGCTGTTCATGGCTGGAGAAAGCAGGCAAATGTCTTCCAAAAAAATACAATGGAAATGCTTCTTTCTGTGAGACCAGAAGCTGAGCTCCATTTAAGGGGGTAGGCAGACACCTGTGGGATAAATCACTGAAGAGCCACTGTAGTCTTTGACAGGACAGCACCAGTGGAAGGTCTGGCCCCATATCAGAGCAGATGAAAAAATGCTGAAATTCAGGACACTCTCTTTCTTCAGCATTTATCCTTAAATGTGACCCTGCCAAAATAGGTCCCTCAATTCCATCTTCAAACACCTTTAACTTTCTTTTTATACTTTGTGCAACCTTACAGGCAGAGCTGAAAGTCGTAATCTGAAGTGACATCTATGTTGATCTCAACTTTATCCACTTCACTTCTGGTTTTCACTTAACAAAGGGACACACAGACAAAACAGTTCTCACAGACAATGAAGTTGTCACCAAGATAAAGAAAAAGAAAAAAAAAAAGACTGAACTATAAGGACAGGTTAAAAAACAAATATAGCTTTTTATAAAGGAGACCAAAAGGTGTGGGACTTAAGAAATAAGACTCTTTCCCAGCAGTTTCTCAAACTTTCTTACATTGTCATTTACAAGTACTGTAGGTGAGGCAGCTGTTCCAAACTCACTTTCTGCTCCTTTCTAATCCAGCTATGTATATGGTTTTGCATCTGGGTCAGTTTTACTACAACATCAAATGTTTAAACATTTTCAGCCACCACAGAGCAGCAGTCCAACCTCCCCAAGACCAACAGGCTTTGCAAATACACCAAACCAGTCATGGTTATATCAGCCCTGATGTGCTCTGAGGACACTGGCAACATGCACCTCACCCATCTAAATTTTCTGAAGAGAACTGCTCCTACCCACAACAAGGACTTGTGTTTAGGAGCTTGGACAGTGTACATAGTTAACAGAATACAAAATCTAAACCCCAATGGTTATGTGCTTCTATTCATCACAAAATATATTGAAAAGGAGGGAGGGGGGGAAATCAACAAACAGTTGGGATGATCATAGATTAACTTTTCCTATTACTGCCTCTCTTGGTGATCAGGCAAGCTCCTTAACTTGTCAATCCTAACATCAGAAACAAATGTCTTGAAGGTCAAAATGCAGCATCATGTAAGAGACCCCCTAAACCTCAAATCTGTCATTGTCATCAGCATGATGCAGACTCTTTCAGTAACTGCTCCTCACACCAGGAACATAACAGTCTGGGCATCCTACAGCCCCGGGTTTGCATCCTTCTACACACTGCACTGGATACCCTCCCAAAAATGAGCCACTTTACTCTAGAAGGAGGATGCTCTAGATAACTGACAGAGGACAGAAGTACCCAGCTGTCAGCGGGAAATCTGTTTTCACAGAAAAGCCACTCAATCTCTGACTTCTCAGTCCCTGGCCCCACAAAGTCTTAAAAATATCTTCAAAAGCTGAGTCTGAGGACTGAAATTCATAACTCAAGTGGACACTTAAAATTACGGACTTTGAGAGGAAGGTTACTTTATGGCACATAGCAATTTTGCTCACTCCCAGCTAGACCCTTGCTGTTTCACAGCTGGTTATTACTTTTCCTTCTTTGTCCTAGAAGAACTAATGCCTTTTTCAACTCTCACTTATCTAAGATACACCTCTAGTCTTCAAGTACCAAAGACTTTTTTCCTCTACATCATCTAACAATGTAATCAACTTAAGCTCAAAGCAGTTTAAATATAGTTCAAAGCTTATGACATCTGTACCAACCCTGAGGAAGATCTCGTGTCTGAAACGTTGCTTATTTTTTCCCCCAATTCTGACCTATATTCTAACAAATAATATTATTTTTTTCTGTAAATATTTTGCCTCTTTATATCATTTTACCACCCTGGCTATAACAAAACAAATGCACAAATATTTCAGCTTATGAAACCCTGAATCGTGTACTTTCAAAACAATTCACCTAGTTTTAAGAAATACCAATGCTTTGTAGCATCTGCATTTAGAAAACATAGAATCATGCAAATGAGAATGATTTTTGGATCTGCTTGCATCTGATAAAGCCTGGGGAATACATGCTATGGCTATTTAAATTTGAGATCCAATAAAACCTCTGTGCATGCTGGATTCAAAGATGGATTTGTTTTACAACAGTCTACTTATCTGTAGCAAAACACCTAATTCCCAGGTGGAGTTAAAAGTAAGAGCACTTTGTTTCCATGCAAACACTAGGGAAGTCTTACAAGCAACTGACTGCAAGGCCTGAGACTTTCCAAGCCTGTCCTTGCTTCCCCAGTTCAAACTGTGACCTCCCATGTGTTGCTCCCCTTTCAGTTTTGGTTTTGGGGGGCTCTCATGCCCCTGCCATGGGACCTGTGTTTGGAGGTGCTGCGTATGAGCATTTCAGTGACAGCTCCTTCAAACTGTGATCTCCCATGTGTTGTTTTGGGGGGTGACTTTCATGCCCCTGCCATGGGACCTGTGTTTGGAGGTGCTGCGTATGAGCATTTCAGTGACAGCTCAGACACCGGGCACTCTTTGTATGTTTCAGAAAAAAAAGTGTGTCTGGGGGCTTCTTAAATCCCCAAAGCCCAGCAGGGTAACCTGTCCTGTGCAGGGAGTCCAACACACCCTCCCAGATTGCTGGGACAGCCTTTGTTACCGGCACCTTGGTCACACACATCCTTTCGTGGCTCCTGGCACCTGCACACTTCTTCATCCTCCCCTGAAATCTCTAGGGATTATTTCTGCTTTTGAACATCTGTCATCTCTGCCAGGGGCTCGACACGCCCTGCTCAGGAGAAGTGGTGTGGAGTAGGTACCAGCCAAGCACCTCCCAAAAAATTGTGCTCTTTCGTGGCATAATTGGGCTTGCATAGCCAGGAGATATTTCATGGATTTTTGCCTTTGTCTTTAAATCACATTTCTTGCCTCAGCTTGCCAGACCTCTGACTAAATAGCATTTGATAGCTCTCAGGACACAATGTGAGAACATGTCATTCCCATGTTTTGAGAGCAGAGAAGGGGAGGGAGAGGAAGCTGCCCATGGAGCCTCAAGGAGTGCTGAGGACATGGGGACGGTCTGGCAGTAGGTGACACTAGGTAAGAACTTTGGGAAAAAACCCAGCAATGTAGTCAGGGCAGGAGAGGAAAGAAGAAAGAAAGAAAGAAAGAAAGAAAGAAAGAAAGAAAGAAAGAAAGAAAGAAAGAAAGAAAGAAAGAAAGAAAGAAAGAAAGAAAGAAAGAGAAAGAAAGAAAAAAGAAAGAAAGGAAGGAAAGAAAGAAAAAGAAAGAAAGTATTCTGGGTTGAATCAGTTAGATGTTTGAGATGAGAAGGTGGATTCTGACTCCACAACTTTTCATGAAGCATCATTTTTCACACCAAGTGAAAACAGATTATGAAGAATTAAAATGGTTTTGCAAAACAACGTTGGCATAGGCATAACAGCCTATGAGTTAATAATTAACTGTTGTTAATTTTGTTAAAGATAGTGTTATTTTCTGTCTTAGCTTTGACAATTATTTTTCCCCACTTTAACACAATTCCTTCTATTTAATGTCTTTGTCACCTTATGTGAGAATACTTCATTTCCACTGCCTTTCCTGTATGTCTAAATATGCTAGTTATTTTTAAAAAAAAACTTTATTAACTCCCTTGAAAAACCACAGTGATTGAACAGATTTTTCTGATTTCCTGTGGTATTGTGCACACTGACTGTCTTCAGTGGAGGTCCCTGCCAGTAGCTGCATCAGGGGATTCTCTCAAGAATATATAATTTGAATTAAACATTCTTCTCATATAAGCTAAGCAATTATAAAAAAATACACAATTAATTCTGATATTGGTTTATTACTGAGAAAGCCTTATTTAGTTTCCTGAATTTAATAAATTCAAGAAAATATCACAATTTAACCACAGCAAATCCCTAGCTCTGACACTTCAATATTTAAAGAGCTCAGTCTTCATGTCCGTCAGGCTCTGAAAACCTTTTAAAAACTCACCATCCATGACTGGCTGTGCTATGTGGGCACAGGTCTGGCAGGCCACAATATTATCCAGAAATCTCTCCACCTCACACAGCCCCCATTGAATGTTTTATGCATAGGACTGAAAAGGACTCTGTGTCACATTGCCACTGTTCCTGCAGTTATCCTTTCAATTTCTTAGAGTTTTGCTAAAAAACCCCAGAACCAAACCAACACTCTAGCCATCTGTGGATGCCAACAGTGAGGTCACCTACCCTCACCTGCCTCAGTCATGGACATCAAATTAATCACATGGAGATCTGGAAACCTTCAAAGTACAAGAAAATTCAAGCTGCATATGTTGGCAATGCTTAACATCATAGGTACCAGTTGTCAGAGCAGTGCAGCCTGTCCCATCAGACAGGTCTACTCTAAGATTATAAAACATTCCCTTAATTATCACTTCTAAATGAATCACTTCTTACATCTAAGTGGACATGAACTAGTGAACCCAAGGCTATGAACAAGAGAAGGAGTAATTTCTTAGATCGGATTGCCATTGATTCAACAAGTCAGCTATTTTTTAGCCAAATCCTGCGCTTATAGAGTGGAGGAAAATGTTCAATAAAGTTCTCTGAAATTTAAATACATTTCAGTCCTAGATTGCCATTGATTCAACAAGTCAGTTATTTTTTAGCGAAATCCTGCGCTTATAGAGTGGAGGAAAAATAATGTTCAATAATGTTCTCTGAAATTTAAATACATTTCAGTCCTTTGGAAAATAGTATTTCATTTGTTCAGGCT
The DNA here is from genome assembly GCF_014805655.1 of Passer montanus. Lineage (NCBI taxonomy): Eukaryota > Metazoa > Chordata > Aves > Passeriformes > Passeridae > Passer > Passer montanus. Next base: position 1,996,755 of record NW_024368818.1, read on the forward strand.
TTTGATCACTTACAGGGAAATTCAGTGTAGGACCTATTACACCGCTATGCTTTTAAAAGTTACCTGCTTATCTAATAATTTGAGTCTGTTTTACTAAGATTCCAGAAAGCAAAGAAAATTTATTTTCAATATAAATAAATCCTATCAGCGATGTCCATAGCTCATATAAACTATTCAAGATCCTTCCTTCCTAATTGTCTGTCCTACAATAATCTTTCATCTGGTAGCTCATGATGTGATTTGGGGGAAGAATGTCCGTGGCAATTCTGTAAACATGTGATGACAGAGAAGAAGGTAGGACTGAAAGATGACATCATGGCAGAGGGCTGTTGTTATGCAAAAATTAATAAAGCTCATATTCCATTTCACTTAATATCAACAACAGTCTGTGGACATTATTAGGGATTTTGAGCCCTTACTTTTCAATAAACTTCACAGAACCCCTCTAGATTTCACAGCATAGTCTATAGCCCAGAACTGAATTTGGAGATTATAAATTGTCCTTATGGATTTTTGACTTGGAAGTCACCAGTTTTGTGTTTACATGCAGTATTTGCTTCAAACTAGGTTAATATGAGAAGCAGTCAGGAAGTATTAGAAATACAGCAAACAAAGATCATGCACTCATGCATTCCCTGAGGATGCACACAGCCTGCTCCTAGGTTTCCAAATGCAAGCCCCAGAATGCACATAAAGCTGGGGAGGGCACACAAACAAGACATGATGCCAGCTATGCAGTTTTAGCCTAAAAAACACCTTAGTGACTCAGTTGTCTATCTCACACCTCTTAGATGTGCTCCCCATCTCCCTGTAGCCATGATATTCTCACTCCATGATTTTTCTGATTCCCATTTTTTTTCTGTTTCTAAGGAAGGTGGGTACTGCTTTATGGGTGGGTACCACCTAGATAAGTGGTATTGAGAGATGCATGGAACCTCTTATAAATTAAAAACTGCTGATATTTAAGCAGTCTTATTTTTAATGGATGTTGACTTTTTGTTTCCTCTCTCAAATTGAAGAGATGAAATTCAGTTTTCATAAAAAATATCCATGGTATATAAAAGAATTACATTTTTTACTAGTTGTCCTTTGAAATTAAATCAGAACTTTGTGTCTCTTCAAATCTAATCTTTGCATTTCCAAAATGCCACAGTAATTTTGTTTCTGTCACACTTAATGACTTGGGCATGGGTCATCCTGATACAAAGCATTACATTGAGAAATTACCAAAAGTCACAGTTTTTCATCTCTTGAAGCCATGAAAAGTATTTCATTTGAGCCTTGTTGTTGAGAAACTACGGACCTGCTTGATTTTCAAGACAAGTTGCTGAAAACTGTAACAAATATAAAAGAGATTACAGGAAAAATTCTCTAGATTTTCACTGTTGGCACCCCAACAGGCTAAGAGTCATAATTTCCAAAGACAATAAGCACATCCCTAAGGGATGGCATCAACCTGAAGGAAAATCCATCAGTGCTCACCTAGTTATGAAAATATACTGAGTAACAACACGTAGCCCTTCAAACAATCAAGAATATATATGTATAAAGGTCACCTTCTGTAGTTTGTCTTTAATTGTTATCCCCTAATGCATGAAACTCTTACTCAGAATTAAATTCCTACAATGTCTACTGAACTGTTCAAACATTGCAAAAGAAATATCTTTATGTAAATAAGTACACTTTGAAAAATTAATGTAATTTTAAAGATGGAAATCTTAACCAGCAAACTATCCACTGAAGTCAAAATTAAGGTTTACACAGCAACCTGAGCTACCTTTGCATTCCATACCACCAAGAAAGGGAAGTACTTCTGGAAGAAGGATGCAGCAAAGCAGAGCCTGAAAGCCATGACCAAAGGGACATGAGAGCTGTGTCCTGTGCCTGAGCTCCCAACACTGCCACAGCTCACAAGTCCTCTGACATACAGACATGTAAAAATTCTAAACTTCACATAAATGCTATGGCATAGTAAATAAATAAAGATGAGGGACTTAACTGGTCATGGGGTCTTTGCCTACTCCCCTCCATTCTTTCAGCTCAGAGCAACAATTTTTCTGGTTAAAAGATTAACTGCTTTAGTGGTTTCATTAAAGCAATGATAGGTTTATAGTTTTAGTATTACATGAAGTCCTATAGGATCTCCATATATTATACCATTGGGTCCACTTTGCTTTCTCTGTCTGAAATAGAAAAATATTTTTATTTTTAAAAAAGCAGGCAAAAGTTAATTTTAAAAATAACAGTGTTTTTCTTCTTTTTCCTCACAGTTTCTTTAAAAGGGTATAATCAATAAAGTCTCGTTCCCTCTCTGGTTACCAGTAAAGGATCTATGGAGTACTCCCTGATAATAAGGGGAAGCCAAGCCTCAAAGAGCACAAGAGAAATATAAAAGGTCTGTAGTCAGTGAGAGTGACTGGCTGTACCATTCCCAGTCTTTGGGATTAAATACTGCTTTCTGTTGTCCTTGACTTTTTCTTCTGAAATGTCTTATGGGAGACTGGTCATTATTGGAATGTAACACTTTGTTGTCTTGAAGATAGTGAAAATACAGTTCATAAAAATCTGAGATTCATTCTGCTTTCAGCAGTAGGCTGAAATGATTGCTGCTTTTTCAAAATGTGTATTCGGTGTGCTCTAAACACAGCTAGAGTAAAAATACAGTATTGGGGACAAATCAATTATTTATTATATAATCTTGAACAAATCTCTTACAAATTTTTGAGCATGAAAATAACTCATGTGTGACAAACCCAAACCTCTAAGATGTACAGATAGGGAATGTATAACAAGAGAAATTATATTTCCTGAGTAGGGATTTCAATCTTGTCAATACTCACGGTTCAGGCACTACTAGGAAAAGGCGTTCTTTAAACAGATGTGGCTTTTTTCAGCTTTCAGATGCTCTGAAAACCCTTTTCTATCTTCCATGCACAATAAAACAGCCCAGTTCAACATGGGACTCTTGGTAGGGTACTCGCTATATTGTGCTTGCACTGCAAGAGCCGGGCTTTGAAAGCCTACTTGTCCCAGATGCCACAAGCAAACTGCACCCAGGAATCAAACCAGGATGGATGTTCTTCTCAGCTCAACACCACAGAAACAGAATCAGAGAAAAGCAATCAAGGTTGAATTTTGTGTGTTTTGTGAATCACAAAGCAATGCTGTCTGTATTCTCAAGGCGGCAGACACAGCGGATTACAAAGCAGGCAGGCCCTCTTTGATCCCTGGAAAGAGAGAGGGAAGCCATCCTGCTCAAAGCCCAGCTCAGTCTGGGGAGAAAGCACATTTTCTCAACAGTATTTTTCTTTTTGTCACTGCAGTCATTTGCAGCTCTCCAGAGGACGTGACGCTAGTGTAACCCCTATGATTGATGGGCAAGAGGTTATGAGGAGCTGCCATAGCCTAATTGTGTGTGTGGCATGGCTACATCCATACTGGGGGGCAGCCTCTCAGAGGGATCGAGGGATCTTGTATTTGTGGGGACCCTCGCGGCAGGGAGGAATGATGAATCTGACCCCATGTTCTCAGAAGGCTAATTTATTACATGATGATACTGTGTTATATTAAAGAATACTATACTAAACTATACTAAAGAATACATAAAGGATACTTACAGAGTGCTAAAAAGATAATAATGAAAACTTGTGACTCTTCCAGAGTCTCAACACAGCTTGGCACTGTTTGGCCATGGAGTCAAAACAACTCGCACCACAGCCCAATGAAACAATCACCTGTAGGTAAACACTCTCCAAACACATTCCATATGAGCAAAACACAAGAGAAGCAAATGAGATAAGAGTTGCTTTCCCTTTTCTCTGAGGCGTCTCAGTTTCCCAGGAGAAAAATCCTAGGCAAAGAGAATGTGAATGCCACAGAGGAACATCTCCAACCCAGCTGCACCTCGACTAGAAAAGTGATAGATAGGCCAAAGTGCTGAGGACGAGCACTTTCTATTGAAAACCCCATTTTCAAAAATCTGTCACCTAAATACACTTTAGTAACTCGGAATCTCCTCCCCCACATACACACCCTCCCCCAACCACTTTATTAGATTTCTTAGTTTATTTTTAGCTGAAAGTGTTCAGTGTTTTTCTTTGCTTCAGCTGCATTAACCTCCCTCAACCCACAGGCTGGATTATGCTCAGGGAGTAATTCCAGGCTGAGCAGTGAGAAACAACTCTTTGCAGGATATTGTTCTCCAAGGTTTTGCTGCAGATGGTGGAAAACCCATGTCTACTAGCACTCCACTGGATGAGAGTGTTGGTCAATGCTACTGGGAGCCAATGGGGCAGGAGTGTAAAGGATGAGAAAGAACAATGACTTTATGGTTAAAGCAACTGACTGCCACACTGGAGAGTGACCTGCACTGCAAAAACAAATCATTCACTTTGGGAGAGCAATACATCACCCAAACCAAATGTTTTACAGGTTTGAGGAACATGCAGTTTGCATGTTCCTCCTCCTCTGAGCATTCCACACAAGGCCTTCTGATGTGATTTTTGGAAGGGGTGTCTCTGTAAAGGGACCAGTGAGAAATGTCCTTCCAGAAAATAATGAAAATATCAGTGATAAAGAAAATTTTTTCTGCTTTTGTATTTGGAGCTGGCTACAGCTATTTGTTATAAATTTATAATAGAGTTGGAAAGCAGAGAGTGGATAAGGATTGAGGCCACAGTTTACACAAGGAAACTACAACAAAATGGTGAAGAACTCTTTTGCCTTTGAAGCTTACACAATATTTTTTCCTGATAGGCTGGGGTTTTTTGTGGGGTTTTTTGAGCTGCAAATATTCTTTTCTCTATACTTGGTGCGCTCATATACAGTCACGCACCTAAACATGCAGGCCTATAGTCTGCATAAAAACTGAAGAAGGATATGCATCTTTTAAAAATTGCCTCTATCCAAACTGTTTTCATCCCTTGAAATGAGATTTTCATTAGTAGATGGTGGCTGGATTAAAAGCTGTGCGCTCAGCTTTTCTTCTAGGGTACCAAATATGAAGAATATTTAATGTGACAAAAAACTCACATGTTTATCAATATTTTATTAGTAGTGGAATGTGTCTTCCTCAATCCCTTTTGGCAATATTAATTTACTGTACTCTTCACAGTTAAAGGAAATCACCTGCTGTTTCATATCAATATAAAAAAGGAAAACAGAAGTCTTCAAGTACTCATTATCATCTTCTCTTCATAAAGAACATTTTGTTTGTTTGATTCCCTTATTAGATTGCTCTTTTCTTTGTTATCCAGAAAAAACCCACACAGCAACAACAATAAATCTAGTTAATTGTGTGAAAGGCTTTTATGTACTTTTTGTGTGTATAGGAACAGACAGATTTTGTACCTCTCAGTGCTTTTCTCATTTAAGTACATTAATATTTTCAAAGGCAACAAATAAAACCTTGATTTCAAAGCTCTATAGTTAAAATATTACTTTAATTTGGAAGACTAAAAAAAAAACATTGAGAGGGAGATGCAGAGCTAGAGTTTCAAAACACAAAATGTGTCTGGCGTTGGAGCTCCTTTCAATGTGGCAGCAAGAACATAACAAATTTTCTGTGACCTTGCTTTGTGCCCAGCTCATATAATTTGGTGGAGGATGTCATTGCAGTAATTACATATTGGGTTCCCTGCTGCCATAGTTATCCATGGTGTTGTGGGGCTCAGAGGAGCAGTGCTTCAGTGTGATGGATTGCTATGGAAAATTGACCATGCTAGAAAGCAAGCTGTCTGATAAAAAGAGACTATCATGGAATTGCTTCCTTGACCACTACCCCAGGGAAGGGTTTCATGCATAAAAAGATGTGTTTTAGTGATTAGAAAATGATGCTTTGCACAATATTATTTCAGTCTTGATTCTCATTGACCAATTTGTTTTATTTGAAAACCAAGTTCCCCAAAACTGAAGATATCAATAACTAACCGTATTTTGCACAGCCAGGGCATCTTTCTCCCGTCTATTGAGAATATCAGATATGACCTTGGAGGTCAGCTAATCTCTGGTGCCTGCAGCAGAATGGGATACTAAACATGACCCGTCCTCTGCAGTCACCCCAGAATTTCTCACGCTTCTCACGTACAGAAACGCTTTCCAACAATGAGAAGATGGATAATTCCCTCCTATTTTCTGCCTATTACAGCCTGATGTGCTGCTAAATCACCATATTAAGTATATTCTAATTGTAAAAAATACATTTCCTTAGGAAGACTATGATTATTCTTTCACAACAATGAACTGCACGTAGTGAGCAACTTTTTTTCCTCATTACTTATTTTTTATATGTGAGCTTGCCTTCTCTCTACCTTGCAAAGGCACAGCCATTTACAGCCAGGTTTCCAAAATCTCAACTCGTACCTCCACTGAATTCTTTCTGAGAAAAACCCCACTTTTCTGTTTTTCACCATAAATATTTTGTTGAAGGCAAGTATTTATTTTCCTTCCTATTCCAATTGTTTGCAAATGTGATGGAAGTATTGTTTGAAATCCCATTTTTGGGCCAAGGTACATTAAAGAAAATTTCATTCTAAGCGGAAACATTTAACTTATACATTTTTTTAACAACAAAAAAGACCTTAGAAAAAGGAACATATTTGCACCAAGTAATTGGATCATGAGAGCCAAAAAACTATTTAGATCTTCAAAATGAACAAATATTTATTTTCCTTCCTATTCTAATTGTTTGCAAATGTCATGGAAGTATTGTTTGAAATCCCATTTTTGGGCCAAGGTACATTAAAGAAAATTTCATTCTAAATGAAAACATTTAACTTATACATTTTTTTTTAACAACAAAAAAGACCTTAGAAAAAGGAACATATTTGCACCAAGTAATTGGATCATGAGAGCCAAAAAACTATTTAGATCTTCAAAATGAAGAATATTGCAGAAAACTTTGCCAAGGAAATATTAACTCTACTCTCTTGTGCGAATGGATCACAATTACAATCTTTAATTACACAGCCGTATCCTGCTTTTCCACTGCTCCTTCCAGATCCCAGTTTCAACAGCATTCCAGGAACAATCCTGGGGGTGCCCACTGAGCAGTGAGGGCTCACTACCAATTCGCCTCTTGCTTCCTGTGGTGGTTGCCATGCAGGCTGTCCACCAAGTGATAACAGACACAAAGTGTTACAAAGATAACTTTTTTTTAAATTATTTTTTTTACTTTTTAATTTTTATTTTCACAGAATATTCTGAGTTGGAAGGGACCCACAAGGATCACTGAATCCAGCTCCTAAGCAAATGGCCCATATGGGGATTTAACCCACAACTTTAACTTTGTTAGTATCATGCTGTAATCAACTGAGCTAATCTCAGAGCCATTTATATGATGATTACCTAAAAATACTGCGTGTTGTTACACTCAGATCTTTTCTTTTTCATAGAACCACCTGTAGGCTACCAACCAAATGACCAGGAACACCTATAAAGGGTTCTGGAAGAGCCTGTTGGTTCATACTGGCAGGCACTCATGCTGGGGAGCTCAGGGTTTAATGTTTGAGCTCTTAAAGTTAGCCTGAAGGACATAGCCAAAGCCAGCAAAGAAAGAAAACAGAAGTGTCCAAAACTTATGGAGAAATCTCAGAAGTTTGCCTCCCAATTTTTCTCTGATCAGAAATAGGTTATCCAAAGTACTGTGCAGAAAGAAAAGTTGAGAACACTTAATCCAGCATTCACAGAGAGTTAAGAAAATACACACACGGATACGGCAAATTGTGAATTTATAGGAGTGTTTGTACAAGAAGAAGGCAATATCTCATTAGGGACTGGGAATCTGCACAAGAGAGACTAGGAATAGCTAGAAGGGACAAGTTTAATATGTAATTTCTTTGGGAAGTAACTAGAGTAAGTTAAACAGATATAATTAAGCTGAAAATCAATGGCAAGCATAAACAAGGAAATACCCTGGGTAGATATCAGATCATTTATTTGTTTTATGAATGAAGCCAGTCAGTGCTTGCCCTACACTTTACAAGCACAGCCAGGAATTGTCCAACATGTAAGGACTCATCTAGAAAAGCCATTAGCAGGAAAGTAGCAGGAAGAGGCTCTCTCTGCTAAGGCTCTCAGCCAAACAAGTCATTAATAATTGAGGGGCAGACTGAGGTATATATCTGGTGCAGCTGATAGAATTTTAAACAATTACCAATGCAGAACTACAGGCAGCATTGCAGACAACTAGCACAGTTTATCAGTCCCTCTTAACATGTCTCTTCAGGATGCAAGTTTTTGCAGAATAATTTCTGCTTTTCTTCATATTGCAGGCATGTGGGTTCTGTGTGCATGTGTGTGCACCCAGTATTAAGGAGATTATAGACACATAAACAAGCACCATGAATCAAATGCTACTGGAAGAGAAGTTTTAACTAAGAGCCGATAGGGAAAATTACTTTGAAAAAAACAAGTAGACAAAAAAAGAGAAAAATCTTCAAGCAAATAGAGATTCACAGAACTATGAAAACTGCTGAAATCAAGGAAATTTGTAATACAATATGTCATGGCCAATTAGACATAGCAGAAAAATCTCAAGCCAGTAAAAGTATTCATGTGCAATGCATTTTTGCTGAATGGATTCACTCATTCCTTTGTGCATTTACTTCTCTCAAATGAAAATTACACCCAGGAGAAATTAGACACCGGTATTGCTGCATTAAGCTGGTACAGGCCAAAACATGTTCTCTGTAAATCAGGATTATGACTACTTAAAAGATGCACAGCAAGAACCATTTCCAAACCATTTTACAGAATTATTCATCATATAAAACTATCTGCTTTACTAGAACAGGGCACAAAAAAGTCATAAACACCAGCTTGGGGCAGCTCAAAGAGCAGTCATATAGATGTGTTCGGGTTTTTCTTCTTTTAGGCCGTTTAAGATAACCTTTCATGTGCCCATGAGTCCATGCAGGCACATGTGTGCTTTAGTTGGTGGCTGTGTACTTAAAGTTCACGTGCACACAACAAAATGCAATATATGTTCTTTACAGCTCTTCATCAGATTTGTATTATGATTCAAATGATATGTCACACCTTCTCAGCAGTTTTTCATTCAGATATTGAACATTATTTGCTAATAACAATCACAAATACAGCAAGTGGAAGAACTATTTTCACAAAATAGTAGAATGCTTTGGGTTGCAATGGACCAAAAGATCATCTAGTTCCAGCCCCCCTTGCCATAGGCGGGGACACCTTCCACTGGACCAGGTTGCTGAAAGATCCATCCAACCTGGCCCTGAACACTGACAGGGGATCCACAGCTTCTCTGAGCACACTGTACCACCTGCACAGTGAAGAGTTTCCTTCACCATGTCCAATCTAAACATACCCTCTTTCAGTTTATTAATCATTGTCCTATCACTAAAACCGACAGAGCTCTCTGATAAGTCTGGCCAGAAGACCCTTTCACACTGAACCAACAAAAATTGAAGTATTAATGAAATAGTAAAACATCTAATAGAAATTGGTAATTATGACTTGAAGTAAAACCACTTGGGAAGCATTAGGAAGTCCAACACTGCTTTCTGCCTGTTCTATAGAGTGTGACTCAAAAAGAAATAGTGACGAATTAAATGGTGTGACCAGTTACTGTATTTATGAATGAGGAAGAAAGAGAAGAGTGAGGAAATATGTGCTGAGGCTGTGGGAAAGAGCTGTTCCTATTGCTTTAAAAGATACTAATACTAAGTGAGACCGCTGGTTGCGTGCCTCCTGAAGGCTCCTCAGTGTGTGCAGAGGAGCCCATCCGAGCATGAAAGAGCAACCAGGAAATGCTGGCCTTGAAGGAATAACTCCCTACTTCAATATTAACCATGTGTAAATTATTTAGCCTGCTCTTTACACAGATTTTCAGTTGAGGAGAAGGCAATGAAAAATTGCCAGCAACTATCAAATCTAGAGTCTTTGCCTGAAAAGATGTGAATGTGTTGAACTCTGCCAATTTCTGTCCATAAATCATTCCTTATCAGCCCCTTTATACTTCAATTTGCACTTTTTTGAATTGTACAATACTCAGCTTTTAAGAGACATACACTAAAGAACAATAACTATCATCATAGTGGATCTCAGATCGCATTATCTGCTTTGTACATTGCTTCAAAAGGATTGTTTAAAAAGAGTTATTTAAAAGATTGTTTCTCTCCTTGTATTCTGTAGTGATAACTTGCTCTTCAGTTGAAGACAGGAGCATTCCTTTCTTTTTTTTAAATATCGTAAATCTCACAGTTTATGCCTAATGTGCTGCTGACAATAACATTATAACATCTACCAGGTGTTTTACAGGCCAATATGGTCAAAAGGCAATTTTTATTATAAAATACCTCTAAAAAATATTTCTGGAAACATTAACCTCTGCAGAAATCAAGGAATTTCTTTGCATTAAAGAAAAAAGAAACTTGTCTATTGTCTGTGCTGCTTTCAGTCAGAGTTCTTGTTCTGCTACCCAAGTCATCACGGCATTATTAAACATCTCTGTCCATAAAATAACACAAGTTCATAACTTCAGATCTCCCTTTATCAGTCTTACACCTTTAGACTTCTGAACTGTACAGCTAGAGAACTTGGCCAAGAGATGATTATAGGGTGCTCAAAACAAACTGCATACCAACTTGTGGACATAATAAAATAAATAAATGATAAATAGAAAAAAATCTTGCCATTACAAATAAGTGATCAAAATATGTGCAACAGACTAAATCAGAAAAAGGAAAGATGTTGAAGTATGATTTTTGTTTTGTTTATGTTTGTTTTGGGGTATTTTTTCTGTTGGGGTCTGTGTGTGTTCACACTTGTTCAATTTAATATTATTTATTGAGGAGAGCCATTTCAGCAGTGAACAGCGCTGGTCCCTTCCTCCAGCCACCCTGGGAGTCAGCAGGAGCCTGCAAGAAATGCTCAGTGCCCCTGTGCAACCCAGGGGTGCAGGTGGAATGCACATCACTTCTCAGGGTCTCCTTTGGATGACAGCACTTCCACAACCTCCCATATCACACCCCCACAACCTCTCTTCCCTGCCTACAGCACCTGTTATTTAAAAAGGAGTTTTATAACATCCCACTTCAGTGCTTCTGCAATTTTCACCCATTACCTACTTGTTTTATCAATTTTGGCTACTGAGAACAGACTATTACTTCTTGCAACGCCTTTTCATGGCTTGAAGACTTACTGTATCCAGCCAGACTTTTCTTCCTTAGGATGAAGAGTCCTGCTGATGTCAAATTGACAACAATATTTCATTATAAGGAATGGCTTTTTTCTGCCTTCCTAATTTTTTTGCAGAATACAAGTTGTACTATTGTTGCTATTGCACCAATCTCTTGAGGTTTTTCCCCTCCTTCTGCATATCTTCTTTTTCCTTTTACCTTCTGTTTTCCTTTACCTTCTCTTTCAGAAAAAAATTCTAACCAAAAAAACCAATCCAAAAGTTAAAAGGCTAAAAGGAAGAGGGTATAAAAATATGAATATACAAATTTTTTCACATTTTCTGGAAACAGCTTTAGTTTTCTGCCACCTTAATATACAGTTGGACATATGAAGCAATATCTTAAAAAAATGTTATGAATGTGCTATTATTTCTACTCAGTGCAAAAATAAGACAAGGAATGCAGTTACAATTATGATGACACATCTGTGATTCTAAAAAGGAGACTTTCTAAATGTAGGCAGCTTCCATTATACTTGAGTAAGTTAAGATGAATGAAAGCCCTGATGAAATCATCTTGACTATTATGTGTATGTAAAAATCAAAGCAGGAGAATCTCTGTTCATACAATGCTCCTGAGACGTCCTGTAATACTTAAAAATGTTCTGGCCTGACTATGTGTCATACCTTAATAGCAAAAAAATAGCAAAATACAGAGACTGACTGGAGAATCTGTGTACTGAAATTCACTGTCCTGATATGCTTAGCATCACACAGTGCTGATCACAGGCTTGAAAGGTGTGGGGCTTTTTTAGCTATTTCTACACTGAAGTTCTTCCCAAGACTCTCCTCCCACATTAAGAACCTTCTGGTTTCTAAATTTATTAAAATTTCAGGTCCAAGTTTCTACACATCTTTATGTACCCAGTTGTTTTCAAGCCAACATGATCCATTCATTTAATGTTTTCTTTATCCTCACTTTTATCCCCACATCACAATATTTATATACATGACTATGTAATGCTAAACAAGACAAGTCTTTTATGTTTTATATATCAGGCTGTTCATCCTTCTGATCACTTAAGTAGCCCTTTTTCTGCATCTTTTGGGTGAAGGACACCTTTATGCTGGAAATCAGTGGAGAGAAAAGCAAACCCAGATAAAATTTGTGGACACTTCTCTCAGACACCAGCTTACATGTTCAGCTGTAACCGCAGTGCTTCCTTACAGTATTTGCTAGCAGTCCTCAGAAAGTAAAAGGAAATAGATCCACCACCATGGTGGTCGCTAAATGACCACCTACATGTATTTAGAGGCTACACTTTCTCTGGGCCTTTGCTTTGCCAAATTATCAGGAGACATGGGAATTTCCCCTCTCTTGTGGCTATGAACAGTTTCCTGCCACAGGCAGGCTTTTCTGCCTTTGTCCCAGCTGGCGTTAATCTCTTTGAACTAAGATGAAATTCTAAAGGAGGTCTTGACAAAGTCTTATGAGGTGGAATTCACATTCCTCTGCTGAAATAATCCTTTCTATTAATATCTGGGATTGTTTCTGATATTTTAAGAGTCATGTGCCATTGATTATATTACTGGTCACAGGGTAGGAAATATAACCAGTTCTTCCCATTGAGGTTTTTTCAGATGATCCTCTTGGCTTGAAGTAAAAATTCCTGTTATTAGTTTCTAAGTGCAGTAACTTGTATTTTTGTACAATTGAATTTCATCCCACTTCTGTTACTAGAGACTTCAAGGTCATCTCACTCTTTGTATGATAAACAAACCTCTTCTTTATTGATGCAGCTTTCACACCTCAGATAGTCAGCAAATTTCATTAACAAACCCCCACCAAGGTCAGAAATTAAAATACTAAATAAGATTAGTCCCCAAATCAGTTTTGGAAGGACTCTATTAATATCTTCACCTTAGCCTAAGAATTCTCTTTTCAGTGGCACTTGAGCTTGTCTTTTCTCTGACCAATTCCTCACCAATAATGCAATTTGTATACTAATCCTGTTTTCTCCAGGTGAAGGATCACTTTTTTTAGGTATATTGTATCAGCAATTTAGGGAATTGGAATCTCCTGCTACTGTAGACTCTGTTGTCTTACCAAAGAGCCAAATGACCCCTTTAAAAGGAGGTGCCAGGAACAAGTACCTGACTCTCATGGACATCCAGGTGCGCTCCTGTCCCAGAAATGCATGGAAAAATATTCCCCCACCTTAGTCAGTGTGGAAGCAAGAGGAATAACTTTTCCCAGATGACAAAGGAAGCAATCAGCACAGTGCCCCTCGCAGATGGCTGCTCCTCATCCTCCTCCTGCCACAAAGACCAGTGCAGGAATGGAGGTCACAGCTGCTCCTTGCTTGGGAGAGAGGGCCTTGAGAAGAAGATGGGAATATAACTCCCACCCTTTGCTTGTTGTACCTAAATGACTCCCTCAGGGATGTTTCTCTGCCCACCCTTGTTAAAGACCCTGATTCCTTGATCCTTCCCTTTTTTTTTCTTTCAGTAAGACAGAGTACTCTGCCATTACACACACACTCACTCATCCTGGCTCTTTCATCTTTAATTCATGATAATTTTTTTTTATGACAGAGAAGATTTATTCAAACAAGAATCACTTGAGTACTAGCTGATAGCCTTCTTTATACAAGAACTAGAGTTTCACAACAATCCCTACACTCTAGCATTAGCTTAACCTAAATGATGCTTCCTCAGAAAGCCCAGAGTGCCTTCACCTTTTATATGACACCCTAAAGACCATATGGAAACTCATTTAAAAAGAATGAAGTGCACTGACCTTCTGTCTTTTTGCAATGCTTCCAAAGATCATCAAAAGCCAGTACAAAGCTATCCTGACAGATATATGGAGCATGGTGTATTCTTTCATTGTTACCAACTGCAAGCAATTTTTATCAATTACACACACATCAAGCACAGATTACACACTGGCTACAAGTTATTGCTGTCCTCATAGTTATTGCCAGTATTCTGCTGTGTTGGAGCTGACAACAATTTTGAACAGAAATAAACATTTTCATTTAAGCAGTGAGGGATAACAACTGCAGTTAGTCCATACAAGCAATTAAATTAATTGAGCTTGCATTCTGTAGAGCTGCCCATTAATGTATTTTATTTAAATTTACTTCTTTCCATTTGAAAGAAGCAGACAGACTGCAGCCCTGACGACTGTACAGCAACTGCAATGTGTGTTAGAAACAGCACAAAGGGGTGAACAGTTCCCACTGTGATAGTTAATAACCAGAGTGTGGGCTGAGAAAAACACAGGTGAGGATAGACTTCGACAAGAATCAACTTTAATGGACATTTTTGAGGATCATATGAAGGTACCATGAAGCCCCTGTGATACATTTTTGTAAAACAATATCTTTTAAAACATCAACTTGGCTTCACAGAATGTTCAATAGGTTATTTACTTCAAAAGAAAACAGAAAATGCTCTCTAACATGTGTAACATTTTACTGATGTGAGAGAGGGGGAAAGAGAGAAAAGGAGCAGGTTTGAGAGTGACTTGGATCATGTAATGCAAATTTTAGAGTATTATGTATTCTCTACTTGGAGCAGCTATTAAAGTATTTCCCCAAGGCTGAGTTAATTTAATGGCAAGGGAGTTCAAAACAATGTCAAATTATGCATTTCTAAACAACACTGAGTATTTATGCAACACCAAATAGTATACAAGTTTGATTTATCTTTTTCTAGTATAGTAAGGATTTAGCATTGAGCCCAAAATTCATCTTTTGCCTCCTCAGTTTAAAATGTTTGATGTTTCCTTATCCAACGTGGAGAGCTGGGAGACAAAAATAAATGGAGCACACTACTTGCTGCTCTATTTTTGATAGCTCGCTGATTTTCTTGAACACTACTGCTTACAGCATATGAAAGATTTCCCAAGGATAGAAATATTCAAAGTACAGGCAGGTCTTTTTCCTTTGTTGTCAGCAAACTGGCTTCCAGTAATCTCAGAGGTAAAACGGGAAGAGAAGCATGCACCCCAACATGCAGTACAGGAAAGCCAAAGCACATTATGCCAAATAAATGGTGCATGCCCCTTGAGTAATTAAAAGGATGCAGGAAAACATCTGGGCTCTTAAAAAAAGTGTCAAGGGAGTGACTGCTGGGGAACCAAACAAAGGAAAGAAGGATGTGTGTGCCTAGGTTTCCCTCAAAATTAAGAAACGCCACACTGACAGCAAGTGCAGTGACAGTGGCAGTGACAGCTCCCCAGAGCAGACCTGCGCCGGCAGACCAGCGCCTGAGAACAAAAGCCGTAACACTTAGCGTGAAAGTGCCTTGATGGAGGAGAGCTCATTTCAATAATACCCCAGTTAAGCCCCCACATTCTACCTCCAGGCTCTTGTGGATGGATTTATGAGTGCGCTGCTGCTGGGAGATGTGGCTGATATGCGTGTCCGAGACAGATAGGATCTAACAGTGGGGCTGGTGTGATGATTATCCAGGCAGCTCGAGCATATCGATCTGCGTGACAGCCACACGTCCAACGGTAGCACTCCAGAACCACAAGCAAGATATATGACCTTCTTCAAAGAAAATCCCAGTCCTTGACCTGCAATTGGAAGTGAAAGCAAAAATAGACATGATCTGATCTTCAAAGATTTATTCTGCAAGGGAGGGAAGGATGGAATTTAGCTCTAGCTGAGGCACCTGTACATAGATACAGCAAAGCAGGTGTGTCTCTGTGAGCTGGGTATGCTACCAGCAACCTAGAAAACACAGGTGGAGGAGCATAGTGGATGTTTTTCTCAAGGAGACACCAACACAAGATCAGCTGAACATATGTCTGTGCTGTCCCCAGAATCTGTGCCAGTCTATTTTAACTGGTCACAGGAGACATTTTCTGAGCAGAGTGTATCCTGATATTTTCTATATCAGGATTTACTTTTGCTCTGATCTTTTGAGTGTTGTTGTCTTACAGCATGACTTGAGGGAGATGTGTGGAGAGATGATACGTGGAGATGGAGCTCTCACAAAGATTGGCAGATACTGCCCTGAGCTGTTACATAGAGAGGCCAGTCTGCATAAATCTGAACTGAATCACTTTCCTGACTGCATGAGGGACATCCCAGAATTTCTGGGAGGATAAGATCTCACACTTCAAAGAAAAAAGAATAGGGAGAGCTCCAGGAATAATACAGATACAAGAGGCAGTGGTGCTTTCCTAAATGTCTTTTTAGATAGTTTTGGTTGTTGGTACTCTTTTATTTTACTCTTTAAAGACAATTTCTAAATTGTCTTTAAAGAGTAAAATAAAAGAGTACCAAGGACCAAACTCAAGCACTGGGTTCTTGACTTCCTTAATGATTAATTCAATTTGCTAACTGTGCTTTTTGGCTATTCCAATGACTTGTCTCCAACACAGTTCTGCTACAGAGGGAGCTGGTCCCCAGTAACACATTGCCAGTTCATATGGCTTGACTTCTGAGACAGGAGTCAGAATCCTGCCTCCATTTTACTCAACACTGCGTCAAATTCCCAGACCCCTGCCACTCATCAGATCTCCAGACAGAGATGCTAATTTCCCAGTGACTAAACACTGGGGTCTTGGCCACAAGAATCACCTGTGAACAGCTTATGAGTATTTAAAATCTAGTGGCAAGCCATGGTCTACATGGGCTGAGTCCATGAAAAGATTTGCTTTTAAGATGAAGTAAGTGTTGCTTTAGTATGTTCAAATGCTACATCATCCCCTCATTTGCTGTAGTAGCATTCTCTTCCTCCACTGAAAAAAGCATGGACTGTCACTTTGAATTGTAAATTCTCACAAGAAAAGGGAAAGAAATGCATTACATACACTCTGATATATCACCCAGACTGCTTGTCCTTCTCAGTTACAGAGCAATTTTAAAGAATTGCTAAGCCAAAGTAAGAATGGTGTATTTGTCAGTGACATTCTCTGTTAAATCATGAAGGACCTGGAGAATGATAAAGGCTGAATACACACTTAAAGCTTTCAGGGGTAATTTTTTTCTATTTCTCTTTACCTTAAAAGTTCACAACCAAGAAGTCTCAGCAGGGAGGTAGATGGAAATTTTCCTAACTATGATTTAATACAGGAATACCTGCTCCTTAACTTACTCATTTACACAGAAAATAAAAGGTGAAGAAACAAAACACACAGTAGGGGAAAAGTGACAAGACAGATGCCTAAAGTAATTCACAGAAAATCTCTGCAAGTATGAGTACATAGTTACCTAATGTCACCTCCCGTAATGTCTCTGAAAGGAAAGAGACCTTTCAAAATAATCCCTGCAGGTTTCCACTGGAATTTACATTTTTTTGTAAATATAAATATCCGGGACCAACACTGTCAGCTGTGTCAGGCAGATGAAAAATGGGCATTACAGACACTTCATTTTTCACTATCAAGACATCACCAGTCAATGCAATCAGTGCAGTTTTTTTTCTTTGATCTCACTTTGAATTACATAGCTCCAATGCTCAGGTCTTTACAAAGAAACTGGAGTTCAAGATGGGAAAACTCAGTGTTTTGGATAGTGTTTTGTCTCCACCACAGCAGAAAGATCAGACAGATGTGAGGGGTTTTTATCCCTGAAGGAGCAAAGCAATTATTCACAGTCAGAAGCTAGTGTAAGCAGTGAGAACAGCCTCCCTGGAAAATACTGTGAGAAAAGTGAAGAATCCTTCCTCTTCTTTCCGCCCAGTGACAGTTCAAGACCTTTTTGCCAGAATACTCATCTTTTCATAATTGAAAAGCATTCTCAACAGAGTAAATATATACCACTGATTTCACTCTATAGATGAGAAATGGGAGCACAGAAATTTTATTTTTACCTCCTTAATAAAATGATCCACCATGTGTTTCTACCTTATCACAGGAAGTGTCATCAAGCAATAAAGAGCCCTTCTGTACCAGCAGAAGGAGGTAGCAATAACTATTTGACTGCGGGTCAAATGCAAAGGCCAAGCTCACTTGGTCTGTTCAGCCTGGAGGAGACTGAGGAAAGACCTCACTGCAGTCCAAAACTTCCAAGTGAGGAGAAGAGGAGGGGCAGGCACAGATCTCTTCTCTGTGGTGACCACTGACAGGAGCCAAGGGAATGGTACCAAGCCCTATCAGAGGAGATGTAGGTTGAATGTTAGAAAAAGGTTCTTCACCCTGAGGGTGGTTGGGCACTGGCACAGGTTCCCCAGGGAAGTAAGCACAGCACCGATGCTGATAGAGTACAAGAAGTGCTTGGATAATGCTCTCAGGCACATGGTGTGGCTCTTGGGGATGGTCCTGTATGGGGCCAGGAGCTGGATGTTGATGACCCTTGGTCCCTTCTTACTCAGGATATTCTGTGACTCCATCAAGTTTTAAATCTCTAATACTGATGTTGGCAATAGAAAGGAAAAACACTGACGGGTTGAACTGCAAATACAGTATTTGTCCTACCAGCACATTGCCACCAGACTACACCATTTACTATGACAGAGTTACACAAAATTTAATGCTTAATCATGCATCAATACAGGCCTTGGAAGATTTGGAAGCAATAATAATAATAACAGATGTTAATTAGCTTCACTCAGCAACTCTTTTACACAAGTTTCTACACAAGTTTCAAGACTCAGTTGCAGGCTCTCTTTATACCAACATGACATTTATTAAGAGCACAATATGCCTGTAGGCTCATTTTACTAAGTAAGGCTTCCTATTGTCACTGTCTTATCTTTGGAATTTATGGCTGTATATACAACAAAATACAAGAAATTAAGTTACTAAATTTGTTGTAACTGGAAGAAGAAGAAGAGATAAAAATATCTCTTCACAGATGTTCTCAAACAGCAGACATAAGAATGATTCCTGGTTTCAGTTAGCATCCATTAATTACTGACTCTGGAAATTAATAGGAGGTCATACACAGTGGAAACATTTTTCAAACCCCAGCAATATTTCATAAAGATTCTTCTTGCAGTGCTTCAATGCTAAAAAATGTTTTGAGTTGTCTGACAAAATATTGGAAATCATTGTCCAGAGCTCTTACAAAGGAGCAAATGGTGAGAGGTTACATTCAGTCATGGATTCATCCTTAGAAGAGGAGGTAGAAAGCTTCAGTGAGGCCACTTAAAAAATGTTCTGAGTCACAGACTTTGACCACCTCCTTCATATACGGTTATGTGGCTGTACATATGTGATTCTTGGATTTTTTATCTTCTCTGACTGCCACCTTTATTTTTCTTTCTATAATGTTGCTTACATCCCTTAGGGAAGTTACATATATTTTTCCACTGTCCTGACAGTAAGCTTTGTTATTTATTTTCATACTTGTGGACAATGATTAGTGTCCTCTGGTCCTTTTTACTGTTCTCACATCATCCAACTCCAAACATTTAGCTTAATCCATGATATACTGTAAATTCATCCCTGCAGTTCTAATATTCTTCTGTCCATTCCTCTGGATTTACATCTGGTGAGGATTCTGTGAAAAAAAGGGCTGGAGGAATCCTGTACAAAGGCTGCCCTCCTCCTTTTTGAGCTGTCTTCATGATGAGGTTCTTGCCCTGGGTCCCCACCTGAACTACCTCAAGGGCATCACAGCCATGCCCATCCCTGACCATGGGCCAGCTGGTACAGAGCAGAACTCTACCCAACAGGTAACCTGGGGCTTGACCACACCTGCCTCATTGCTGTGGGCTTGCCTGAAGATCACTGAGCTGGGCCTGCCCCTGTCATGGAGTCCAAACCTCATCCTGACCCTGACTCACTGATTTGTGTTCCTGCCTTAAGTGCAGACTGGCCTCATCCCCACAGACTGAACTTTCCTAATTACATACACTGCAAAATAATGAGGGATGGTTGGAAATATAGACATGCACTATATTGCAGAATTTTATGATGTTCTGCTTAATATTTTGACCTATATCTAGACTGACTACTTTTAAGCAAACTACTGGCATTGTTCCCGCATATCTGTGAGCTGCTCAACTTTTTCAGCTCTGAAATTAAGCTAATAGTTATAGCCTCCTGTGGTTTCCTACAAGCACTACAGGAAGTCCAAAAGAACTATAACATTTTTTTGGAAATTAATCCCTTCAGGAAAAGAATATAAATTAAAATAATTGCAGTGACATGGCAGCCTTTCAAAAACAATGCATTAATTATTAATCCCCTGAGATACGACATGCAGAGTTCTTTAATGGGTGCAAACTATATGTAGGAGGAGGTGGGTGAAAAGGATCCAGCTTGGACTTAATTTTGCTTCTCTGTTTCTTTTTTGCTCATCTTGAGCTATTGGGAATCCTGAAAAGAACAATTTTTGATTATTTGGCAGATTGGAGAAGTTTTCATCTTCTGGTTTTTAAAAACAATAGCCCAGACATTAAAGCTTTTGCAACCTTTACCTGCTCCATCTTTATGAAGACAGATGTTTTCAAGTCTAAATCCCCTGGCTAGACCATCATGTGTACAAACTACAGCATCTTTTTCCTTCCCATAATACAAAAGTTACTCTGTTTGGTTCCAACAGTGGATGTAATACAACTCACCTACATAAAACCAGGACATACAAATTGTTCATATTAAGATTACATTGTTTCCAGTGGTCTCCCACTATGATAACTACAAGGAAATCAAACCTCTTCCAGTTTTCTTTCAACAGCTAATGTCAGGAAGGAAAAGATTCTTATTGCCATACCTTGCTTTACTGACAATTTATCTACAATCACTTTTGAAGAGAATCTGTTTACCTTTTTTGTATTAATGTTTGTAGATGAGCATAAAGAGTACCACGTGATTCTCATAACAATAATGCTGATTTATACTTGAGAGCATACAAGATACAGAATAAGCAGCTAGTGTTCTACAACACCAGGAGTAATTAAAACTGTAACAATAGAACAACTCCTCCAAGTGGATGCACAAAGAAGGCATGGATGGACAAAGGAGATATCCAGATAGCAAAAGAAAAATTAGTGGAATATACCTTGCAGAATTACCTTACTTCTATTCATCAACAGATTAAAAAAAAAAATTAAAGGCAGGAAGGTAATTAGATGCTTGTCTCACAAGACATTAAGAAAATTGAAGTAGTTCTTGCCTTCATATTATTAAAGATGATCTTGTTGACATGTAAAATAACTTCTCTAAGATTTATAGCCTCCAAGCATAAAGACCTCAGGGATATCTGTTTGTTCCTCTCTTTTGTACACATAGATGTACCAGAGGGGCCTCTGCTTGTCTGGTATGTGTGATGTGCTGAGAGATGAAACTGCAGCGAGAGCTCTACGCCTGGAGGATGGAAGGCACATTGCTCCAACTTCCCCTTCCACAGCACTTATCAAATGTGCCTGGTCCCATCTTCTCACTGCAGGAGGTACTCACATGCCTGACTTCCAAAAGACAGGGCCTATTTTTGGGGCACAACTGGTAGGAAAACCTGTTGTGCTGGATTTGTCTGGTAAGGCTGGTGGGCCCAATTCTTTCCTCTGCAATTTCTCTACTCCTAATGATAAACAAATACCACTCAGTTTTAAAATTTTTTTCTGAGTGTAGCTTCCAAGCAAAGGCCTGCAGATTACAGAATGAAAATAACTAAAAGATCAATACATTAAGGCTGAGGACTGACAAGAGTGAACATGCCAGGAAGAAGGACAATCCAAAAATGAAACCAAATAAAGCACCAGATGCCCCAGAAGGACCAAGGATTAGGTACTAATGGTACATGTGGCAAAGGCAATGATGAAGCACCAGGAGGGCAGAAGCCCAACAGACCTGAATAATTCATCAGCTTTCAGACCTTACTTGTACAAGCAGACCGAGACACTGTTGTTCCTCAGCACACACTGTAGAACCCACGGGACAACGTTATGCTTCTATTGTTTCTATTTTTCAGTATGCTGGAGGAGTTATTGGGAAGCTTCCTTTTCATAATAGTTGCTTGGAAGCTGTGAGATGCTCTGCTGGGAGCTGCTGAGTAGGAAGCAATGCTAGAGTTCCTCTTAGGTAATAGCTGAGCAATTCCAAAACAAGATGTGCCTCAGTCTTGGGATCAGAAATCCTAACATAAAGCAGTACTTTCAAAACCCACCTTTCTCAAGTACTGTGAATACAATCATGGACATCCCTACAGGTCTCCCATTCATTTTTCAACGGCTTGATCTTATCGGCATTACAAGCATGGCTTGGTAAGTGTTTAAATTGGTTTATTCACTTACTGTGATTTCTAAGACACATTCAGAACCCGGTACAAATTCAGAACAGGTACAAATGCTGCAGATTTATTTTAAACAAATATTGACACCACTGATAAACCACTTTAAATGATGCCATAATTTATCATAATCAGTTAGTCAATTTGAACTTGCTCCAGTGAGAAGTGAAACATTATTTTTAATCTTGTAAGACATCAGGGGAACGTCAAACCTTTGCAATTTATCCCACAAAACACTGCACAGAGAAGGCTGGGAGAGCAAGACCAACTGAAAACAATTTAATAGTTTGGGTTTGTTTTTTTTTAAGAAGTGTGAGGCCAATCACATTCAAATGTTACCAACAAGCACTGATCAACAAATACAATCCCTCCCTTTATTTGCCATTACAGACAGGATATTGCAAGTACACCCTAGGGCTGTCTTACCTTCACAGGTGCAAAATGCATAGTCTACAAGCAAAGCAGGTAGCAATATTTCAGATGGTGATTATTTTTTGCATGAGTCTTAAGAAGCTATTTGCCATTCCATTTAAATGGCAGCTACTTGAACCACTGTGAGCATGAGTGGTGCTGAAGTGGCACATTTCTGAGCCAGCATGGAAACATTTGTGGATAAATCTCAAAAACAGCCCAGTAAACAAATTGAGGTAACTTCCTCAGAGATGAATATACAGATGAAAAAATAGTTCTATTCTATTATATATATAATGCTCACTTGCACAGGTAACAACAACAGCAACCAAAAAAAAAAAAAAAAAGACCAAAAAACAAAAAACCAAAAAACCCCACTGAAACAAAAAAAAACCCCAATAAAAAACCCCCAACAAAGTAGTTAGAACCATCTAAAGTATTGGTTCCCCTGTGGCTTTTGACTGAGAGGCTAGTAGGCTGTGCTTTCTCAAAATTAATCTTTATGAAATTGTGAAATTTTACAAGATTGCCAGGGACAAGATGCTTTCTTCTGGTTGAACATTTCACTCACAAACAACACAGACCCTCGCAGCAGGGTGACTCAGTTCACTAGCCACATATTTCTGACAGCTAAGATGCACAGAACTAAGAAAATAGAGAAACTTATCCTAATGTGGCTTTCTGAACTCTCTCAAGTTTGGACCTGAAGATCTCTTTCTGCTGTGGAACAGCTGGTGCACCGCTGCTCTGACAACTCCACCTTTAGGAGGCTAATCTTATTTTCTCTTCCATTTTGCACGTCCAAGACCTGCCTTTGATAACTTCCATGAGACAATACAAATGCAACCAAGAGCACAACAGGTCACACCAGCAGCTTGGAAAGCCAGCACAGGACAAATCCATCTGTATTCATCTGCCTTTTGTGCAACTGCAATTAGCCCATCCATGTTTCTGTACCTCTTCCACTTACAAATATGTCAATTCTCTATCACTAAAGAAGGAGGGAAATAATTTGACTTTCTAATTCTAAAGTACTTTTACACCATCTAAAATAACAACATATGTGTAAGGAAAATCCTATGTAGCCATTGTTGAGTATCCTCAGACAGTTTTGGATCAGTTTCATTTTATAGCACATTAGCTAAACTTACACTCTTCTGATACTCATTAATCACAACACAAAAAAAAATCAGCCGAATGCATGGTAGGCAACAAACTAGAAATAATACAAATACTCTTTGAAAAGAGCAAAGACACAAAGAGATCATTGTAAATGAGAGTATCTGGGACTTCTTCTAACTGTATTTGCAGCAATGCATGGATATGCCCCATTCATTTACAGAAAGAATAGTGAGGGCCATCAACACTGTGGTTTTATCTTTTTTAGTATTTCTATTGCAGAGTATAAATAGGAATGTGTTCTTTGTTTTGCAATGCACCTTTTCTCACTCTGCACAGTAAAATACAATGATGAATACAATACATTGTCATCTAAACATTAAAAAGATCACCAAAGACACAAATAACTCAGATGGTTAAAGATACACAGAGAAATAAAAGCAAAATTTCTGTCAAAATACATTACCTGCAATAAAGCTGGCAAAGCTCTATGAGTGCACAAAATTACTAGGCCATGCATTTGCTTAGTTTTACTGAAGTCTTTTGGGTAAGTCTCCTGTGGGAGAACATTAATGGAAATTTGCAATTGTATGTGGAAATACAAGAGTTTTGAAAAAAGAGAAAAAAAGTGATAAGGAAAAGAAAATAGTTTTCTTGCCAAGATGAAGTTGTAGGTGCTCTCAAAATCTCTGCAACTCAACAATTTTTTTTTTATTCTTGAGAAGGAAGCAGTATGCAAGGTGGTGAATCTGCTGAGGAAACAGAATTATTTAAGTTACACAAAATGTCTGAGAATGGAGAGGAATTCCAGGAGGATCTAATCAAAGTGGATGATTGGGTAACACAGCAGTAGATAAATTTTAATGAAGGCAGGCACGAGGCAATGCTTAGTAAGTAAAACTGTTCACTTCAATTTTATATTTACTGATTAGCCAGCATACCTGGGGCAAATATGCTAGCAATGATGATAATATTGTCTGCCTTCTTCTCAGTGTGATAAGAAAAGGTCATTGAGAAAAAAGATTTTCTGTGTGAATATTGTTTATTTTTCTCTCCTCTCAGTGTCTGCTGTCAGTTTGCTCAGTGTTTTGGATACATGTGATACAATAGCTCACTTTTCAGAAGGAGAGCAGGGAAGGGTAAAACTTCTGAGACTGTAAAAAGTTTAAGAGATTCCCTTTTTTTTTTTTTTTATTTCCAGCTCTCTAAAACATGTGAAAGGAATGAGATTTTGAAGAATAGAGCATTAGCTGGTGGCAATTAGGTGATTCCAAATGCAAGTCTCCCTCTTTTTTTAAATTTCCATCTCTCTAAAACATGTGAATGGAACAAGATTTGAAGAACAGAGCATTAGCTGGTGGCAATTAGGTGATTCCAAATGCAAGTGAAAGGGAAAAATTACTATCAGCATTGGAGTTAATGTAGTCTGGTTCCTCATGTCTTCTGGCTAGACCCTTTGGTGTCTAAGAGAAAGAGTGCTTTGAATGAAGGTTTCTGCAGACTGGGACACTTGCACTGCCATTCTCCTGTGAGGATTTCCTGCTATTGAAGATGATGAGAAACTGCTGTGGCTCTGCCTGCCCCACAAGGATTTCCTCATTTTTAGAAGTGCAACTTGAAAATGTGTGTTTACTCCGAACTTGTCTAGTG
This sequence comes from Passer montanus, assembly GCF_014805655.1. NCBI lineage: Eukaryota > Metazoa > Chordata > Aves > Passeriformes > Passeridae > Passer > Passer montanus. Next base: position 2,022,276 of record NW_024368818.1, read on the forward strand.
ACTTACATGGCTATGTGGGTACTAGGTTGGAGCTCTCAGTCTGCTGAAAGAAGTTCCTGCCCTTGACATCTTGTAGCATCAAATAAATAAGAGAAAATAAGTAATACAAGAATATAAGGAATACTAGAAAATATATATTATCAATTACTAAGTGTTTGCATTGACCAGGGCTTAGGCACATTAAAAAGGCAAAAAAAACCCCAAACCCAAAGTACTCAAAATGATGGGGTCTTAAGGTAACATTCTTCCTCCAACCAATTTCAACAGCAAGATTAGCCTGAGGATACTGTTTGGCTGATCTCCTCTTGCCCCATGATATGCATCTTAGAGGAGCCCTGTGGATTAGGAAGCTGCAATCAGTATAATCACATTTTTATACAGAAACAGTATGAATGGGAAATGAGAAGAACAGTAATCTCTTTGCTTAGACAACATTCTAACTCCTCAGCAGAGGAAGTTATACTTGAAGGCATTCATACAGAAAGGGTTACACAAAGAGGGGAAATACAATGACACAGTGCCAACAGGATTTTGCCTAAAAGATGCTGGAGGGAAATAGTGAACTTTTAAGAAACATCTATTTCATAACAAATTTTACATTACTTACATTTCCTCAGAAGTACTTTCTTGCTGCCTGTGCAATCAGTTTTGGCCATTAACAGAAATAAAGACACCACTTGAAATACAGCAAGTATCAGAACCTCAAGGACTTCATGCATAAAGAATCCATCCTGGGAAGCAGTAGCTATCATTATTTTAGTCCTTTATTTACTGTTTCCTAATGCAAAAAAACCCCCATGCTTCTCTCCAGCACCTCCGAACTCTGTGTTACCATTCTCACTCCTGTTAAATATGCAGCGGGGAGGTAATCTGCTTAGCAACCAGCACAAACATATTGCACCAGAGGAAAAGGAAGGCTCTCTGACAAGCAAACTTGGCTAGAAGTCAGCTAATAGACCCAAAGGCACCTCAGTCAAATGTCTGTATTTTCTGAATAAACTATAAATTAATAAGAGGAACAGCAGGGACGGACTAAGTCAACAGTGATTTCAGGGCATACCCAAGCAGGTGAGCCACTGCTCCTGCACACTGTTATTATGGCAGGTAGGTAGAACAGATGAGAAGTAGTTGGTTCTCAGTGCAGAATTTCCACTGTGCAATCTATCTACCTGAAACAAATAGTTTGGCCTCCTTGTGACCCCAAGTCACTGCAGCAGCAGGGGTGCACCTTCATCAAGAGGTTGCCCTGGTATGGCCAGATGTATGTGGCACATGCTAAATGAGATGCATCATTTTGGGCTTTAAAAAACATTTCCACAGCTGCACTGTGGAAAATGGCATTGCACATGGGGTGCTCTTAACAAAAGCAACACAACAGAAGTGAAGCACCAAATTTAGGCATCTTTTACAGAGTCAGACAGGAAAAGGAGGAGCAGGGACTGATGTTACTGATAGAGACAAAGACTTTGAGGACTTTTGAGCCATCCAGTGCTCCCTCAGCATGGGTGTCACATTGTCCTTGCAGCTGTGCACAGAAGAAAGATTGTAAGATTGGCAAAAACATCTCCACAGCAAGCAGCTGTCCCTCTGGCTCAAGCATGTCCCTCTAGCTCACTAGAGCATGTTGTTGAATTCTGCAAGAAACCACAGCCTCATCTGGGATCTGGTTTGTTTCCATCCCCAGAATCTGTGAGGACTTGGGCATTTTCTGCTGCCTGTCTTACAGAAGAAGAGGTAGCAAAACAAGACATGTAAGAACCCTTCACTGCAGGAGGGAGGACTGTAAGAAGATCCTCAGCTGCTCTTCAGGCTAGCAACAGAAAACATGCTCTCAGCATTTTATTCACACCATGTCAGAAGACTCATGATCTTCAATGGCAATTTGGGGACATAAATGCATGAAAACTCTCCTGAGAACTGACAAGATTCACCCTCACTCTGCAACATATGGCTGGAAACTTAAGAGAGGATGGGACACCTCTGATTAAAAATAATTGTCAAGGATGCAGCGTACTCAGAATGAAAAACCATAAGTTTTTGGACTCCATTCTGACAAAAGGTCAAGACAATAATGACTCTAATGAGGCACAAAACATCTAGGAATGAGTCTTGGCTCCTTCAAATAGTATGTAAGGCAGATCAAGGCAGACCATATGTTCTGCTAGAATAAAACATATGCTTTAAAGGACAAATGATTCATGAAGGGTTGGTTAAGTGGGATGCATCATGGGCAGGTACAGAAGTTCAGGATGCTGCTACTACAAGCAGCTGTCTGGGGGGAGATGACAGCCCAGTACATTATCTGTACATGGGGGTAAAAGAGAGGATAAAATATACCAGTGTTGGGGGTGGCAGTATTGCAATCCAGTTTCTGAATATATTAACATGGAAAACACAATGTTGCAGGAACTCTTGATACTCACTGAAATAATCTTTCCATTAATCTTCAGTTGATTACAGTGACTGTTTTCATAATAAGAAAAACTCAATCTCTGATGTGCCGTGTCACACAATAAATAATAGATTCAGCCTTAAAGCATGCACAGCTAAAGATGAATAACAAATTTTGGAGAGAGCTGTACATCATCCACAATGGCAAACAGAAAGCTAACAGAGTGGAAAGCAGGCAGATCAAGAGTAACAAATGTCCATAGCTCATCTTTAAAGATAAGCCATGGCATTGGCATTTAAGGTATGAATGGATCAGAGCTGACTCAATAGAGAGTAACAGTAGTACAGTAACCTGTACTACTCACTTGCTTTCTTCATAGAAGATAAAATGAAAAAGTGCCCTGGGAGGTAAGTGAGGCCTAAAACCAGCAGTAACTTCAGGAGGAGGCACATAGCTCTGGCAGGCTTCTCTGACCATACTGAACCACATTCCCTGTTGCTAGAGCCACGAGTAGCTTGGACACAGGGAGGATTGCAAGTGCCAAGATCTGGGTATCTGTATTTCTCTCCTTGAGATAAGATTCATCCATGCAATCACAGGTATCTAAATGCCATTTTTAGACATCTTTATGCCCCTGTGACATCTGCATGGCATTGGAGACATCATACAGTCAAACAAGGTGGAGGTGATCTCCTGGGCTTTCCAAGTCTGCACAAGAAACCTACAGGCAAACAATTGAATCCCTCTCAGAGCATCTTCCTTGTGTATTTTACACAGGCACTATTCTTCATTATGTGTTCAATACAGATCATCTATCTCATTTGTGATAGGAATCTTCTTTTTGACAAAAAAAATCCCCTCCAAAACTCTGCAAAATCTTCCACAATGAAAACATGTTTATTCTCAGAGGATAATAAACTGTCCCTCAGTCGAGGCCACCCTATCTAAACAAGTCCTTTCCCAACCAGGCTTTCTCAGACAATACTTAGCCAGACCTGAACAGGTGGCTGGAGAGCTGAACCTTTCAAGTTCATTTTACAGGATAAACATGTCATTTTAATGCCTCTGACATGGCAGTGTTTTGTCCAGTGCATAAGCAGCATCCTCTCTCTGGCACTCACAGGTAGCTCTCCAAGGTTCACAGTCCTGATTTTTGTTTATGGTACTTTTAAGGGCAGACCTTTGTGGTACAGAAGTCCTGTTTATATTTAGCTGCTTTAGAGGGCAAGATGTGACATGGAGTTCTTTAATGCCCTTGTGCTGTGGCTAGATCCCTAAGTCTCTTGCAAGGGAAGGGGCTGCACTTCCATTTATTCTGACCACAGTGTGACTGACTTCAGACAGTGTTGGAAGGAGCTGACTTTCTCTGAGTGAAGAAAAGCTTGTGAGAAAACAGAGCTGGTCCAATTAATACAGAGTACCCAGCCCTACCTCTGGTTTCTCTATTAGACCCCAGGAAAAATGGACAGTTTATCTATATGTAAATATGCTCACGGTTAAACTCCCTTTTTTCTCCATAAGAAGTCTCTATCCTACAGTGCAGTTATTTACAAACTAGCTTAAAGGGCTCATTCACTGCCAAAGCCTACTTATGGGAGAAGAAAGCAGGTTTATTTGCCCTTGACACAAGAAGCACATTTAAGTTTGAATGACAATCATGACTCTTGTGCTATGCAGGGTGAGTCAGTGCTCTCTGAGGAGGCTTTCAGCTCCAGATGGTGCAAGAGCTACCTGACAATGAGGACCACTGGTCTGACCTGTAGCCAAAGAGGAACCTCAAATGACACTGTTGCAGTGGGATAAGAGGAGGATGTGATGTATCTTCAGAGGAGGAAGTACCTGAGGGCAATATTCAGGACAGGTGTACCCTTGTTACACGTGTGGCCAGCAGTAGCTCACAACAGACAAGCACAGATCATGGTGGGCTTTACCTGCAGTGCCACCACCCAGTCCAGCACGGTCAGTTGCACTGGGGACCTGGAAAGAAAACATTTTGCTTCTCTAGAAATAGTTCTTGTTCACCATGCAAAGTCTTCAGGACATTATAATTAGCAGCTGTCACCTATTATGCAGCCCCGAGAAAGGCCCACCTTCCATCTGCTGATGCAGATGGGTTGATAAGGTGAGCCCAAAATGCCTATCACCTTGAAAATCCAGTGCTCCTTCAGCTGTCTATGGAAACAGTATCACACTATGACAAGGCTGCTCCTTTCTCCCCCAGCAGCAGCTTGGGATACTTGTTTGGCATGGAAACATCAGTGCCAAGAGGACTCAGGGACAAGGTGAGTGACCTGTTGGGTCTCAAAGTGTGCATGGAGCAGGTAAATGGGGTAGTGGTGTAGAAAACAGAAGAGCTTTTAAAGCAAACAGCAATGGATTTTAGGATGGACAGAAACCCGAAGAGTGCTGCTGCTGTACAAAGCACATCTCAGAAATGCCCGGATAGGATGTTTGAAATTAAGTTGCCTGGTTGGCAACTAATCAATCCACATGGCTGGACTACTGTAAGCAAAACCAAACAGTAAATTCAACTTATTTTCTTATTGTATTCTTTCATTTTAACTACTGAATGTACCATTTGAAACATAGAGAAGGAACATTTAACTTGGCAGCATCTCTCTAAGCACAGCTAGTTATGAGGCTAGACATTAAAATATTGAAAGCTGCTAATACATATATACATAATATTACCAGTAACAAATCGTTTTTAACAGCTTCATACAGTGGGATTTATGATGACTATATTAGTGCATTCATACTGATAAACACACCTCTATTGCTTCAAGAGAGGTCTATACTGGACATTATATTATTTCATGCATAATAATTTTTCCTCCCTCTCTGGAACATAAATAGTTCATAGATAAGGGCTCACAGAAAGGGGTTGTAGCTAGTGATACTAATAAAGCATTCAGCATGCCCTGAAATGCAGTTTAAGACCATCACTGTACCTCAAAGGAAGGAAAAGCATTTACTTTTCTGCTGTACTATAGAGAAGCTTTACATTTGAAAAAAGCTATTATTTGAGTTTAAATCTTTCAGGCAATCTCAGTCAGTTTTCTTGCCACCATATCTGATACCACTGCAAGTTTCAGCACACACATTTCCTAGTAACTAAGCTACATTTAAAAGGTCTTTTAAGGGCAGAACTCACCACCACTGTGTGCAGCACGGGGCTGTGCACCCATCACAGGGCTTCTGGCTGGACAACACCATTTGCTCAGCTTGCTAGCAATGCTCATTAGCACTTGCTAAGTCCTGAGTATGTTCACAAGGTTCAAAAATTATTTGGATTAATAAAGCCCAAATCAACTCCCACATATGGCAGTGCAGAGCACAACGGGGTCACTAGATCTCCAGCATGTGGATTCTTAAGTAATTATAAGTGCATGTTTAAGAGATTAAGTAGCACTGTCCAAGGATTCAGAAGGATTTTGAATGCTGAGATATTTATCAGGTAAAATATATATGTAACTCTCAATTGTTTTCAGTGATGCATTAAATGCATGCAAAATCTTTAATGTAGCTTCAGCTACAGTTCAAAATGAGGTAGTCTAACAAATGTATTTAGGACAATGAAAAAAAATAAAAGAAATCCACATGTGGAAACAGGACCAAAGGCTTTATTCAGAATCCTTTGAAGAAAATTCTCCTGTGTTTTTCAATCAGCAGTGTGCTGGTGCAAGTGCTGCATGTTCATGAAGTATTAGTACACCCTTTCTTGCACTGGGGTTTCTCTGGCACTGGGGAGGCTAAGCAATTGCTAGTATCAAATTAATTTGTTGATTTCCATTGGTAACAAAGTTACTGCATCTTAAATTACAGATAAACTATTCCAATAGAGCAGAGAAGAAAATGAATAAATGTATCTTATTAAAAAAAAAAAACAAACAAAAACCAAAAAAACAACAAACTAAACCAAAACACCAAACCACAAAAAAACCCTCAAACAATAAAAACAAGTAGACATGCCCGAGCCATTGCAAAGGTAAGATGTATAGATCAGCTGAATAATTATTAGAATATTTTAGCATTTTTAAACCAGATAGATAAATATGTGTTTACTCAGTGCAGCTGAGATGTGCTGTGGTTCAGTAAACATCACATTGCTAAGGAGAAGGTGGAACATCTTAATGTACTCACTACTGCACAATAATTAAGTAGAAATAATTTGCTGCAATTGCAGCTCATGCTGGGCAACCTCTCCTACAAACTCATTTTACAGATACTTGTAGTTTTACTTTATTGAGTTGGCGAAGTGAGCTCCGGTTGGAGCAAGCAGCATATACCAGCTCTTTTTTAAATTTCTCTGCTTTTCTTCTCTAATCTATCACTAAAAGACACAAATTTACCTGAAGAGAACTTATACTTGGGTTCTCATCTCCATTTACGGAAGGTTTTGAAGGTGAGAGGGAAGAGGATAAAGCACATTTTAAGTTGTCATGCCTTCAGCCTACAAGAGACTGGAGCCGTAGGAGTTCAGCTGGGTGAATGCCATACCAAGAGCAGTCAGCACATCAATACCAGAGGCACTGCTACAGCTCACATTTTGCAAGTAAAAGGACCAGTCTGGGGGGCAGTCCAGATCTTTTAGTGATTCCTCATGGTACATTTCTCCAAGGAAAAGCTTGCAGGTCGTGTATTTGCCAGTCTTCACAAGGACTGGCTAGGGAGTTGGGGCCTTGGGTCACCTCCCTGGCTCTGCTTGTTCTCTGATTGGTATCCTTAGGCAAGTTTATATCAACTCTGAAAGATTTCATTTCCTTGACCATAGGTGATAGACTTCCATTATGAAAAGTTTTACAAAGTGGGATTTATATTAGCTTTCTGTAACTAGTCTAGGTCAGGGAATCACACTCAGGCAAAGCAGAAGTTCAAAGGTAAGGAACAGAAAATTATCAGAGGTCTTTGAAAGCACAGCATAAGAAAGAGCTGAAGCACATGGATTGATTCATTTCTACAGAGGGAAATGAGATGAGACATGACAGGAGTCTTCAAATATGTATTAGGCAGAAACAATTCTCTGTGTGTGTATTGGGCAGAAGCAATTCTCTGCATTCTCTTCAGACAGAACAAGACAAGCAGGCATAAACTCTTGTAAGGGGAATATAGGTTAGACATCATTAATTATTTTCAAAAAATATAAAGGAAACAAGCTTCTTAGTCAAGGTCCATCCTTTACACATGTGATAAACAACAGTAGAGAAAATCTGCCCCAAATCATGCTCAGTGTTACTATCATCTATCAAGATGGACTATCTTGACCATCTATCAAGGACTTCTCACCAGGCTGCCCCGTTTTCAGTGACCCTACATCTCTGATCTCCCTGAGATAGCTTTATGAAATGCCTTACTTATATTCATTACCATTTTTAATGAAAAAAGTATCTTATCAAATAAGGTCTTCTCTGGCTGATTTCTGCCTATACTTTTACTTGTGTACTAGGATATAGTACACATTAGGACCACATTTCTAGGCTCATTTCTTGTGGTCTATATGAAATCACCTTTAATGTCTGACTTCCATCTTTGCTATTTTTTGATCAGCCTGCTCTAATTTCCCTGCAGTTCACATGACGCAGTTCTCTCTTTTCCCTGTGCAGTTTTAACAGGGAGGCAGCTCGGCTGCTGGTTCTGTAAAAAAGTCACCCATGGGACTAACTGAGCTCCAAGAAACTGTTTCATAAATTTGAATACTTTGATATGATAAATGCCAAAGCCAGCTTTACAGAGATGAAGGTCTATATCTACTTCACTGTTGAAACATGCCCATGGAGGTTCTCCCTCAACTCAGGAAGTCTGGAGGGGACATCATTGCTCCATAAATGCATAAATGTTCCTAAAACTTTCCCCAAGGAAGCAGAGCTTTGTTCCACTGGAGCTGAGAACAAGTGGCTAAGTGTGACATTTGACCAGAACACTTCAGACATGGTCTTGAAGCATTCTCATGCTTCCCCTAACATGGTTTTGGTGAACTTCTCATCCAGGGCATTGTTCCCACAACTGGTGGTCATTTTCCCTGTTGTGGTCCCAGAAAGCCTGTGTCTGGGTCTCAGACCAAGTATCCTAGGACATGGCAGGTTCAGAGAGCTGAAGGCACCTGGGCTTCAAATATCCCAGGTAAACCTTCCAGTATGCTTCAAGATGGCTCGTATGAGAGCTCATCCTTTTCACAAGGCAATAATCACAACACTTTCCTGCCTCCCAACAGTTTTCTGGAAGAAAACAAATTGTCATTTACCAACAGCTTTTGACAGAAATTTATTTAGAAATATCAATGTATTGAATTGTACTTCAGAGCCAAAAAATTGATGGAACAAGTTTGTCCACTGAAAAGAAAGGTTTCTGTGTCTAGCTATATCATGCAATACAGAAATGCTAAAATCTGTCACCACACTGCATCCCTTCAGCCAGCAGGAAAGTGCAGGCAATTTCTACACAATCAGTGGAGCTGGTACTAACACTGCCATATGGAGAGGCTCTCCATAGTTCAGCTAACTTGAACTCTTCATGCAGCTGTAAATAGATTAACCTTCAATTGTCTAATAATCTGTTGTGGAGGCTTTTTTAAACAAAAGTGAGATATTTGAAAAAGATGCTTTTTATCTGTTATTGTTGGACTTCCCACTTGCAGTCACAGTGGAAACACCTTGTTCCCAAGTTCTCTGGATGATATGAATTCCCAGCTGGTGCTGCAGCAGACTGCTGAGACCTCTCCTTCCAAGGTATATGGCACTGACTAGGCCTTGTGAAGCCAATGAAAACAATTATTCAAGTTAGTATGAGTGCAAGTGATCCTTAAGCCCTTAATTACTCCCTGTACTTGTACTGTTTAATTCCCATGCATCACTCTGAGTTCTTGGAGAGTTTGTCTTGAAGCCCTGTGCTGAAAATCCCCATGGCTCATGGACAGTTTAGGACTCCTGATGCAGAGTGGGTGCCAGGGCACTCCCAGCTAAGCTGTCCCTTCCCATCTCTCAGCACTTGCTTTGAAAATTTTTATAGCATATATCCATTTTCTTTGAATCACTACCAGAAAACTGCTTCATCTCCAGGATACTATTGCAAAAGAGAAGGGAAGTGTAAAACCTAAAGTCCTCCAGCCCTTACCAGATGAACAGCAATTTATATGGGGTGATTTGTTCACATATCTTTGCTAAAATGTTGCCAGAACTACATAGTTTAAAAAGTGCTAAGCATAATAGAATGCAATAAAAGTCCAAAATGAACGGTGGCTTATTTATCTCCAGGTCGGCAAGCTAATGCTGAAGAGAAGTTAAATTTAAATAAATTTATTCTAAGTGTAACCAAAATGCTGTAAATAACATACCACTTGCTATGCAGGAATATGCACTACATATTGGGGGATATAAAACACACTAAGTGCTGTACCGACCTAGTTTATTTGGAGCCAGTAGGCTCCTACATCTCCTGTCCCACCCTCAAGGCAAAATTGTATTATTATTATTATCAGGTCCAATGCCAAGCTAAGGACAGGTTTCAAGAAAGCTGAGAGTGTTTGATTCTCAGCTGCACCCCTGGTGCAGCAGGACCCCCAGGTTCCAAGCGCTGCAGCTGAGAAAGGCGAAATGTCCGAAGGTGCCAGCAGCCGGCTCCTTGTCTGCACACTCACAGGCAGAGGGGGCAGCAATCTTGTTAGCCACGGGCAGAGTTTGTGCACACTCACATCTTGTTAGCCACGGGCAGAGGTTGTGCACACTCACATCTTGTTAGCCACGGGCAGAGGTTGTGCACACTCACATCTTGTTAGCCACGGGCAGAGTTTGTGCACACTCACATCTTGTTAGCCACAGGCAGAGCTTGTGCACACTCACACCTTGTTAGCCACAGCTAGGGTTTGTGCACACTCACACCTTGTTAGCCACAGCCAGGGTTTGTGCACACTCACATCTTGTTAGCCACAGGCAGAGCTTGTGCACACTCACACCTTGTTAGCCACAGCCAGGGTTTGTGCACACTCACATCTTGTTAGCCACAGGCAGAGCTTGTGCACACTCACACCTTGTTAGCCACGGGCAGTGTTTGTGCACGCTCAGAGGGCTGGGCACGTTAACCACCACAGTTGGTTTGGCTCAGAGGGCCAATGTGACTGGGCACGTTAACCACCACAGTTGGTTTGGCCAGCCCGAGCTGCCAATATGAGATGCGAGCACACCTAGCCTGGCTCCAAGTGACAGGGCATTATGTCAAGCAGTGGGAGGAACTTGCGTTGGCAATGGAAGTTGCAAAAAAATTGAGAAATCCAAGTCTTGGGAAAACCCTGGCTTCTTTACCCAGTGAAAAACATCTAAAAACTCCAGCAGACCTTCCTTCCCCAATAAACTTCCCTCTAAAATACCTATACAGTGATGTAAACTTTCAAACAAGCATGCAGTGTTTTCCTGGAAGCATTATCAAAGGTAATTACATATACATTTCATTAGTCAGTTATAAACAGGAAAAAAAAGCAGGGTGAAGCTTTGTGTCTGCTGTAGTAGAGGCAAATGTTACCACAATTCTTATTTAGCACCAGTCTTCCAAATCATCACTGGGTGCCATGCAAGTGATGGGCAGCACCCACAAGAGAGGGAGCTCCTCGTCTAAAGCCATGAGAGAAAACAGCAAAACAGAGATAGTGCACAGGTATTTTGGAATCAAACATTATCAGAATGGCCACATTTAAAGAACTATAAATCAGCATTCTATGGTATTTTAGCAGGATAATAATTCCAAATATCTGGCTATATGGGCAGGGGAGAGGTCATCAATGGACCTTGCTGCTTTGCTTCAACCCTGCCAAGATGCTTCCCACCAGCCTGGCAAAGGGCAGAAACCACTTATGACCGCTGCCGAGATACCACTTAGGGAAATGCTTGCCATCCACCAATTAGAAGAAAAACAAAATCAAAAATTACAGTTACAGAACTGTGGGCTCCATGAAAAAGTCAGTCTGATTTAAAATATACAAATCTTTCATGTTTTAAGCTAGTTTTACTAGTTGGGCTGTTTTTTAAACACGATAGCTGGCATGCTTCACAGTGGGGAGTACCAAAAGAATCATAGCTGCAAATTGTTTACCATGACAGTCTACAGTTTTATCTTCCAGCTGTCACTGATAGGAAGCTTCTATCACTTAGTGAGCTGCTTGGAGGCTTTTCTCAATTAATCTGAATTTTTTATCTGCAGGTACTTTTGATTCACGCAATGGGTAGAGAGATGACAGTTCAGGAGTGCACACATTCCCCGAAGCCATCACAACCGAGCTCCAGAGCAGGACTGTTGGTAAGCCATGCATAATTCAGCACCTTTCTTAGAGCAGCTATCGCTCTGCCAAAGAAGTGGGACTTGTGTGCACAAGAGACAGTTTCTTAGCATCAGCTTTTTTCTTTTAAATTTTCTTGCATCTTTCCTTCAGGTTTAAGCTTTTTTAAACGACACCTTTTTAAACTACATCTTAGACATTTTTAGAACATACTTCCAAACTATTCTTTGGAAGGCATACAGAGACCATGACGCTACCTCTTATTCTTCTTTCCCACACAGTTTGACAGTGTGCAGGCCTGTTCTGTATCTAAATTTACAAGCTGTGACAAGTGATAAATATCCTAATTCTAAAACACTATTGTGTACCTCTGAGACAATTAAAATTCCTTAGATACCTAGAAGCAGTACATAATACATTTAGTCAACATTAGAACATGTCAGAGAAGGAGTGTTTTATCCCAGGACACATCCAAGCATCTAAAAATAGGCCTTCAGTTTAAATTAAAGTATTGTAATAACATTCATTGGGAAATCCCCTTTCTTCAGATTACAAAAGTAATATTAACTCGTAGATTGTCTCATGTGCAGTAAGAACTGAGCAGAAGAGTTTATAAAAAACATCAAATAAATTATATATTCTTATTTTTAAGAGGAAAAAAATCTGGCTTAAAATGATCTATTTTTAATTCTGTCATTTAAACCCAAAAAAAATCATACCACACACTCGAGGGCACAAACTGAACTCCAGCCCACACTATTCCATACAGTTTAGCAACAGGGGAAGACAACACAAGGGTTTCCAAGGTTTGGCCACAAGATATTTTGATTGAGACATGCCATTTTATTCAAAACTCAGCATTCCTCACTCAGTTTTGCCCAGCTGCTCTGGAGGTTGTGCATACCTTTCCAGAAATGGCTGGCAGAAGCACAGTACAACTGCAACGTGTGATAGACAGGAAGTTGATCACGGACTGAACTTCAATATTTCACCATCAGGGCACCAGAAATGCACAGTATTTCTGAGATGCATGGCAATGGTAGGAGACAACTCCTTTACCTTCATTTAATTTCATTCTCTGCTTTTAGGGGTGGGGCAGAAGGGCATCTCCTGACCCTTCTCTGCAAATTAGAAGCTGTTTTCTTTCTTTGTGGCAGTTTAATTAAGGACTATAATGGAATTCATCTTCTTTGAGAGAGTAAGTCTCTCTTTAAATAAGAAAACAAATAGAAAAGACTGGTGTCACTGGAGAGAAAGGTGGTAGGAGACAACTCATTTACCTTCATTTAATTTCATTCTTTGCTTTTAGGGGTGGGACAGAAGGGCGTCTCCTGACCCTTCTCTGCAAATTAGAAGCTGTTTTCTTTCTTTGTGGCAGTTTAATTAAGGACTATAATGGAATTCATCTTCTTTGAGAGACTTACTTTAAATAAGAAAACAAATAGAAAAGACTGGTGTCACTGGAGAGAAAGGTTTGTGACATGCAAAAACTAACTGATGTGGCCTGGTTTTGTCTCACCAAGGACCACTGTGCAGCATTAGTGTTGCTAGAAGTTGCTGCCGGCATCAGCCCAGCTATGCATCCATCTCCCTTGCATTCTGGTTAGCAGTTTTTGCCTTTTTGCATAGCAGCACACACTGCTCAATGCCTAATGGCCCAATGCAGGTAGTGTGCACTAAAATAACAGAGTACCCTTATGACTGCCTGGTGAATCAGCACCCAGGGAGTGGTGTGCCCCATTCTGAGACAAACCCCACTGGCGCACGATCGATTCGAGGTTTATATGGGAACACTGACAGCTCTTCCAGGAGATCCAGGTCCCACTTCTGAATCAGAGCACTTTATTCTTCCATCCTAAATGCTCATATTTCTGCATAAGTATTTCTGACCGTTCAGCCTTCTGTGGAAGTAGTGATGGCAATTTACACTGTGTCAAGACAGATGAGAAGATCATGAAGTTGGGAAGAGCATGTATTAAAGATTTACACCATGTAGCCCAGCTTAATTGACTCCTTGCCACAGGGAACAGAGAGTCATAGGCATGTGTGTAAACAGAAATGACAGCACCTTTCTCCTCCAACCCCACCAATTCCACAGGTAGACCCTTAAAGCTGCCACATGGGAAGCATACTACCATTTCTTGGGCTCATCTCCAAGGGACTGAACATCTGCTAATGCTGATTGTGGTGCCACTGATGTCCTGTGTGCCAACAGCCCACAGTTTCCAGTAACTCCCACCATGGAGGAAAAGACAGTGCAATTGTTCCTGTTTTATTCAGCTTAGTGTTCTTGGTTGGAGGGTCTCAGTCTGTCATTTTTCTGCCAGTCGTGGTTTCACTTTTTTCAGACTTTAGTCAGCTTTCTTCTAGCATTAAAATTAACTCTGGAAGTCCCAAGTTGAAAGCCAATGGTCTCACACTTGTCACAAGACAAAGAACCACTACATTCTGAGCTGTTTAGAGCCTCACGTAATCTTGTCCAGGCCTCTAGAGATTGCCAAGCAGCAAGCCAGAAGGAAGTTGCTTAAACTGCAATTTTCAAGTTCTTGGATCACAACTAACAGACCCATGGCAATAATGAAAGCTGCAAAAGATGCTTATCCTTCCTTTATTTCAGATATTCTAAAAAGCACCTGGAAGACTTACATAAATGACCTCAATTTTAACCCATTTGGACTAGTTTAGTGTGATGGAAAAAAATGTCATGAGTGTTATTCCAGCCCAACCTCTACATGGAAAATGTTTTTCCTCTAAAAATAGTGCTGCACTCTTTCGGCTGTAACACTTCTCACGCTACTAAATTAGAATTCACAAGTCTTCTGCAGGATTCCTAATGGGATCAAAGATTAGAAACATCTTTGAAGTTTGTCTTCCTTTGCTCCACTGTTAATACATACCTGCACTAATCCACCATGGTTCTTCTCAACTAATCAGTCACTCTCCCTCCCAAAAGGGACAGTTTACAGGCTTTTTCCAAATCCCCATTTGTTTGTGTTCATTATCCACACTTCATTTTGCAAGAGCATACAATTTTGTTAATTGATTTTTCATGTTCTATAAAGAGGACAGTTTTGTTTTCTGAAACTTTTTGGTTTAAATGAGATTTGCCAGTCACATTTACAGTACCAACTTTGGTCCTGTTTATTGCTGGCAAGGCAATTGGATTGAACTGTGTGTGTGACAAATTCACAACACTTTACTTTTGACTGCAGCTGTTAATAATATGATTGCAAGGAGATCATCTCAGTTCCACTTTTTAAATTTGGTCCTTGTTGAAAGAGATCAAAGAAATCTCAAGCTTATTTGCTTCTTGTTTAGGAAAACAAGCTAACAGCCTCACTGACCCTAAGCATAAATCACACAAGGGAAAACATAATTTAAAAAATACTTTCAAAATTTATATAACTCCAAACTGTTACACAGGTATTTTTCTTTGTCTCACTGTGACTCAAATTTGGCTCATAACTACCATATCAAACTCCTTATATCTTCAAATTAGTACTCATTTTTTGGGGGGGAAAAGTTTTCTTTGGAAGAAAGCCTATTATCATAGAGTCTGTAATGATTTTTGTCACTGACAGTAATTGGTTCAGTCAGGCAACTGTTTGATTTACTTAAAGATTTCAAAGCCAGAATGCCTCACTGCTCACTGGCTTCAACCTCACAGACAATACAAAATGCAGAATTGCACCAGAAGCAATATGTGATGCTTTTTAAAGATGTATCTTTATAAAGTTTAATGCATCTAGATAACCACCGGCTTGAATTTCAGAAAGCACTAAACCTGGAGACGAAGTCAGTGGAATACACCGGTGAGAAGCCCCATAGCTAGACATCCAAAATTAACCCTTTTAAATATTGAAATATAAACAGAAATGAAATGCATGAGAGAGACATGGTGAAACAGAAAGTTTCTCTAAAATCCTGCAAGGTCGTACTTCATTAGTGGGAGACTATGAAGATTTTTACTGTGTTTCCTTTAGAACACAAAGAGAGAAAAAAATAGGAAAAAAAATGGAAAAAGAGAAATGGATGAGCTCTCATTTCTTCAAAGCTTTATTCCTTAATTTTTCTCTGGGCTAAATTAAAAGATTAATCCATTTCAATGAATACCCACAGGGTTCACTTCCAAATGAGTATTTCCCCTCTCAACAGATAGAATAGGAAGATTAGAGAACGAAAAAGAGACAATTTATAGTGAGTTTTCTGGTCTTAAAAGGGGTTTTAATTTGGATGTGACAGACATGTTCCAGCTGCTCCTTGTCTTCATATTTTCAAAAGGACACTTTAAGTGCCACTGTTCCAAGTGCTGAGTGTCCCCAGAAAGATGAATGCTGTTCTTGTGTCTGTTACTGGCTCTGGACTGACCGAGGTTTTTCCCCAGACTGTAAAATTCACCCTGCACCACCAGCTCTCTTTTCCTTCATGTCTCTCTCACATCCCTACCAGAGGGGATACCCTTCAGGATCACTGAAGACTAGATGTTTTAAAAAATGTGATATAAAGATCAAGGAAGAAAAAAGGTTGTTTTAGAAAAGGCTTTGCTGCTTTCTTTGTATCCCTCTAAAAATTACTGAAGTAATCTTATCACAATAAATAAAGTAGTCATGATCTCCTATTGACCAAGGAAGCACAAAATCGACCACAGGACACCTTTAAAATAAAGAAGGGGCTGATGAAACCTCCCAGTACAGGGTCACCAAGCAGGTTGTCACAGTAGCTGCATCCAGCACACTGATCATTGAATCAACATTTTCCCACAGAGTTAAAGGACAGAGACACCTTGGGTGTCTGTAATGGGAATAATCTAATCCTGGGCAATGTACTGCCTTCTCCAGTGAAACTGGTGTCTGGCAGCCTGGTGTGCAAGTGGTTTGAACTGCTTTTTACCCTCTGCAGATTAAACACTAAGAGTCGCTGTGACTAAATTAGGTGCACATAATCAGTCAAATAATCCTGTGTGGAAATGGGCCAGGAAAGAGGATTTGTCACTATCTGTTTCCTCCTTGTCGTCCCATTACCCAATACATGTGCAAACATTTGTACTCTCCCACCCCATTTTACAGACAGGAAAGTGAGGTGGATCATTTAAGCCACTTTTTAAAAGCCAGACAGAAATAAGTGCCAAAAACTGGAACTGGAGCTGCCGGGTATGAGCCAGGACAATTTTAGAACACAGACACAGAATCTCCCAGACCGGACTTCTTAACTAAAACCACAGATTTTATATGGCACTTTATAACAATAACAAACATGATGATTAAGCACTAGAGTTGAGCTGGCACAAAAGCTTGGCAAAATTCTTTCAACATTTCTTTGCTCATAAAACGCAAGCTTTGCAGAATTCAGAGTTTCATGGATTTCTTCAGTTTTGACAAACTAAGCTCAGCAAAACTGAAAACTCTTTAAATATTTCAAGTTGGCATCTTCATATAAAAGTAGTTCTGCATTTCCAAACCAGCTTCATCTTCCTGCCTCTACTTATTCATTACAAGAGGTGGTAAGATCCTCCCAATGTGGAACTGCTCCCCTCTGCATTGTGTTTTGATGGGCAGGGTAACAATGGAGATAGAAAAGACATTATCTAAGCTATTAAAACAATACCACATTAAAATACTATCACAAGCACCATATCTAAAACCCACTGAAATTAACAGCCAACTTGTACTTCAGCACTATTGTTTCAATCTCTGCAAACAGAGAGAAACCTCTGTGCCCACAACCCCAAGTAATTATTTGAGTCTTTTTTCCCCCCATCATTAGCAACTAGAGTATGAAAAGTAAATACTGCTAAGTCAAGGTAGCTAAAATATCTTATAGCCCTTGCTCTTCCTGGCTGGCATACTGCACTTTTCCAGATGCTTCATCCCACAAGGTTGAGAATCTCAGTACTGTTCTATTTTAGTCCTATTCACAGTGAAATGATGGCATAAAGTGATTCTTCCATCAAGGCATTAATATCAGAACAAGATCAGAAGGGAAAAAAAATTAAATTTGTCATATAGAAAACTGAACAGAAAATCAGTCATAGAAATATAATTGGAAAATATTTTCATACAGGAAACCCTTCATATTAACTAATACTTATGTATTTAAGAACAACTGGTTTACCTGTCTACCACTTGACAATTTTGAACATTCTATCCATATTGGAGGCAATTAGGCATCTATTCAAGGCTTCTGTGCTCACTTTAATTTCTTCATTTCTCCACCCACCTGAATCTGACACTTTGACGTTTTTGCTTATTAGAATGGAAATACAACATTTAGCAAGGCCAGGAAATTCAAGGTCAAAACCAGTGAGAAATATATATATCGAAGAAAGGATCATGGAGGCTTACATCAATAACACATGCAGTTTCATCTTTCTATCATTTTTAACAAAACAATAGCTATCGTGAGACACCAAATCAAGTTTTGAAATATTCATCACCATTTTCTTGTTCACTCCCAAAATAAATTGCTTCAGCACTCAGAGCTGTGGGTAGATATTGAATAGCATTATGTCTTTTAGTCTAGCACGTCGACAGAGAATAATTGCCTCTAACACCATGCTATTGTGCTATTTAAAGAATCTTAAGCAACAGGGATTTCATCTCTTGAGTTGGAAGATTATTTAACAGACTAGTAGACCTTGTGACTATGAAGCATTTCCCAATGTTATACCAACATTCTTCATCTCCTGAACTCATAGCAGTTAGCATACCTTAACTCATTCTAAACAATCCACCCTTCTTCCTATCCTCCACACATCAAATTCTTCCACAGTGCCTGACAAACTCTTTCCCATGTGGTACTCTACAGCAAGTTAGTCTATGCTGATGAAGTACATAAAGCTAATTGTGTGAGCGGGACATTCAGCTGGTCACTCAAAATGCAGATACAGGCGAGAGAACTCTGAGCTCCTCAAACCAGTGAAACAGAAGGTACAGTCTGAGCATTGTGTTACCTCACTGCAGAGTCACAATCCTGGGGACCACATCCCACCACTGTGGACCTTTGGTGGATGACGTGAACCTCTCATGCAAATTTTATTGGGGCAGACAGAGGGAAAGATTCCATACAGTGCATTTAAAATTCCAAAGGAAAATACACAGAGTTAAATATTTTGTTAC
Organism: Passer montanus; assembly: GCF_014805655.1. Lineage (NCBI taxonomy): Eukaryota > Metazoa > Chordata > Aves > Passeriformes > Passeridae > Passer > Passer montanus. Next base: position 2,041,045 of record NW_024368818.1, read on the forward strand.
AAGTTGTTTAAATTGGAGGTTTCTTTTTATGTTTACACAATTGTTTCTCTCCACACCAAATCTTGGTGGTTTCAATTTTAACCTGACTTTCTAGTAATTCACTTTTTCAAATGTTTTGCAGAATACATTCACACTCCTCAAGTGTGAAGTATCTCAATTTTTCAATTCTAGTCAAATTAGACTGCAAACAAACAATAAGTTTTTAGATGTACAAAACTCCCTTTTTCTAAATAAAGAATAATGGTTAAAAATATCAGGCATTTTTTGAAAACTTCCAAAGTAGTATACCAGACCTGGGGCTAAATTTTAATTTTGCAGGTAATCGTAAACAAAGATATATTGGGCAAACCTATCTGTGCCACAGAACAGATCTGTGGAGTACTGGTAGCAGGACCAGGAGCTGAGCCTCAGCCTGGGCTTTCCCAGAGGCTGCTCCTTCAGGAGCCTCAGTACAAAATTGGGCAGGACCTCATAGGACCAGGGCCCCATTATGACTGATCCTGATCAGCAGCTGGTGGCAATACTGTCACTTGTTGGAATGTTATTGGCAAAGGGCAGCCTGGCTGACACCCGCAACCCTGGGATGGAACTCCTAGGACAAGCAGACAAGTACTGAGCAGTGTGTCCTGTCTCACCATGGGAAAAGAGCACAGTCCCACAGCTTCAAATCCATTTAGTTGAGTCAATCTGAATATGCAAGGTATCACCAGGAAGTCAATCGAGAAGCACAGCACAGGCTCCATGCTTTTAGAGGGGTCACAGGAAGGGGAGAAATCTGCTGAAGAACAAGGCTGCCGCATTGAAGCTCCATTAACAAACTTCCCCTCAACACAAACATCATGTCTCCTTTTTCTAAACAAGTGGGTTTTATTCCCTAGACAGAGACACTAGCTGGGACTTCTGAAAAGAAATGTGTTTAGGCAGAACTAGCACCATAAGACATCTGGCAGAGGAGAGAAAAGCAAGAACAGGATCTCACTGGGGTCCCTTAAAGAATCACTGTTTACCCTAAAACACTCTGTCCCTAAAATAAACCAGTGTTTTCCTCTCACCTAGCCATAGTCATTGGCTTTCAGTAACCTACAATATGTCATGATTTTGAAATGAGCCCCTTGATTTACAACAGTAGCAGCTCCTCTATTTATAACAAATGCACACTTGTAAGATGCTATCAACTACTTTTTTCTCCCTGACATGCAGAGATAGTACTTAAATAGAAAATTGTGTTACGTATGTTTGAAGACTTCTAAAGCTAGATAATTTTGCATTTTTCTACCCTACTGAGCTAGGAAATTAACAGTAAAGCTTTTTCTTGCCCTCTAGGAGACCTGATTTAGTCAAAGACATGATCTCAGGTAGTAGCTACAGAATCAGCTATTTATTTAATTTAAATAAAACTGCTCTTCCAGCAGACAGTGAAGGGAAGAAATAATATGTCATGCTAAGATTCCTGAGCCAGTACTTCTCCCCTGCATGCTTTCTGTGCATGTTGAAGTGCACTGCTGCTCTGTGTTAAATAAGCTGCGGTAGAATGGAAAGCAACTAATTTGTGCTCCCTGGGTGCTGGGCAACTAATTTAACTCTTGCTGGCACATAGACTATAAATAGAAAAAGATGGCACAGTTTCATACAGATAATATTTCTATGAAAGTTAATAAATTAACAACGAGGAAACATTTTTTCTTCCTACCTATCTACCCCATGAATAGGAGTAATGTTGTCTTTAATCCAAAGCAAGCAGGTGATGTTAGGTGTTACCTGGTGTGATGGCTCACCCAGTCATGACTTATCAACTTACCCTAAACACCAGATGTGCCCTCACCTGCTTGGCAACACACCTTCTCCTTCCCTCACTTTTGTCCAGGAAAAAGCACTATCCTTTTGGAGCTACAGAGTAGAAAAAGACTTCTGGGCCAGACAGCTGAGCATGTCACAAGAGCCACATGACAGAGATGACCCTCGGGAGAGGCTCATTCTCTTGCTCTCACATAGAGGTGGAGGGAAACTAGACAACAGCTTCCATGAGTTATCTAACTTGGCAGCAAGAGCAAAGTTATAGGTGCTGTTTTTCATCAGGTGATGGGCTGAGCTCATCTCCACATGAATTCATACAAGCAGAACACTTTCCCTGGGTAATTTTCATACCCATCAAAACTGATCTTGTAATATGCACAAGATGGTAACATCATCCTGATCCCAACACTAAAGAGTGCTACCATCCTCAGCTAAGTCAGCTGAAACAATGCTTCCATGTCCTTCCAGTGACTGGAATGTGGTTTCAGTTTTTATGGGCTTGATGTGAAAAGATAATATAAAAATACACCAGAATATAGAAATGAAATCAACTTCTTTTAAGAGAACTGAAGAATCAGACGTAACTTTCTATGCCCAAGATTGCTAATGCTTCTTCCACATTTTTTTTTTAATAGAAATCAATTGATTCAAATTCAGCAGCTTGGAGTATTTTGCTTTTAGATTTGTATGAACCTGTATACCTCCAGTGTGTATAACTTTCTACGCCCAAGATTGCTAATGCTTCTTCCACAGTTTTCTTAATAGAAATCCATTTATTCAAATTCAGCCACCTGGAGTATTTTGCTTTTAGATTTGTATGAACCTGTATACCTCCAGTGTGTTCAAGGACAGTGCTGTACCTGCAGTTGTCATTTTTTCAGATTCACACCTGAAACTGCTAAACAACAATATTACTTGCAGAGATGTAGTTTATATCTAATCAGATATCAGATAATTCTGTCCTTAACACAGGTTTTATGTAAATAAAGACTAAAAGGTGACAACACCAGATAAAAGGAGAAGTTTTCCAAAGGCATAAATGTAGGGTAAAAGCATAAAGCGAAAGAGGCTGACTGACCTCAAAGTAAAGTCTATCAGGAAATAACCAAAAATAAGCGATCAGTCCAACAGTAAAACAAGATACAAGCATGTTTGGGGTCATTGGAAAAGTTAAAAGTCCCTGCTGACATTAGTCTTTTGCATTTCAATCACCCCATGTAAAGGGGAAAGAGAAAATCCTTAGGGTTTTGAACTATACTAATTGTATTTATTTTAATTAATTTCAAATCAATAAAAACAGGGAAAGATTTAGGAGCCTGCAGCATCTTGTCTCCTCTGCTGCTTCAAGTCACCTGGTGCCCCTGTCTGCACCCCTCTTGGGCTGATACCACTTGCTTTGATATTGACACAGCTCAGGCTCAATCCAGTCTTCAAAGAAAAATGGGCATGAAAATCTCTCAATCCCCCTTCCTGCTCTGAGCCCAGGGCATGTGCACATTTCCCAAGGACTGCAGAATCCAGTGGGTATTATTTTGTATTTAATAAAATTAACAGCCTTTGCAGAAAATAGGATTTGGAATGACATTTCTGCCAGGGGATCATTCAAAGTCTGGTAGATGTACAACGATATCAGTTCTGATCTCTTTCATATCACTGGCTCAATTTTTCATATCACTAGCTGAATTTATTGTACTGAAAATTAAGAAGCAGAAGAAAAGTAGATGAGAAAGACTGTATCTCTTATTTTAGATAATATTTGTCCTGTTCTGCATTGGCTGCCATTTACTTGCCAAAGACAGTTCACTCTGTTTATTTACTATTTCAGCTTGTAAGATGGCATGTTCCAGGTAAAAAAAAAATGTAAGAAAGAATGACTCAGATTCTCTCTTAATGGAATTTTCTCTGTAGCAGAGAAAACAATCTCCTCAACACTCAGGCCCTATTCATCTGTTACCATTAATATTTTAAACAGTTGTTACAATTTAACGTTTGTTTATTAATATTTAATAATTAGTATTAATATTTTTTAAAAACTTCACTGGGCAATCAAGACACCAAACCGAAGTCAGTAGCACAGAAGAGACTAGCAAGTACTGCACAGATTTCATTAGTTCTGAACTATCTGGAAACTACAGTCTGGACAATCCTGGAACACATCTGTTTAACAGCCCTACAGAAAGAAGGGCACTTTTGGGACTTACGGTTAGTTGTCCTGCTCTGGTCACTCTGAGCGCTGTCGTTTGACTGGTTGCTGGAGACAGAGGACACACTTGAGCTCCTGACAAACCCAAATGCAGCCAGCTTAGCTGCTGGCAACCGTGAATAACCTGGGGGACGAAGTCCAGACGGGCAGGGCTTGGGGAGATTTGATTTTGCAGCACTTGGACATGATCCTTTCTTAAGATCAACTGAAAGAAGGAAAAAGAAAAAATTTTTGTTAAATAAGTTAACTGTGAGACACTGACCATTAATTGTATCTCCCAGCTACATAAAGGCAGTACTAAGACTGAATACAAGTTTAAAGAGCTGATCAGACTGCAGTGATGTCTTATTTTTTGCTGCACTGAAAAGATATTTGGTGTAAAAATTTCAGGTCACAATCATTTTTAAAAGGTGAAATGTGCCACGTACTCATGGGGCATAACTCAAACTTCCAACAAAGTAACATAGTTCAACACTGTTATGAATTTCTTTTAATGTTATCTTCTTCAATGCTGTATCATTTTCTAATTTTACGTTTATTGAGGGCCAATTAAAAAAACTCACTGAGACAAATATGCTACACATAACTTCCAATTTTGGAAAGTATTGTAAACCAGCAACAATCCTCTTCAAGGACACAGAACTTCTTTGTATTTCATCAAAGAAAAAACTTCTTTGAAGTTCTTCTTTTAAATTCTACTAAAAAAAATTCCCTTCTCTTGCGCCAAGCCTGGGAACAAGGACATGACCTGTAAAGTCCTACTTTTTTAACATACCACTGGCCATTTCCATTGGTGGACTTCTCCTTGCTAAGACATCAGCCCATGTGAGTGACATCCACCGGGTCTCAGACAAGTGCCAGCAGCAGGTTTATGGCACCTGGAGTTAGACCACAGCTGCAGCTCAGCTGTGGTGCCTGCCTGTGGCTACCAACCTCTCACCTGTCCTCAGCTTCTGTCCTAACCTGTACACTGCTGCTCTTGCTCAGGCAAACTTTTCCAGGCAAATACAGAACACAGGTTCACAAATGTTCTTCTTTTTCTTCACAGGCCAAAGGTCCGTGATCATGGCAGTCTTGCCTTCAAGGTCAAGGGCCAAAGATTAGATTTTCCTTTTGGTTGGAAGGTCTGGATACCAAGTGACACCAGACCTCAAGTGTACATAAATTTGGAGAGAGCTTTTTCTTCCTAGATTTGAGAATACCAGATTCCTGTTCCTTGTGGAATTCTGTGCAGCAAAATTACATATTTAAAAAAAAATATTAACAACAATCTCCAAAACCTGATGCTAGAGTGTTTGATCAGGACCAGTGGGATAGGAGAAAAGGCAACATTAAAAGCTGTCAACATATTCTGTCAGAAAAGGCCACAAAGTCACCCTTTCAAAACCTGATGCTAGAGTGTCCCCCCTGCAGTGGGATAGGAGAAAAGGCAATATTAAAAGCTGTCAACATATTCTGTCAGAAAAGGCCACAAAGTCACCCTTTTTCTGTTGTTATTCAGTGAACATTATTTTTACACTAGCCCGACACAAACTTCAAAGGAAGAAGTAAACAGTCATAATATAAAGAAAAATACAAATTAACTGCACAGTAAGAATATGGTCATATTATTACAGTATTTAATTCTTTTGTAAACTATGTAGGTCACAGCCTTATTAATTTTAATGAAGCATTTCACTGTGAGAAGACTTTAGAGAAAACAAGACTAACTCCTTTGAGCAGAAGAATGTTACAGGGATTTTGAAAGATATTTGTGTACCTCATCACAATACTAATGCTAAGCTTTGTTTAATGTAACTAAGCCTTTCCTTTTGAAACAGAAATAGGTGTAACACCCAGCTAAAAAGAGTTTTGTTCTCCTATAAAACACGTTCCTGTAAAGATCTAAAAAAATGCTCCTTGGTTAACGAAAAAAACTATATACTCTAGGCTCTTAAAAATTCATTTTTGTACCCCCTTTCCCCAGATTTGGCCCTTTATTAAGGCACAAGGAGATGGATATCTGCAACACCTTTGCCAGCCCAGAAGTACATGCTGTGCAGAGTAACCCAAATGAAACTAACAAATATCTATAGTGAGTAATAAAAGACTACTAAAATCCTCATTCACTCCCCATCCCTGGCACCAGCAGAGGCAATTTTAGACTATGATCATGAATGTGCCTTCCTTTGGTAGCCATGGGTTCTGGGTGCAGATGAAGGGCAGAACAGGCACATTAGCACAGAGAAGAGATAGGCAGTGATGGTCACCATCAGTTCACTGCCAGGTTTGTGCAGTGCTGCTTTGACAGTGGTCTACTACAGCTGATTTATGGCCAGCTGCAGAGCACCCAGACTGCTTCCAAAGCCAAGACTTCTTCCCTACCCACTGCAAAATACTCCGTGTGCTGCATCAGCTGCAGCACCAAGCCCAGGCACCCTCCAAATCTGAAGGTGAGACAAGTACTCGTGGTAAGCAGCTGCAGGGGCGAGGAACTGCCCAGCTCAGTGACAGCAAGGAGAAGATATGGGGCTGTCTCTCGTGGGTTTTACAGGTTTCCAAAAAATGCACCTGGACTACATAAGCTGAGATTTCTTTTTCTTAAACATCTCTGAAAATTGAGGTGGAGGGAGAGATATTTCCATTTTACAGCAACAAACTATAAATATCATAGACTTCCTGCAACAAAACAGGGGAAATTCCACTGGGGCAGTGGAAAAAAGTTAGAAATGGCTTTATTTAAAAAGAATTTCAAACATGCTTGGGCTAGAGCAGTGTGGCTCACCTGAGACTTCCAGGTACCCAACTCAGCCACAGGGATACCCACACCAAGTCCCCAGATTGACTGTTCTCTGCAGTTTGTGACCAAGCACCATGAATGAAGAAGAAAAAGAATTTCCTTAAAACCAAAAGGGTTTTGGTTACAAACTGCTCAACCATCTTTATCTTTTCTTCAAAGTCATTCTTCCAGACTTGGGCAGAGGATTCAGTGTTTTTTTTCTCATACTTTTTTGTGTGTTTCTAGTTTATGACTTCAATTCCAATTCCCCCTGAACTAACAATATTTTGCATCTTGAACTCATCATCATCCTTAAATTATTTTTCACTTCCTTTCTTTGTAATCCACTTCTTCTGTACCATAAGGACCTGGGGGCAGGACATTATCCTCATTAGGGATGCATTCAAATTCTTAAAGCTAAGTAATATTGTGTATTCTTTCTCATTAAAATACATGAGACACCAGCCTATTGTATTTTCTGTTCTAAACTTCATCAAGTTTTCTCATGCATGTTTTTTGCTTTATTTCTGTTTCTTAAAAGTATAGAAGTACTCCTACAAACAAGGTCTGGGAGTTCAAAACAAAAGTTATTTTAATGAGCAGCTTTTATTTTAATGAAAATCTGCCAAAATAAGCTTAAAAAATCTTTCTAGTTGTCTCACTGCCTGAAGCTAATTATAGAATTAAGTATTGTTGTCTGTATGCACACAAGTGATTTTCTATGACACTTCAAGCTGTTCCCATCCAGAAATATAAAAACATTTTGAGTTAGGGACTGATTGACACAAACTAGATGTGCCTGGGGAGACACTGTTAAAAGTCTGAACTTCACTTATGCATCCCCACTGCATAAGAATTGCATCTTCGTGCACGGTTAAAAAGCAACTTTCATGTAATTTCTCTGTGAAATTTGAAATATGTTTTAGCTGAAATGAATGAAAAATTAAAGAAATGAGTTATACAGATATGTTCTTATGAAAAAGAGTAGCAGTTCAAGACTTTAAAACTCCGTAATTCAGGGATCCTTGGCAAGTCTTTGTTATCTGATTGTAGAGCTTTTGGTTTTCTTTGCTTTCCCTTTTTTATTTTTTTAACCAGCGTTCCTGCTAAAACTTTAATCATTAGATGTCATTTTCTCTCACTTACTGATGATCTGAACATCACTATTCTCACTGCATATTGGGAAATAAAGAACGTATCTCCAATGTCACCGCATCAGTCAGAGATAATACAAGCTGAGTTAACCCAGCTCAGAGTTAACCCAAACATTGGTATCTTTGCAGATCGAAAACAAATCATGCAAGTGAGAAATCTTTTCTGGTGCCACTACATTTGTGGTTTCCCTGTATAGACTAACAACTTCTCTCTGAACAAGAACTGAGGAAAGGGGCTTTAGAACAGAGGCTTTAATGGCTTACACCTAAACAACAGAGAGCAGGTTGAGCCCAGCTGCCCTGATGGTTTCTCATTCAAATACCATCAAGCCTGGGACAGGTCAGTTCCAAAGGCCAAACAGTTGTCACTGCTGAGCACTGATTAATTTCTGATGGGTCAGTCCACCATCATATGGTAGTAAATGCTCACCTCCTCACAATTCAGATTTAAAAGCAGCAAAAACTGCTCTGTGCCTTGCCAGCTCCCAGGCAAACCAAGGCTGGTTAGCACATTCTCAACACCCCAACAACTTGTCATCTCACAACTCATTCAAGCTGCAAATGTCCGTGTTCGCTCGGCAGCTACTGTGAAAAGCACAGCATCCCTCAAAGCTTGCAGCACAGAAATCATCCATGCATGAGTCTCACTCATTGCATTTTCCACTGGCAGCCAGAGCAGCCAGAACACTTCTCTGCACTGGAGCTGCATCTCACAGGCTGCTCAGAAGGGCTGTGGATGTCCAGCCAGAGACAACACTTGGCTCTCAGCAGGAAGGAGGCAAGGTAGGAAGTGTTTGCCTGCTCCTACACCCAGATTGCTCCACATACTGTTCTGATGAGTGACAGCTTGGTACAACTGTCATAGAGAGAACCCTTCCAATATGATGGGGTTTGGTTCCTTGATGGGGTTTGGTTCCTTGAAGACACAGTAATTGGAGCAGAGAGGTGGCAGATGGCAATGTCTCAAGTAAGATGACAATGTCCTTAAAAAAATTCATGAGGAAGTGTGTCCCTTTGAAACCTTTTTTATTTTTTTTTAACAGTCAGATTGCTCTCTCAAAGAAAATTGAGAGTGTGAACTGAAAACTCTGCAGGTTAGTGCAGGACAGAGAATGTTTTCCTCTCTGAACTATTCCCTTGTCCCTCTTTCCTTAACCAATTAAGAAGTTTGCCAGTTCAAATCTAAGTACCTCAGACTGCAAGTACAGACTGAGCTGGAGTAGCAGTATGGCAATATATCAGGAAGTTACCTCAAAACCTCTTTTCTATCTTCAAATTTAATTTACATGTTCAATTAACAGGTCATTATTAGGTTATTTATTCCTGAGAATAAACATGAAAATAAAGCTTTCCTGCTGGGAAAAAGCTGTAGACATATTTTGGCATTTGAGATGAAATACATTACACATATGCAAAGACACAAATAGATGCATATATCTGTGTCTGTCCAAGGACTGACAAATATTGCAGTCCTGATTTATGGGTAAATTCTATCTTCAATGAAAGTTGACTTGCTTAGAAATAAGAGGAGTAGCTAGACCCTCGGGACTGACAAGTTCAATACACAGAGAGGTGATAGGAAGTAACATTTCATTAACTCACTCTCTGAGAAAAAAAATACCCTAAACACTATGGAAAAATGTAGAATTAAGTTAAATTAATGAGCATAATTAAAGTGAAGCTTTAATGATGAGATCTCTGTTACACTTTTCAAAATCAGACATTAATTCCATCAAAATAATCAGCTAATGAATGCAAATCCTAACACACTTGCTTCAAGAAGTCTTTATAACCAAGGAAAACATATTAATATTTTACATGTTATAGACACAGTATGCTTCAATGCTTGTTTTGACTTACAAGTTTCCCATAGAAAGAGCAGAGTCTATTTTCATAAAATAAACAAATATTAAGATTTCAGAGACTCTATGGCACCTATAAGTCTACCATAATTCAATAACTTCTTATTTTACCTACTTTGCAGAACACTTTTTCTTACAGTCAGGCTGCTTGTCTGACCCACCTGAGGCAAAGCACCACCAAAGGAGCAGCACTGCTTAATAAGGCAATTGCAGCCAATGCCACCACATGTCCTACATCCTACTGATGAAGAAGGATCACTGATCCAACCACACTTTAGGCATCACACTTAGAGATCACACTTGAGGGAGCACTCATCATTATTTTACTTTCTACTTGGCATAACGTAAAACTAACAAAGCCCTCAATGCACTCATAATACTTGCACTCCATCACAGCAGTTCAGGGATTTAATTATCAATTACTTCAGAGTCAGTTTTATGAGGATTAGTATTATACATGGGCCAAGCCACCCATCTTATCAGTGCTGCTTAACCAGACTGCTGCATTATGAATGGCATGGCACAGGGGAATAAAATCCTCCTTAAGAGGCACTGCTGCTGCCCTCGATAGCGTGCCATGGCGATTTCAGTGTCAGAGCCTCCGTGGTGCCGCACACCGTGTCACGGGATAGCAACCGGTCAGATCCCTCTGTTTCCATTACCTCAGGGCAGGGCTGATATCACCAGCATTGGAAACTGGATTAAAAGCTCAGGATCAAGCTGCAAGAGATGCTGATTAGCAATCTTGAAGGCAGGCCTGGTATCGCTGACAGAAAAATACCCCTTAGTCCCTAGCTGCTTTTGCTGAAGTTACCCAAGCTCTCACACCCCACAACACCCGTGAGCAAGTCTTACTGGCTCTGCATCCCAGTTGCTGTCCATGTGCTCATGCATGTTATTTACTCATGTTTGCAAATATGACTCCATTAAAGCTGTGTTTAATCCTGTATTTCAAATAGTGCAGCAGAACCAATGATGCAGATCAAATACACTGCAAATAATATTACAGCTAACACACAAATTTAAGGGAAAGTGGTTGAAAAGGGTGTTGGGTACCTTAACACATATGGCTAAAAGGTGTCTGGTCCTATTATAAGCTCCACTAATTAACACTCCAACAGCTCTGGCATGCCAGGGTGTGCTGTCCTATCCATCCCCTCCATGGCAACCAGCAACCCATCTCTGGTCTGCATGTATGCTGTGCTGTGGATACAGGCACAGAAATCAGTTCTCTGAGGCCTCTGCACTCCTATACCACTCTTGTGCTATCTTCTATCACCTCAGCCTCTTTCATGAGCAATTCATTATTCTTTTTAAAAGGAAGTATTAAAAACAAAAAAGTCTGGTAAGCTGGCCTATGAAGTTATACACTGCTGAGAGAAGGATTAAGTCATTTGAGACATACAAGGAAAAAGGCTTTAGTCAAGAAGAAGATGATTATAACAAAATCTTAAATAGATAATTGGGAAATAAAATACCAAAAATAAATGAATGTGAAGAAACCAACATATTTCAGAAGTACACAAAAGATAAGTATGAAGAGGCATTGAACCAAAGGAGAGCAGTGAAAAGTACTTTGCAACAGAATAAGGTATTGCAGAAAAATTAAACACATTCTTCATCTTGCAAGGAAAATGGAAGGTGAGATGCCAGAAGTGAAAACAATGCATCCTGGGGTGGACAGTGAAAAACTGGAGACAATAGCAACCTCTCCAGAACAAGTCTTGTGTAATTTAAAATCCATAAAACAGTCAGAGCCCAAAGATCAGATGAGACACACTTTGGGGTCCTGAAGGAGATGACAGACAGATTATTGGACTACCAGGAGTTGTCTTTCATACCCTTTCTGAAACAGCAAGGTATCAATAGACTAAAGAGAAACAAGCAACATAACAGTTGTAGGAAGGAAATTATGGAGAGCTATGAATTAAATTTGACCTCCAAAGCAGACAAGATCCAAAAAAATTATCAATTATTAAAAAATATATAATTTTTAAAATTTAAAAAATGACCAAAAAAATCCTTTTGAGAAATACGAAAATGTTAAGAAATACAGCTTTAGTGGGATAGAATCACAGTAACAGCTCATGTAATTTTCTTACGTACACTCCTCATGTACTGGCTTTTTTTAAACACAGTACTACAGACAAAAAATGGGACTGATAAGCTGGTCCTGTTCAGATTTTAAAATGTCACATAACATAGAAGATGGTAAATTAATACATGCAAGACAAGCTGCTGTATGGATTAAAAGTGGCTAAGGAAAAGTCTGCTAGCATCAATGATGCAGGATAATGTGGATAATGGATGGGTGATGGATGAATAAAAATGAAGGCAGTGCTCATTTCTGAGGATCAGAAAAAACCGTTTATTTGGTAATGGGTTCTGTTTGCATTTTCTCTCTTATCAATCTCCCAAACTGGTTCCTATAACACAAGGGCTTATCCGACTCATATCCTGAACTCACAGATTCTTGCAGTTTCATTTAAATGGAAATGATGATCCAATTACTCTCTGCACCTGTATTCCCATGTTCATTGCTGACTGAACTCAAGTCACAGGGCTGAAATGGTATTTACAATCCAGTCTGCAATCCCAGGGTGTCTCAGAAGTCACATACAGTGAGTTCGGTCAGCTTCTGCTAATGGCATCAGATACACTCCACATGCAGAGTCAAGCAGTGTATTACAGAGAACCTTGATTTTCTGATAAGCCCCAAATCCTGTCAACCTGTATTACTGACTGAGACTGTCCTCTCAGGGTAAAGTCAAGATGCTCTGGTGCATTTCCATTCTAAATTTTTCTAAATTTCTCCTGCTTTGTAGTATGGACAAATGGACTCTGTGGAGAGATGGTAATAGTTTTCAAATACCTGCAAAGAGGAGAAGACCCCACAACTACTGCAGATGAAAAGGGAAGCAAACTGCAACAAAAAGGGTTAGGCAAAACACTAGGGAACACTTTTAATTCAAAAATAGGTAATGTATTGGAACAGTCCTGCTTTCAGAGGCTCCAAGACCTCATATCAAATATTTTTATAAATAGTTTTTCATGAACAGGTTAAATAACGATACATCAGAAGGAATCCCATCCTAGGGCAAGAGAAGAGATCATATGACCTTAAGTCATTAATTAACTCTAGCCCTTATGACTACTTTTAAAAATCTCTGCAGCGCTCTAGGCTGTTAAACAGCTGCTGCACTTCACTCTGACAATGACTGATTTTCAGTTGTCTCTGAACTTGCTCCTGTGCATTTTTCAAACTTCCACACTTTTTCAGTCTATTAAGGAGTGTCCTGTAGAAGTAATTACTCTCTCTTTCTTGTGACATCAAACACTTCTCCTTCCACCTCTTCTTGTGCTTTTCTCTCACTTACCCAGGATCATGCTGAGCTGGGCAGTAGCCAGGAAGAAAAGGGCATTAGAAGTGATGTCTCCAAAGAGGTGTACACCAGGCCTTCAGAGAATCAAGATCTCTGCTGGAACACTTGAACACTGCCCAGGTTTTCAGAGCACAACGTGGTGGGCAATGTCAAATCCAGACGGAGTCTTCATGATGGAAGAAAATGTCCCATTATATTCCCCAGAACAAAACCAAAGATTTTTCAGGCATTTACAAGGTGAAGGAAGACAAAAAGATGAGAAATGAGAATTATTATTGAAAACTCTTCTCTTTCTTTGGCAATGACCTGCGAAACAACCTTTGCACAAGTCCCAGACTCCCTAGTCAGCCTTGCTGCAGGATAAAAAGACACACCTCAAAGGGTGCTGTTGGAGCTTTGTAGGATCAGGTCAAAATGTTGTTAATTTTGTGATTTTTCTGTCTCCAAAAAAGGTATCTTATTGGTGACAACAGTAAAGGGAAAGAAAAGAAAGTTTATACTTTACCTGAAGCATCAGGATGGTAGAGGCTGGGAGCACTTGTTATTTCTCCTTGCTGATGGAGACAACTCCCTGAGGATCTTTGACTTGCAATGAGAATCCTGCTCTTGGCAGATGGCAGCCTGGACACTGCACCCAGCCCTAGCTGTGGCTTCAGGATCATGGCAGATCGATAAAAGCTTGGTGGCACCTCATAGTGGGTGTACGGTGGAGGGCAAAATTCATCTTTTGCAGGCCTTTCCCCAACCTGCAGAAAAAATCATTGAGGCAGACGTTACACAATTAATCAACAAACCCAGACAATACGGAGCTCCAAATTGCTTGTAAAGGCTAAATTTCCCTCCTTGTGAATCTGGTCCTCAGAGCACTGCAAACTCTCAAAAATGTATGGTCTTACTATATGACTTGCTCTTCAAAAACATGTATATTACACTCTCAATATGCAATTACACCCAAATAATGAATTGATGCCTTCCCAAAAAAAAAAAAAAAAGGACAAATGGAAGACCTTCAGTTAATGAAAATGAGGGTACTGTTAAATCACAAAAGGTTGTATTATTTACAGAGGTAGGTATACTAAGAGACTGTGTAAATGGAATTTTAGAAGTTATTTAAAATATTATTGCCCAGTTCTGGGAGAAATTGGTTTTAAGTTAGCTAAAAATAAAGCTGGAGGTGTTTTAGGTACATTTTATCAGAGAAATTGTACTGCCAAATAATTTCTGTGACAACAACAAAAAAAGAACCCCCTGTATGTTCTCACTGCAAAATGTTCATTGTAATCTGTGCCCCTCTAATTCCTGGAAAGAGACCTGGTTGTGGATGTGAGCACATTTCTCTAACTTATGCTTTCAGAGGCCTGTTGAATATTCCAAATCAGAGCTATAAAACCCATATGTTCATGAGAATTGGAGGAGAAAACTATCAGGTTTACAAATGTGAACCTTTGCTATTTATCACAAATAGGTGATGCTTTGTTAAAATCAGTGTCAAATCTCTCAGTATTTTAATGGGCATTTACTCTAAGAACAGCAGAATAAGTCCCAAGCTGGAAGCACTTCCAGCTCATAGCTGGCTCAGAGCACTGAACTTGCACTCGAGGAATGATCTGGTTCTGTGATTCAGCCCTTGTGTCTTTGTGCATTCAAGCTGGGCTCTGACTCCCACTTTTCTGTGCTGCTTCGTGACTCAGGCCAAGAGTGCAGAGTTTTCATCCCTCACATTTGCAAAGAATTGTTTGCTCTTCTAAGTAGAGTCCAACTTCTTCACTGTTTTCTTATAAAATGCAGTATCATCATAATGTAGAAAGGACCTATGAATATTTTTTCAGTCATCCCATTTAGGCCATGGAAAAAGAAAAAAAAACATAGGCAATAGGAAACGAAATTTGTTTAAAAATTAATCAAAAAGTGCCACGGGCTACCTAGGAAGAAATGTAACTGCCAATTAATTAACTCTGCTGTAAGTTATGATGCATATAATATGCCAAATCAATTTCTATTTAGCAATTATAAGCATTAGAATATGCACTTCAACATTGGCTATAAAAGCTTTGATCCCAGCTCCTTCAAGAGCTTTAATCCTAATTTAGAAAATCTTTAATATGCTAAGAGACAAGATTAGCCTTAAACTATGAAATATAGAAGAATATTTGAGGCCTTTGCACAGGAACTAAGAGGGCAGATGCAACAAACATTGAGCTTTATAGTTTTGCCCTATATTTTTCCCTCTGTTTGCAGTCCTATTTCCTGCCATTAGATCTTTCTCTTTCCTTTTTTATTATACCCCTATGACCTATTTAAAGTTAGGATGCAGTTTTTTGCTGTATAGTATGAATGATTCTGCAGACTTGGACTGCAGATGTCTGGCTTCTTACTTTCAGCTTCTAGATATGAGATTGTTTTTCTGGATAAGCCTCAGTTATCTTCTCTCTCCCTGACAAATTTATTTCTATCAGATTACACTATCCATACTATCATTTCATACTTAAATGAAAGTTAAGCACCAATGCCAAGTATTTCAGTTTAAGAAAAAGAGAAAATCATTAAACACAGAAAATAAGCATTTTTTATAAACTGGGTCAGTTTATTAAAATCTTCTCTCACCTCATTTCTTTTTCTTTATTGACAGTATGCTAAGAGTAACAGAAAAGGGCGACAAATATGGACACAAACCAAATCAATCACAAGTATAAAACCTCCTCTCAAAGAAAGAGCCTTTCTCAAGGAGAATATCCTTCTAGATATTATAGAATAGAATAGAATAGAATAGAATAGAATAAATTTAGATTGGAAAAGACCCTTAAGATAATCAAGTTCAACTGATTTTGCCCAAATATCTCTCAATAATTAGAGAGATTTTTTGAAGACCCCGGTTTTGGAGGACATGAATTTGCTATGAAGATACACTATTTTTTCCTTTCTATTTAACTGTGAATTCATGAAGTGCAAAATTCAACTGGTCTCAATAGAGTTGTACAAAATCATTGCCATTTTAAAGCTCTTCAGAAAGATGTGGATTAATATGACCCCTGTTAGCACCCTGTACTAGGTTTTTGTATGGGGGACTTCTATGGAAATTATCTGTTGCAGCCTGTCCACCATAAGATCAGCCCAGAGTTTTCTTCTGTGGGTGTCTGCTCATTACTTACACACCCATGAATAGATTTGTTAAAATGAGACAGAAAAGTCTGCTATAAATACTTTGAGCATACAGGAATTTCCACAGGCTGGGTGTTCCTGAGCAGAGCTGGCAGCATGGCCAGCAGGTACAGATGCCCAACACTTTCCTTCATGTTACTTTGTTTATAACATCATCAAACATTAATGCCTCGAGGAAGAATTTGCTTGTCAAGTGCCTGCTTCAGGCAACTCTTTGGGAAAAGAGTTTGCAACATCAGTTCAGGCAGTTCAAATAACAGGATCAAGGGGAGAAACTTTTGGTTTGACTCTATATAAAATAACTCCTCCAAGTCCTTTTTACCTCAGCAGATGTTTTGTTTCAACAGACTTTAGTCCACCTTCTCTGTACCACAATGATGTCTATGCTGGGGAACAGACCCAAAAAGGTAGTTGAATGGGGCTGTCATAGACCTAGTGAGGCAAGCAGGAGACCTGGTGGTCAGCAGACCTCCTTACAGACCCTCACCAAGTCAGGGTTCGTGGCAGCAGCCATAAAACAGTGAATAACGTGGCCAGTGACCACTCTCTGACAGTGCACAGCCTGTACCTGTATGAGTAAACTCTCTATCTGCAGACCAGGCTGATCCATGGTGGTCCTTGGCAGCAGCCGCTGGGTGAGCATGCTCTGGCAGAGCTGGATCCTGAGCTGGGAAACATGCTCCCAGTCCAGCAGTTAACCTGTCCTGAGCCTTGGAGGCCATGTCATTCCAGTGTTCAGTTCACTAGGACAGCTACAGTCTTTGGGTCCCTGTAACTTGATTTGCCCTGTAACTTCCCACAGAGGCAACTGGGAGAACAAAGAACCCACAAACACCTGCTGGTGCTGACCAGAAGAGGGTGAGGTCCTCAACAATGAGATAAGGAGCCCACGTTGTGATCAAGGATGTGGACAGCAGTGACCTGTCCTGGAAAAGGACTGATTTTCTTGAGCATTTTGCATTTCACCTTGAGAGGTTTTCTTTTCTTTTGCCCATTCAGCCCTAACTCGATTCCATTGTGGACCCAACCCCTCAGCACCACTGGACTGCCTTCATGCTGGAGTTGGGATTTTGTCTGAGCTGCCCTGAGTGGGCTTTGGCACAGGCAGCTCAAGAAGCCCTGCAGGCTTCCCTCTGCACAGAGGCAGCCCTCGAGTCTTTCTCATAGAGTTGTCCAGGCCTTTTCTTGGAGTCTCCTGCCAAGACAGCACCTTCCTATTTCTTCTACGCCTGGCACCCAGAGGGATATTTAATTGTTCCTACCACTTAGCTGAATGATGCTTAGAGATTGCAGCTATTAACACTATCATGGCTATATAAAGAGCTACAAAGTGCTAATCAAAGCTCTCTAAAGACAATATTGGATGTGTGATATAGGTCAATCTGGGATTTTTTCTCAAACCAAGACAGTGGCCATTATGCCAGAGTCTCCTCGTCTCCAAAACCTCTTAGTCTTCCACATTCTTCCTTCAGCTCAGTGATTTGGATCTATTTCAATGCATCCTAATTGGTTTCTTTTGGATTACACATCACTCATCTGCTACTAACCCACACTGTGCACAGCTGCTCTTTTAAGCATCTGTTCACCTTCATGGATTGATCATTTTCCTTTCTCTTGATGCATACTAAGCCAAATCAGGCCTCTTTGTGTTCCTCCAGCTGGCAGGACAGCCAGGTTATTGCTTTTAAGGTGGCAGTCCAAGAAAGCAGATTCCATCTTCTGCCATCAGCTCCTGAATCCTGGCCTAATGCAAACTCGTAATGCAAACCACAGTTCGACTTTTTCTTCTCAGCCTCTTCTCCAGTCAGTCCAGCTTCTCTGAAGAAGCAGTTTGCTTGGGTTCAGATATTCCCCCGCTGAAATACCCACCAAAAATCATATTTCTTGGAGGAATAAGGAAGATCCTCTCCAGCTCCTAAGTGTCCTACTTCTAACCCTAGTCTAGAGAAAATCACACTGCAGGCTTGCCACAACCTGAATCCTTCTCATGCTAAAAACAGTCCTTAGCAGTGCTCAGAAATCTGTCCTTTGTTCACAGATGTGTCTGCTGATCCTGCCTGATTATCTGAACCCCAACTCTCACAGACACCTGTGGCCTTCAGAGGGTCCACCCTAGAAACAGTCAAACAGCCACTGCAGAGTCTGGGTCATTTTGGCTTTCATTCCATTGCCATGCATTCAACAGCAGTAACCCAGTAATTCCCCTCACCTTACAAGGCAATTGTGAAAATATACTAATGATGGCTGGAATAGACAATATCCCAAAGACTTTAGTAATTAATTCCCTGGACATAAAATACAGGGGACAGAGCTGAAAACTGAAGTTAAAAGAAAAAGGACAGCAAGTACTGTTCTTTCTGTGCTTGTGATAAGAAGTAAGTACAATCTTTGCTCACTTTAGTAGGTTTCTAGTTAATATGCCATAAGGGTCAATCTACACTCACACACAGTATCTTAATTTGGGTATTTGCCAGGTTTTGACTGAGTCACTAAATTTTTTATTTCAATGCTGTTCCTTGGATCTATACCGTATGTAGAATGAGCTAGGGAGTAAAATAGCCTTAATAACAACACAAGACACAGAGCAAAAAACCATATCCTTTTTTTTAAAGACTCCTTCAAATAAAATCATTTGTGTTATCTTCAGTGTTTGTATGTAAAGTTTGGTTGTTGAACTACCTCAGGTCCCAAGCAGTGGGTGCAAGAGGACATGACAGACACGGCTTGCTCTTTCCTGTCCTTTCTCCACCTACCAAGCAAGCTCATCCTTCCTCCACTGTGCTCACTTCACAGTGGGAATTTTGGGAACCCAAGGCTCCTGCCCAGTTTAGCAAGGCAGAAACACAGTGAGATATCTGGAGCCAGAGGCGTTTAGAGGGACTTTCATCACATTTTGGCTGCTTAGGATGGCTTTCCAGGGGAAAAAAAAAAATCTTTTTTGAGGTGCAGGTCAGTGTAAGAAACAGCATTAAAATTAGTCAAAAGTAAATCTTCTTTTGTATTATATGTATAATCCAAAAAGAGCTCTGATAGTCCCTGGGTTTTCATACACCTAAACAGAATGGAATTAGTTTAGACCTCTAGTGCTCTGTCTACAAAAACCTGCCAACTTTCCCATTAGGAAGGAAGAGTCTTGGGCAAATTACAATCACTTCCCAAAGCTATTCTTCAGGAAGTAAAAAGAAAAAAAAGATTATTTATTCAATTCAGCATGTCTTTTTCTTTCTAAACATCCCTATTTATAATACTAGCAGGTGATCAATTTACTGGAAAATACTGGAAGAATGCAGTAAAAACTTCCAGTAACAGCTAAGATATCACAACAGGGTCAGTGCTAGAAACAGTTAGATAAGTTTATTCCTAATGATCACACATTGTTTTAGGATTTATTTCTTATTTGAGGTTTGAGAACTAACTTCTGGCAGCAGCAAATAAGCAAATAATAACCACTTGGCACACAAAAGCAGCTGTCTAAGCTGCAGAAACTTACCTCCTGCAGAAACTTCTCACTCATCGGACCAAAGTGATGACCGGGGGGCCTAATTCCTGACACTACTAGTCCAGAACCAAAGAGCCTTGGCTTCTGGAGGTCAGGTTTAAATTTGTCATACAGGACGCTGGCGGGCTTTGCCTCCCCTCCGTTGGATGCCTTCTGCTCCGCAGGGACGGGCACGCCGCATGCGGAGCCGTCAAAGGGCAGCCCTGCCGGCGCAAACAAAGGGTCCAGCTGCTCTATGGAACGAGGGTTTCTCCTAATGTACGTGATGATTTTAGGTCTCACAGGCTTGGGCCGGGGGATGGCAGGTTTTATCTCAACGCCTTCTTCCAGCTTTTCACTGCAGTCACTGTCCATACCAGCCTTATCTGTGAGGGAGCCCTTGGGGTGGACCAGGATAGGTTTTGGGATGGCGCTGCTGCAAGCAGTCTTGATAGGCACTTTAGGGGATAAGTTTAACAACTGTGTGCTGTCAATGGGAGGTAGGACTGAGGAGGGTGACAATTTGTCATCATGAAGTGCATAAAGGTCCTTCAAATTACTGTTTGATAGTGTGGGCTGACCATGAACATCTGGCGTTGCCATTGGGCGCACAGGAGTTGGGACACATAAAAAGACATCAGCCTTTGTTGGAATGTTGCCGCTCTCTGGTGCTTCCTCTGGAGGATGTTTCTCTACATTAGCTGTTTCTTTACTTGAAACGGAAACATTTGAGGTTTCCACATCACTGTTGTGACTGTCAGGTTGTTGGTTTGACACTGTCTCTTCACTGCGTGCTCTGTGATGATCTGAGGGATCAGAAGCAGGCACAACAGCATCCTCAGTGCTTTCTTTGACTAGCATCAGTTTATTCTCATTAACTTCCAAGGGTTTGCTGTCAGGTGGATTAATATCATGTATAGAAGATATCTGTTCACCAACTGTTTCAGCACAACCTGTGTCAACTTCATGCAAATTTTTGTTTTTTCTCAGTGTCACTTTGACACTGGATTTACTACTGCAGGTGAGTGGAAATATTGTTTCCATTTCCTCATCAGTAAAACATTCCTCACCAGCCTGGCTGGTTGCCCTGCTGTCACTGTCATTGCTTACTCTTCCTTCCCTACTGATGGCAATGTTATCATTTTGCAATTTATCATCAGGATGGGTTGCTACCTGGCTTGACAACGGGTCCTCCACCCTATTATAGTCTACTGATGGCAATGTTATCATTTTCAGGATGGGCTGCTACCTGGCTTGACAACGGGTCCTCCACCCTATTATAGGTGTCATGAAAATGGGATACTTGAAATTTTGACATGTCAGACCCAGAGCTTTTCTGTTCCTGCACTGCTGTATTTTCAGCTCTTGGACACCCCAGGAACTCTACCAGCATAATTCTCTCTATCTTTTGTGGACAAGTATTTTTATATTGTAGAGATGGTGCAGTCCTAAGCTCCAGTTTTTTGCTTTTATCACCCTGACCTAATTGTGCTTCTGATTTACTAGCAACCTCGCTGAGCTTAACAGCTGAATGTTGAGAATGAGAAGTATGCAGTGTGCTTTCAGTGCTAACATTTGGTACATTTTCTGGTTTACTTGTTTTCTTGTTCCCTGAGGTAGATGGTGTGGAATAAAATACAGTCTTTTCCTCTGAGGTATTGTCAAGTGGACAAAACACCATCCCAAGAAAATGATCCGTGGATGTTTTTTGGGATTTCTCTGTACTTCCTACCAAGTGGTGAGACCTGTCAATGGAGTCCAACGATGCAGAAAGCAGACGTTTGCAGGACACGCGACCCACACCGTCTTTTGCAAATGTTTCGGGCTGAGGAGAAAATTTACTTGGTCTTCCCAAAGAAAGCCTTTTTATTCTCTCCACCTCCACAGTCCTGGACATTTTTCCCTTAGGAAAGTTCTGTGTGAAGTCAATATTACCTTTGGAGACAACCTCCAGGTTGGCATCATTTGTGCTACTTTTCAAATTGGACAGACTTTGTCCTCGGCTAATCCTGATATGCCTTGATATATCCTTAGCTTCGCTGGTCCTGCAATCTTTCCCCATTTCCCTGCTTGTGGTGGAGGGCAGCTTACTCTCCTGTGCACTGGTGTGACAGGTTCGAGAGTCTTTGAAGGTCAGAAGTTTATTCTGCTCTGTAGGCAGCTGAGTCACTTTCTCTGTTCCTCCAGAGTATATATTCCCACTCTCATCTGTCAAATCATGTTTCTTAACATCCCCTTCAGTGGTTCTAACTTTTGTTACAATTTGGTTGGCATTGGTATCCCCAACATTCACTGTGCTTTCATTGTTGTTTCTTATTTCACTGCGGTTGTCGTGAAGCTGGGAATAACAAGACTTGTTTGGAATTAGTGGAGCACTCATTTTGAAGCTTCAGATGACTGCCTTTTTTTTTTTTTTGGCAGCTCTAATTAATGAGAAGGGCTTTTTATCAGGTTAACTTTTATGCATGCTTCAGTTATATATTTAAATTAAAACTGATCAGTAGAAAATTCATCATCAGAAGGCTTGAAGTCTCTTCTCAGAGTCACATTTTTCTGCTGCTCAGTTGTCTTTTCTGCAGCTTCTGGACCTAGGAAATCTTTATGATGTACTGTAGAGAGGTTCAGCAAAAGCAGAATAGATCTGCCAAGTTCCCTCTGAATGAGAGCCAGTTAATCCAGCCAACCTAAGGGGAAAAGAAATCCAAACACAAATAAAACAAAAACCCAAACAGACAACATTACACTGAGGTCAGAATCATGCTAACTAAATCAAACTTAAAACCAACAGCACTCTCAGGTATAACCCCAGGAAAGAGTGTTTTCAAACTTTAAATGCTGTTTCAATTACAGCTTTGCTCCCAGCAAAAGTTCTTAGTGTAGCACAAATCTCTGACTCGAGAAGTTACACACAAAAAACTGTCCTGGTTAGAGGAGTGGTTGTCACAGTTTTTAAGACACATAGGTTTACAACTGGAAATAGCCAGGCGAGGGTGGGATCCAGTCTTGAGGGTCTAAACATTTGCATATTACTTCAACAATTATTACACCAAGAGTGGCTGCTGAAGCATTTAAAGCATCACTGTATAGATTAGTCATCAATAATAAAATTCCAGGTCCACAGAAGTTGTTTATGGGTTTCTCTCCTTGGTTTTTAGGAATCACTACTGTTCTTGTGCTGACACCCCATCCCCTTTGACATTTCTTAGCCGGATTTATAGATTCCAAGAAAGAAAAGCTATGGCTGGAGGCCTGCAAAGGAAAATTGTATTTTTTCTGAGACAGATGAATGTGTGCATTTTTATATATAGAGGATTATACACCAATCCCAATACAGTGCATCTCTTTTTAGCTCCCTCACACATTTGGCTTCAGAAGCCCAGATTTTGGCCTCTATCACCTCCAACAAGATGAAGGTGAGATTTCTGTTTATACCATGCCCAAATTCACTCTCTGAGATATTTCTTGTACCCTGTGTATTCATACCCTTCATCATAAAGAAACATGGACACTGGAAACTGGAACATGCCCCACATTTCCCAGAAGCTGGAATTCAAAACACTTGTGACACTCCCAGCTGTGCTGGGTTTCTGGCCAGGGGCCCACAGGGGCACTAATTAGAAGTGCAGAATAAGTCCAGTGCTCTGTCTGCAGTATCTGGGTGCCAGTCTGGGTCCCTGTGTTCACTGAAAGCATCTTCACACACAGTGTGCAGAGAGGATGTGCTGGTGTGCTTCAGAGACCAGACCAAGCACTTTAGCTTAACGTTGCTAATACAAATTTATTAACATGAAGGTCAGCAAAGACCTGGCCCCCCTCAAACACAGGGCTCTGCTCAACCTCAGGATGCTGCCAGCTGAGACTAACCCCTTAAAGCTGACAGCAATGGACGCCATGCACCCAACATTCCAATTTCATCTCTTCTTGTGACATCCAGCCTCAGATTACGGATGTCAAAGACTTGAAGAATCCACTACATTCTTACAATTAACACCCATACAGTTACCCAAATATATTTTTTTTTTTTTTGCAGAATATTGCCTGCTTGACTTTGTAATGTGTTTTATGACTACCATTACAATAACTACCCTGCCTGTAAATAATACAAGGTTCCATTCTGCTATAGAACATACAGGACTCCTACTAAATTAATATAAAAATATAATGTATTTTCCTAGTAGGGAATACAAACTTTGGAGCTTGGTTCAGTCAATGTGTTGAACATTTACGTATTGTGACAAGCCCATTTGGAAGTAAGATACATGGTTTTGTGTTACATTTGGGACCTCAGATTTGATCATTCTTCTGTAAATAGCTGCTATTTAAGAAGCTTTGGCTTAGGTTTTCCACAAGATAGTTTATTTTAAATGGCACTGTCCAGACTCAACTTCACTATGCTCTTTGGAGTCAGTGAGATGAAAAGACTCAGCTGTGTCTGGGTTCTGCTGGCTCTTCCTCTATTTTTTATTACTCACCTCTCTTGACTGATGTTGGCTGACATACACACGTCTGAAGTCACTCCCTGCTGTGCAGGAATGCTCTGAGATGAGAGGGACATGAACCTCCTAATTTCAGATGCCCTCCTCAGAACAGGAGAAGGGAGTAAGAGGAGTCTCGATCCCAACAAAGACAACACTACATCACTTAGCAGCATATCACTAGGGACTCTGGACAAGAAACATATCTGCAATCTTCAATTCTGAACTTGGTATATGTAAGGATTTATATGGATAAAGTTTTCTTGATACTGTATAATGTAAAAATATCCCCTCTGAACCACTGAGAGTATAAAATGAAGTCATAGCTCCCCATGTCACAGCATCTTGGCAGGATCTATAAGTGTATTTGTGGCAAAAAAAACCCAAACAACAAAACAAAACAAAAAAACAAAAACAAAAACAAAAACAAAAACAAAAACCAACCCTTTACAAAGTGATGTGAACATGCGAGACAGTGGAACAAAATTATATCCACCAGACTATGTTTAGCTGTGAATCCCACAGGGAGAAGAAAAGTTCAAGGAGCCAGAAACACAATTAAATACTTCTGCTTAACTCCAGCCCGTATCAGGTTCCTTCTAAGATGTCTATCTCTTATGAGACTCTATTTCAAGCCTGAGCCCATTTAATGATGATCTAGGAAAGAAGCCTACAAGAGTTTCTTCCCATCTGATATTGCAGTTCCTCCACTCCACTCCAAGTTACATTTGGCCAACAGGTCTCACCCTAACCTCTGGAGACATCAGGAGGAAGGAGAAGTTGAGCTGGATGATTTTTGCCCTAGGACATGCAGTAGGGACTACATCAGCAGAGCTCAAGTTTGTAAAATAAAACTGGCTGGAAAAAGAAAGGAGCAGCCCGCTTCTGAATAGTAACAGCAGTGCTTTTCTTGGTTAAACAAGCAGTCTAGAAATATTGTTATCCTCAATAGGAATAAAAAAAAAGAAAAATTATGAAGAATTCCACAATATTGGTTGTTCATTCTGTTTTCAATTTGCCACAAAAATAGCACAGCAATAATTATGAGATATGTAAAGGAATTATCAAAGCACATGTACAAATAAAAATGGAAATAAAGAAATAAAACCTGAAACATGTTGAGAATTTTTCTTCCTCTATAAACATTTCCTAATGCAGGCTGTTGCAGCTGCTTACCCATCCCAGTACTGAGAGTCTAAACCCAGAATATTTACAGCAAGATACACCAAAAACATCTGGGTGTTCTGGTATCACTGTGCATGGCTTAGACTGAATGCTCTTTCAGTACAATATGTATGAGAAGCACCTGAACACTTCATTAACCATCTGCCACTGAACTGATGCCTCTTGCTACTACCATAAAACAAAACAAAACAAAACATAAAAACCCCAAACAACAGAAAACAATGAGTAAATTGCTGGGGTAGAGCCAGTAGCCTGTGAAAGGTCAGCCATGGGCCAGCATCCCCTGTCAGCTGCCCACTCCTGCAAGGCAAAAGCTCCCAATCCAATGGGGTAGTGGGTCATGCTGCCCAAGAATAGGATTACACAGGCAGGCTGTTCACCTGGAGAAGAGAGGGTTCCAGCTAGACCTCCTTGCAGCCTTTTAGTACTTCAAGGGAGCTTATAAAAAGGAGGGAAAATTACTTTTTACATGAGCAGATATTCACAGGACTAGGGAAAATAGTTTTAAATTAATAGAAATTTAGATCAGATATTAGGAAAAAATTCTTTACTGTGAGAGTGGTGAGGCACTGGAATAGGTTGCCCAGAGAATTTGTGGTTGTTTCATCCTTGGAAGTGTGCAAGGCCAGGTTGGACAGGGCTTCAAACAACCTGATCAGTTGTTGGAAAGGGTTCCTGCCCATGGCAGGGGGTTGGAATAGAAAATCTTTAAGGCTGTGTTCAACCCAAACCACTCTATGATTCAATGACACATGGGGAGAACCTGTACCCCAGCCCACTTGGCAATGACTCAGAAAGGAGTCGGAGGCCTGATGGGGTATTTGTCCTCACAGAAGGTAGCTACAGCTGCTTGATCACAACCCAGTTCAAAGCACAAAGTGAGAAATCTCCAGCCATTTCCCTCAGAGGCTATCATAATCCAAGTTTTTAAACTTCTGGAGCATCCTGGACAACAGCTAAGCACCAATTCCAGCTCTCCTCCCCTCTACACAAGCAGCACGCATCCAAAGGATGAGAGTCTTGGATGCATTACAACACCCACAGATAAACTCCTGAAGAAAAAGACCCACAGGAAGAAATCTTGGCCCACGGGAAAGACACTGCTGTTGTCTGTCCAGTGCAGTGATGCAGGAAGATGGATGAAAACAGATGAGGGATACATTTGTATGAGGTAGGAAACAGATGTGGTTTTTAGAGTTACTACAGAAAACGGAACAGATGCCTCCTGAAATGCACAGTTGTCCCAAGAAATGCCACTGGGGAGGATTGGCAAACCAGGCAGAGCTTCACTGAGGCCTTCTCTGGGAGACAAGATACCACCACATCCAATGCCAGCCCTGCAGGCTGCCAAGAGCTGAGCCCACAGATGAAACAAATACAGTGCTGGATGGAAAGGAGGTGGGAATATCTCCTTGGGAAGCCCAAATCTTCATGAAGAACTATTTCTGATGTGACAGAAGCTGAAAGCTGATACCAGGATATTAAATAAAAGAGCCAATAAACCTTTTGGAGTGGGTAACATACAATTGGAATTAATTAAAAGCGGTAGGAAAGTGCCCATCCAGGCATGCAATAATTCTGTTAATGTGATTTGGAAGGGTGAGAACTAAAGATTTGGATACAGTCCCCGACAGCTTCTATTCATAACAAAGCAGACACAGCTGTTTGAGGAAATTACAGTATAATCTCATCTTTGGCAGATCCTGTGGAAATGTTGCTGTCTGTCATGAAGAGGACAGTACTTCAGAGAGACAACTTTCTGCCTAACAAGCAATTGGAACATAGGCAGAGAAGAGATGATAGAGCAAATGTTATATTTTTACACACTGGAAAATGGCAGTTCTGATTCAAAAGTAAAACTGAAATTATTTGAAGATATTAAAAGCTTTTGTAGAGTAGGCTCTGTAGCATTTCCAGAATTTCAGTTTTAGTGTATTTAGTGTCCCTATAGCAAATAAATTTTAACGATTTTATTATTTACATATTGTATATTTTATACCTTTATAAGTATAATTATAAAAACTGAAGCTAGAACCATTTACAGTTTCATAAGCCAAGGCAATTTTTTATATTATACTTTAATTTTTATTCAATAATAAAACAGATTTTATCCAAACCATTAATACACTTATGCTGGTCTATCAAATCAAATCAATCAATCAATGGTCTATCTAATCAATTTATGCTGGTCTTTCAAATTTTATAAAAATTATAATGAACAAAACAGACTTCAAACACATGCCATATTTAGCTTCAAAATTTTCTAAATCAAACATTTTCATTTTCTGTTCCAAATAATAGTTCAAGATCAAATTTACTTCATCTTGCCAAGGTTTTCAAATGGAAAATCAGGTAACACAGAAAGGTTACCTCCTCTACACAAATCAGTATTTTTATTTTCCTAAGTAACAGGGTGATAACAAGCCCAGTGGAGAGCTCCTGGTTCTTGCTTTCATTAGATTCAGGATGAGCCATTTCTTTTTGGCTCTCTTCCCTGTATTTCCAGAGAGATTTTTGGTTCAAGCCTTCACTAATACAATTTCCTTATACAACACACCTGAGAGATCCCTTGGAAGCAGCAACACTTCCAGTTTGCTGGAAATCACCACCACGAGCAACACTCCTGAAAGCACAGCCAAAGGTAAAGGTGCTAACACAAGGTTGTCCCTTGACCTTCCCAAAGAAGGAGAGGTGGCAGCACGTGAAACTGCGGGACTGAAAAATAAACATGAGACTCCAGCCCTGGAAATCACTGTAGCAGCTGGCAGCGTCATGATGTGTAATTGGCTTGCAATGGAACTTTCCTTTCTGAATACGCTGAAAAAAACCCAAAGGAGATATTCCACATTAGAAGTGCTTACATGAATCCTCACCTGCCTGTGTGAGCTGGAGCACACCAACACAGCAGATGGAGCAAAGGGAATGCACTGCTTCTCCTCTGCTGAACACCCCTCCTCAGCACTGCAATGCTGACCTCACAGGCCCTACTGAGGATGGAAACAACCACAACCACGTGCTCTTGGCTAAAGAAACCTGCGTTTTCATGGTCTCCCTGGGGAACACATCCTCAGTTTTTCCTGCCATGGAAGTGGCAATGGCAATGCGAGAGCAGAAATTTTTGTACAGCTTTGTAATTTATCTCCGGTTACGCTGTCGTGATCTGTATGTCTTCAATGAAAAATCATCAAAAACCTTCCCAAATAATGTATATAATTTTATTTTCTTAAGAAACTTGTAAATGTATGAGTTTGGTGGGAGTTTTTTTGTCAAAACTGCATTCTGTAATATGATACTCTAATCATTTATCACCTGTGAGGGCTGAATTCTCAAAGTACATTATATGAAAAGTATCCTGCTGACTGCTATTTCAAAGGAGTACAGGATTTGGGATTAAAGATTCTCATTATCAAAACTGACACATAATTTTCATTATTAACATCAATCAAGTCTCCACCAGGCATATACCTGAATAGTTGCTTTTCAATACTTCTTTATTTTTACATTTCTACTTGCTTTCAAATATCCACTGTTGGATAAGCCAACATACTCTGATATAAGCAATCCTATTAATTAGTTATCCCCCAAAAGGCAGAAGTCTCTGTCTTAGCCATGGCAACTAGGAGGCTGATTGATAATCACAGCAACTAACCTTTGAAAAAATATCTGATTTTACTTTAATTCCAGATAAACACAACTGGCTAAAGGTACAGGAACGGCTCATAATTTCTGGGGCACAATGCTGTTCAATTTGAGGACTTGAAAGAAAAACAAACAGCAGAACCTCAGGGAAAGCTATTGTGAAGATGGTATCAGATAAGGACATCCTGGCTTTTTAAGAAGTACGAGCTGGTAAATCAAGCAAGGCAAGACCTCAGCCCAAGCCATGAGTATCTTTATTGCCACAGCCATGAGCAAAACACAGGCAGCACAAGAAAAGCTCGAATCAAAAGCCCAAAGGAGGGAAAATTATCACTTATCACACCAAGGCACCATGGAGCAAATGAAAACAGCAAAAAGGAAAGCAATAAAGTTTTCTTGGAGAAAAACTACAGACAAGGCAACAACTGATTCCTCCCAAACAAATGGAAGAAAAGTTATGTATCAAATCAAGTCCATGCTGCCACAATGCAGCCCATCTATAGACATCACCCAGGGGTCAGGCCCAAACAGGAGGTGTGGGGACAGCACTCTGCACTCTTCCTTTAGCCCAGATGCCAGCAGGGGCACCACACATGCCCGGCTGCACCACTGAGCACTCTGGGGCACAGTGCCACTGATGGAAACAGGAGATTGCAGTGAAAGTGAGAGAGGCACCATCAGCTTCTACTGCTCTCATTCAGAAGGGAGGGAGCAGCAAAGGGACTCTGCCCATCCTTTCTGGTGCCTTCACCTCACAGAGCCCAGCCAGAAACTTTCTATGTCCCTCTCTATCCAAAAACATGAACTGCAGGTCATCATAAAATCTGCAACAGCTGGACGGTGGATGCGTGGGGCCCCAAAACACTGCTTAATTTATTTCTGTGCAGCACAAAATCTTGACACGGAAAGGGGATTGTGAAATATTTCCAAAATGATCATTGTTTTTTTTTGCTAAGACTGCTAAATCTTTCCTGGCTTCCAAAAAACATCTGGGAGACAGAAATAAATAGATTTAGTTGTAACACTCAAACATGAAAAAAAGTTCATAAATTTGCTTCCTATTGAGCAAAAACCCCAGAAACTCAGAAGCTTTGTCTACTCCAGCAAATTTACCCACTGCTGATAAAGCAGTTACAGCTGATACTGAACTCAGTTTAACTTCAAGTGTAGCCAAGGGTAAACTGTCTTTCCACATAATTTCTTGAATTCTACTGAATTCAACAGCAGGTAAATGCATCAGTTCTCAACCGAATACCTAAATATGAATTTAGAACCCTAATTTTAGATTGCTAGGTTTGCACATTTCAGTCTGAACCATGATCAGCTCTGTAATGCTGTCAAATTTCAGAAATGCTACTGCAGTGAAAATTTCTAAACATTACTACAATCCATGAGTAAAAACTGAAACAAATGCAAAGCATTATCAGAAATTCTGCTCATTTGCTTAAACCTCAGTAAAAAACATCTTCCATAATTTGATCTATATTTCCAAAATGCCACTATATTTGCAAAATACAGATCAAACATTGGAGATTTGGAAATCTACATTTCCAAAATGTAGAACAAGGCATGACTTATGATTACAGACCTAAGGCAAGAAAAAAACACTGTTAATTTGTTTTAAAAAGCAGTGTCAGGATGAAAACTGTGTTAAAATCCAGACTGGGCTCTGGACTAGAGGAGCCTGGTTACAATAGCTACTACAACCAATTGAAGGGCATAAATCTCAGTGTGGTTTTATTCACACTTTTACTTTGCTGTCAGGCTCAGTAAAGTAGGTTTCCAGGTGTAATTCCATCTATTAGTAAGGCAGGAGGAACATGTACAGTTATTCCACTCAGGCCACTCCGACTGAGCAGCTGGAATTTCAGGTGCTGTGCTGCCCACCTGCACCACATACCTGTGGAGGGCAAGGGCTCAGCAAAGGACTTCCCACCTAGGAGCACAGAAGGCAGAATGCAAAATCTTAATACTCAGAAAGGTGAAGTGGAACTAATGCATTATCTGCCTGCTGCTATTGATCCTGGAAGTGTACTACAAGCACTCCACAGCCAGCATGCTCTGGAAACAATTACATTTGCTCCACTTAAAAAATCTTGTATATGTTGCTCAAAAACACTTAGAACAAATTGTCTGTCAAAAGATTGCACCCCCATTTTCATAAATTAACAGAAATTTGATTCAGCTACAGCTCTCTATCACCACACATTCCAATCAGAAAGGCTTGTGTACTTAGGGATTGCTTTCTCTATTGTATTTTTCAACATCAAATTTATATACAATAAAATTACAGGATTTAATAGCTTTTTGTTTATGTGCATTTTGTTAATGCTGTTAATTAGCACCCAAAGTTGTGCCCCAGGCATCTCCTGTACCTATCAGATACAAATCAGGGGAAAACCAGCAAGCTCCCACCTTCTCAGCCCAAAGAGAAAGGGATGTTTTGCGTTCAGTGTTTCAGTAATTTGCAGTAGTCCCGCTCTCCACTTACCCCAAACATACTCTTGTTTTCCCTCCCTCCTTCTGAAGCTGGGAAGAGGTTCAGTCTTTGAAGCATGTGCCAAGGAGCTGGGCTTTCAAGGCAAAACACTGAAATCAGGTTAAAAAAAAAAGAAAGGGGTAAAGGAAGCACCTGCAAATTCCCTTCCTTCTCCCTCCAGTTTGACTGCATCTGCAAACTGAAGGAAGAAGGATGTGGTCTCCCAAGGAACTGCTCTAGACTTTCCAGCTTTGCTGGTGGAGCTGGTTGGGGGATGAGTACTGGTAGAGGACAAGCTGAACATGAGTCAGCAGTGTGTCCTTGCAGCAGCAAAGGTTAACCCTGCACTGGCCTGCTCCAGCCAGAGAGTGGCCAGCAGGTCAAGGAAGAGACCCTTCCCTCTGCCTGGCATGCACGAGGCATCTGAGCACTGTGTCCAAGTGTGGGGCCTCAGGCTGCTGAGAATGAAGAGGATCCACAGAAGGGCTACCAAGAGGGTTACAGATCTGGGGCATAAAAAGCATGAATATAGGGCCAAGGGGTCAGGGTTGTGTTAGCCTGAAAGACTGGAGCATGGGAGTGACCTAATAGCTTCTTCTCAACTGCCTAGAAAGGGGAATAATAGAGAAGGCAGAGCCAGACTCACCTCCTAGGTGTTCAGCCAAAGAAAAAGAAGCAAAAAGAAAATCAAGCTGCAATAAGGAACATAAGAGGAATGTAAGGAATGTAAGAGTGAAAAAATGTTATAATGACAGAGGTTATAATGACACTGGCACAGATCACCCAGAGAGGTTATACAGTGTTCATCCTTGGAGGCTCAAAAGGGTTCTGAGCATCCTGACCTAGAATCGGTCCAGTTGTGAGCATGGCTTGGAATAGGTGAAGTCAGACAGAAGTACTTTTTTTTTAATCAATTTTTTCCATGGTTCTGACAGCAGCAACTTCAAAGGGAGACAAATTCCTTTGGCAAGGACACACTGCTGGAAATGTCTCTGAACAAGACACAATGCAGCCTGAAATTATTATTTTTATCTGCAATAAAGTGAATTTTGCCCAAAAAGAGTACCCAGAAAATGTAGCAGCCATTATTTGCTCAGCACTCTGGGAATGGAGAAGAATCACCTGTAGTGTAAAGCTACTTTGCAGTTAAAAGCCCCAGTTTTGGGTTAGAAGAAACAATAATGCTGGAGCCACCAAGGATGTGGCAGAGCCAGGGTACCTAACATTTACCAGTGAGTTACAGTAGCTCAGGTAAAACTGGAAGGCACAAGTTCTCAGGAAACAGGAGAATACCTTCTTCATCCCACAATATTTATTATTAAATCTATTGAGTTTTAGGCTGGCTCTGTCTCTACTGGCCAGGGCATTTCATAGTGTGGCCATGGTTAGATGATGTAAAGTAAGGTGACAAAATGAATGTGACCCCTATAAGAATCTACTTTGTGCCGGTAAATCAGTGCTACTTTATTAGTGAGTGCATTTGCTAAAACTCAGAAAGATCATTCAAAACAGAAGTTTCATATATCCAAACACTAAACTATTCATTGTAAAAGCACTTAGCAAGAGATAGTTGTCCCAGGACTCTGCTAACTCCTGTGGGGAAAAAACTGAAGCTAAAAATGGCTCCTTACTCTAAATACCCTCTCTGCTGAACCTGGTATGTGAGTGCTACACTGAGATCCTTTTTTACTCAAAAGTGTCAGAGAAACAGGACAAGAAATTCCCTCTGTTTGACATCTGTGACATTTTTGTCAGTGAATTATTACTGCCAGAAAATTATAGTGCCTATTTTCTCCATTATGTTAAATTAATCGTTCTCCCAGCGACATACAGACAAGAATAGACTCAGCTGCTCAAATTCACCTTGGTGGAGCAAGTAAAAGTTTTAGACTACACGCTGGCATGATGGTGTGAGAGAGACAAAGGGCCTTGACTCTGTGCAAGCGCTGCTCATCAATAAATAAAACATCCCTGAATTATGAACACTGTTCCCAGCACAAATCCAAAACACTGTACCACATTAGCTGCTGTAAAGAAAAATAACCTTATTCAAACCAAAAGCAGCACACAAAATTATGTTAAAACTTCTTTTATTCTGCCTGAATCAGCAGCTTATTCTTTCAATTAAACCCTACATTCTAATAGAGTAACAAATTCCATGCTATAAGGGTAATTACACACGTTACTGAAACAGAACTCTTTTCTAGCAGGAAAATGAGCAGAAAATCAAAAAGAACTGAAGAAATAAGGCAGACCATTTCAATCTGTAAGAAGGGGAAAAAATTGTACTACAAGCAAGTCTACCACTTGCAAAATGTGTATCTTAAGCTGAATAAATATGTAATGATGACAAATGAGTAATACTGCAAGAATGCATAGCTGGACATGGCCAGGCTTTGGTCTGAGCTGCAGCAAGGCACTCTGAGCACCCAGCTGCCCTTATGCCTTTCACTTATATGGACACCATTAAAACTACAGATCTGGTCTTCCAAACAGAGAACTTTCCTATGACAGCACCATCTACTTTCAGGAGGTCTGTGGGACTGTGCCTTTCATTTTCCCAAAGTAAAGACGTTTCAGTGATCCAAAGTTGCCATTTTTTTTCTTTCTTAGTTCCTTCAGCACCCTGGAAAAAAATTTCTAATGAAAATATCTACTGTTGGCTTCCTTCAACTTCTTAATCCACAGTGCACCAGTGGCCAAGTAGTCAGTAATATTCCCTCACTGTGTCCTTAACTGGAAAGAAATTGTAGATGTTTCGAAACAGTTACAAAAGAAGACAGCACTGGAAAACAGCAGACAACAATTTACCTACGTGCTCTCAAAGAAGTACAGAAGGAAATATATAAGGACTAACTACTGTATTTTCAAATTCATTCTGAGTATTTTAATATACATAAATGTTACTTAGAATGTTAGGCAGATCACAATACAACCCTCAGAAGTAGAAATGTTGCACTAATGGGAAAACTAAAGATTGGTTTTCCTTGAAACTGCAGAGATCTGCACCTCATGTACAGCTCTGAGCATGTCAATGTTTCAGTAAGAAATTGCAGGTCATCAAGAAAAACACAAGATAAATGCTTAGTATGAGAGCAGTATCCCATAATTAACCTCTGCATGCTAGCAAGGTTCATCAAGCATTGTACTTAAATTTCATAAGGAGACATGGAAATATTATTAGATGTTTTTAAGAACATTTTAGACAAACCTTAGAAATTATGTGATTCTAGATTATCTTGCCTTGAAGAAGAGGAATGGATAATGTGACCTCCCTCCCAGTCTTCTTCTGTAACTTATGTGTGAAACTTTGGGAAAAAGCAATAAAAGAAACTAATATATGCAACATGGATAAATAATGACGATGGGAACTATAAACTCCTGTCCAGCAAATGCTTCCATACACGCTGAACTTTATTATCTTAAGTCATCTTACAGATGTCAAGGGGATGACTCAGAGCAGTAAAATTAGGGACATGCCACAGTGTTTGCACTGTGAGTACAATAACTCTCACTCCTGTACAGCATAAGGAAAGATGACTGTTCACACTTCTATGCTGCCTCTTCAAGAGCTTCCAAATAAAAATAATTAATGTCTGGAAACATCTGGCTAGAGAAGAACTCTGGTAGTACAAGAAACACTTGTAGGATTCTGGACGTAGAAAAAGTGATGGGGCAATGAATCAGTGAGTTTGTAATGCATTTGTACATTCATTGGAAGGGTATGGA
Source organism: Passer montanus (assembly GCF_014805655.1). Classification (NCBI taxonomy): domain Eukaryota; kingdom Metazoa; phylum Chordata; class Aves; order Passeriformes; family Passeridae; genus Passer; species Passer montanus. The sequence goes on from NW_024368818.1 coordinate 2,076,343, forward strand.
GATGGAGTAAGAATGATCTAATGTCAGAAGCTCCCACTTTTGAAGTCAGGATGCCTTGACACCAAATGTTTTAGTATACTGGCACATTTTTGCCATGATCTATAAAGAGACCTTAATATTGTCAGTCTCGAAGTGTTTTTGTTCAATATTACAGGATACTTCTATACAGTTAACAAGTGGATGCATCAATGATTTGTGGCTATAAATCCAATAGTATACCAATTTTGTGGGGGAGTATTTCTTGGGATGGGATCTCTTAGAGCTGGTCTGGCTCTTGCCAAAGCACAGATAGTAGGCATGATCCCTAGACAGAGCACTAGGGATCTTCTTGGAATGCTTACACAAAAGTAGTGATAAAGGCTAAGTCACACCTGGCTTGTCTTTACTGGACTAATATACATTATGTCACTTTAATAGCTTTGATGCAATTGCTTAGAAGGCTGGATCTGAAAAAGAAATAGCAGTTCAGCTGGTCTGTCTAACATACAATACTCCTAAAGTAACACTATTAGGGGTAATAGAAAGAAAATGAGGAAAAGAAGATTGAAGTGAAATGAACACTTCTCCTGCTGTGACTCAGTCCAGCACCATGAGCTTTACTAGGGGCATTTTTACTGCCTCAAATGGCGCAGGACCAAGCCTACTGCTATAATCATTAAAAAGTGATTAAAAGAGAGTACTGAAAAATAAACATCATGAAACTATTGCCCTTATGCTATGAAATGGATTATATATGGAGCTTGTTCATTCAGTCTCATTGTTTACTTACAGTAACTTACACAAGGCAATAATGAATATAAATATCCAAAATCACAATGGAGGAATGAAAATATCCCCTTGCCAGGAGTAACAGTAAAGAAGCAGGGTCCCTCTTGGGTATTCCACTCTTCTGAAACTGAATTAACTTTCAAGAAAGTTTCCACTGGTTAACTGACAATGATGGCAGTAAATACAATACAAAACCTGCAAGAGTGCCTTTTTAATAATTGTGTGGTTTGTCTTCTTATATTTGGCAAAGTGTCTAAATACCGTTGCGGCATTATATTAAACCATCCCACAAAAGACTCAATCAGCTAATGTACCATTGCTGGGCTTGAAAAAAAAAACATAAAGAAGACCTATTTATAGATAGCTTATCTGTGCTCGGTGTTTTGGGTTTTTTATTCTTTCAAGGAAGGAAGGCTGTTGCCAAAAACTACATGCCAGTATCATTTGGCAAACTTTCTGTAGTGTTATCTGATCTGCAGAGACATTAAATCTGTACTGCAAATACATATTCAACAACTTATTAGAAGGTGGAATTTGTGGCCTATTACACAAACACATATACAGCTGATAAGACATCATAGAACAGCTCTTGTGGAGATATTTCCCCATAATTCAATCAATGCAAGCAACATATATGCAGCTGACATCTCACTGAAAAATCTTGGAAAGCCTGCTGACAGAAGTGGGTGTGCACAAACATTAGCTACGTTGCCATTTTCATATATGTTTGCCCCCCTTTGCTTTTTTTTGCACTCAAAAGCTGCATCTTACACTAACTATAGCCTGCATTTTAAAAAGGGACTGCTTATGTAGGAACTTGGGCATCTGAATCACTACACACCAGGTAATTACAGAAGTAGGAAACAGCCATGTGAAAGGTTTTCTTCCCTTGTTGGCATATAAAGTTTAAATAACTAAAATGCATTTTCAGGAATGACACACTAGATAGTAAACTTCAGCCTAGACATAGATTTTTTTTTTTTAATGAATGAAAATAAACCATTTACAGAAGGGTTTTTTTAAGACAGGAGAGTTTTTTGAAAAACAAACAGTGATAGACTCTTCACTGTACACCAGCAGTAGGCATTGCCATCATGTAAACTCAGGATGTTACAAGCTGTGGGGACACTTCTGCAGATCTTAAATCCATGCAAAACCTATTCAAGATCTTAATTACTTCCTCTGTAACACATGTATACCTAATCATGTTTCAACTTTCATCTTCTCTCCTTCCTCTCCCATAGTCTTGACATCTAATGTTCTGTTCAAACTACAAGCATGCAGAAAATCCTTTTATCTTATCCTTGGGGAAAGTGCAAAGCATCACTGAGAGGTAACAAAGTCTCTACGATATCTATCCTCTTTATTAACTGAAAAATGCCAGCCAGTTTCATATGTTGCAGGAGTAGGCAAAAAATCTAGTGGTGTGAGCACATAAGGAGTCAGATGGTGTCTCTGATCCAATTTCTGCTATGTGATCTGAATTCTGTGCTCCTATCACAGACATGAAAGCAGAGACATACAACTGCACTGAAATGCAATCAAAATTTTTCTGCACTTTGGTCTTACTGCACATACTTACATTTTTGGGATGTTCTTTGAAGTTACATGATTCAGCAAGGACATTTTCTGCTAAAACACAAGGCTCGCAAAAACAACGACAAGCAAGAAACAGATTTCACAATTGACAAGTTACATGTGTTAGGGCATTATTGATTTTGATTCCCTGAATTGATTTTTAGGATGAAGGGAATATTAGATCACAGAGACCATAGTATTTGATCATGCAGTTGAATCTTAGGAATTCAAAGGCATTGTGTGTTGACACCAAGAATGTAGATAAATTAGAGGATTTCAGTGCTTGAGAAACCAGGCCCAGACATGCAAGATGAAGGTATAAGAAGGCCTGAGATCCCTGCACAGTGGGGAGCTGATGTGCTGCCTGCACTGGCAATGGTCCAGGCCAGCAATGATGCCCCCTGACACAGCGAAAAAATTATGAGTTCTCTTGTCTTTGCTAATTTCTCCCCAGTCTTAAATCTGTTCAGGATTTGGAGCATCTTGACAAAGGTTCATCATCCAAGTAATTAAGAAATTATTGTTTGTACCTCTTATCTCTGTTGCTCAGAGACATGTCCACCAGTTTCATCCCCAATCGTTCAGAGAATGCAAAAAATCCTACAAGGTAAAGTGAGCCTGCATTCCTCCCATTTGATGGGATGCCCCCATCAAATATAAATAAATAAAAAAAATTTGGTAAATTGCATGTTAAAATAAAAATACCACCACATTAGTGAAGGCCACTAGCAGAAGTCCTGTATCAAAACTGCATCAAGAGATTTTAAATTCTAAGCTATTCCACTCACATACTTGTGTATTGCTACTTGGGAATCGGTCAACATCTCACTGCTCAGAGAACACTTGGAAATTACCTAATTTTGTCTTGCTCTTACTTAAAGATTGCAGTGAGGACAGTGGAAGAAGCCATGTGTGAGCAGCCTTGACATAAACACAGCAGCTAAAAGCCCTGGGTAAGGCAGGACTCACGTGAAGTTCAAATTTGTCTTTTTTAAACCCTGTGTAATGAAGAGAATTTAATGAGTAGTTCAGTAAAGATCTGCAGATAAATGTGCACCCAAATAAAGCACCTCAATAATTTCCCATGATAGATGAATTCATACAAAGTGAAATTTCTCAAGAGGAACTTTGGGAATAAAATACCTACATTTATTAACAAGATTGCTTGTTAGATAAAAATTGTCCTGGCTATAGCTGAAAGACTACACTGTGGGAAGCATATGTGAGTTATTTGTAGTACAGCTCTTATCACCAAAAGGAGTCTCTTTGGATCAGGTTTTGCATACGAAAAGAGATTATCAGTGAAAATTATCCTATGTGAACTGTGTTACTTTGTTTACACAGAATGTCCCCTTTAATTTTTTTTATAATGAATGGTATTTCAAATTCATCATGTCAGATGAAGATACAACAATTACACCTTTCAGTTGCAATTACTGCTATTTGTGCAAATGTTTTCTGCCCGTTTGGTTTTGCTCTATTGTTGTATGAGTTATACTGGCAAGAATTTTTCCAAATAACAAAAATGCCCCTATGACACCTCACTTTTTTCATATAATGCCATCATTTATGTTCTCATAGCACAACTCCCTTGGTGAAATTACATACTTCAAATCAAAAAGGATATTAAGTGTTTAGCAAAAAGAAAAAGGAAAGAAAATGGTATGGTAGCACTTCAGCCAACACTTAGACTAAAAGTACACATGGCTAAAAATGCTCCTGGGCAGTGGGGACAGCTGGATTGAAATGGCCCATCAGTCCATCTCTATCCCTGCAAAAATTATTACCCCCAAAGGAGGATGGATACTTGTAACTGCATTCTTGAGTGTTCAAAGACTGCACATATTCTAAGGAAATGTTTGGGAGAACATTAACCTTCATGGACCAAAGTTATGCTGCTGACCACTCCAAAGATTTAACCAGGAGGAGATCAATGAGTGTTCAGGAAGGCTCCCTGTTTAGCTTACCTGCATGGATGTGGCTGGGAGAAGTAAAAGAAAATGTATCTGATGAAACTTCTTGGGATCCTGTAGAGAACCTCACCATACTCCCAGACTCCAAATCCCAATGAAATAACCCTGAAAGGCAGGAATCAACCACTGAATAGTAATGGCCTACTACTCCTGAAATGCTTTTTCTTTGGATTTTTTTTTTACTTTTTGCTCTGGAAAAGAGCTTATTTACAAAACACCCCAGTAAAAATGCAATCATGCAAAAATACCTCATTTACATGGTATTTGCAGCTTCAAATTTAAAAACAACCATAGTCAGTGGAATCCCCCAGAGTGCAACTGAGCATCTTCTGCCCCATTTCTCACATGGTACCAAAGCCAGAGTCAAACTCTGTCAGGAGGAGATGCAGAACCTGGAGCACCCCATTACTTTTTGCATGTCTTTTTCTCCCTAACTGCCTAGAGCACTGTGCAGGACAGGCTTTTATCCTCCAGATGTTCCTGAACCTTGCATAAGTTCCTGGCAAGAAATAATAGAATACCTGGAACTGGAAGGGACTCACTAGCATCACTGAGTCCAATCCTGGCCCTGCACAGGACAGCCCAAGAGTTGCACCACGTTCTTGAGAGCACTGTTCAAAAGATTCTTGAACTCTGTCAGTGTTGGTTCCTTGACCATTTCCTTGGGGAGCCTGTTCCAGTGCCCAGCCACCCTCTGGGTGAGGAATTTTTTCCTAATATCCAACCCAAACCTCCCCTGAAGCAGCTACAGGCCATTACCTCAGGTTCTGTCTCTGGGTACCAGAGAGATCAGTGCCTAAATGTTCACAGCAAAACATCTGCTGCCTTTAAGAAAACAAATTTTCACCCCTTTGGGGTTACTAATGCAGATCAATTTTTTCAATCAAAATAACCCCATCACCCCATTAAAATTCTACACATTTCTGGCAGGAAAGTTTCTATCTTGTCTTTTTTTTTTTTTAAGAAGAGATGAGAATAAGGAAGTTATGACAATGTAAGTATATTTTTCAAAAGCTAATTCTGAAAAAGCATTTTTAAAAATAATTTTTTAGTTTTTCTTTTTTTAACATTTTTTCCCACAATCCAGTCAATAGTTTTTGGTCTTTTTACTTGACATTTTAGGACAAAAGGGTCCAAGTCAGCCAGCATAAAGCCACACCATGACCTACAAAGAAAGTGCAAAGCCTGTACTAATATGCCTCATCCCACAACGGATGCGAGGACAACATCAGAGTGCTGAAGAATATTTGCAGAGACAGCAGAAGGAAAGCTGAGAGAAAGCAGGAAGGCAGGAAACAGTTCATCAATCTTAATGGATAATGAGATTATTTTAAAAAATGAAAGAGAAGAAGTGTTGAGAAATCCATTATTTGCAATGTAAGGACAAATAAAAGTAAAAGAAACTGGAATAAGCTGATAACCAAGAAGATGACAGGGTAGTACAATCATAGAAGAGAAGGAAATTGCACCCACTTGCAAATAACAATTCTTGCCTTTCTCAGGCAGAACTGTCACTCACACAAAACCCTTTGGACTTTGGAGAAGTTGAAAAAAATGAAAGAATACCACAGTGTATGCAATCAAGACTTAGGAAGTGAATAGAGTCAGGCTAAATCACTCCCTGTTACACACTGTTTCCTAGTGTTTTGCTAAAAAGAACACTCTGGAGCAACCATATTCTGTTCTCATCTGATCTAGATACTGAGAAATTCTTCCCTCTCCTTGCGCTCTCATAGACTTCTTTTACATTAATTAATTTTCTTTGCAATGAGATCCAGACTGTGACCCTTGCACCTACCTGGAAACCAAAGGAGAGAGCTGCTCATCTCAGAGAGGTCCCCATTGGGTTGAGGAGCATCTGTCTGCCCTGACACACAATCAACCAACCTCTGTCATTTTCTCCACCAGCTCCCAGCCAGCCTGGCCTAGCCCTGACCTCCTTGGCAAGAGGAATATTACACTCAGCCAAGTCCTGGCTTAGCCCAATCCCTGTTTGATCAGCGGAAGATTACGTTAGGAGCTAGGAGCTTTGCTATCTGAATGCAGCATGTGAGCATTCAGGCTGGCTTCTGCCTTCCTGTTCTAATTACCAGATAATCACCTTCAGCATACACACCTTCCACAGCCACCTCCCCTGCAGAGGGTCCAAAGCTCTCCTGTCATCAGCTCTGTCCATGGAAAAGGGATCCCTGGGTGAGAAATTGTGGCATGAAGCCATTGTCCTTATCATATACAGGGGGATGTTTTTTGAGAAATACAAATGCAAGCAAAGTGATTAGCCACGGCTGTGCCCTACAGAAATAAAACTGCTTCCTTCTGATAAGCAAAGTAACTGTTTTGAATGTGACTTCACCTCATTCTGTGCTGCTACACAAATCAGGGATGTTATCTTGGAGACAAGGACAATAATGAAAATAATGTATTTCCATGACTTCCATGGTATCAATGTTATCTTCTTAAAACCAGAAAGTTTTACAAGAGAAAGTCTGATGTCACGTCTGGCTCTGGTGGCATCAGGCCGTGTCCAGGTCTGTCCCTGTTCCAGCACTTGCTTTCTGTGGCAGTCAGTAAGCTCACAACACTTTTGTCTTGCCTTCACGGATTTGTAACACAAGTAGCAGCTCAAACCCGAACACTCAACAGCTGGAACCACTGGAATCAACTGATCATAAAGTAATTGCAAGCTTCGATGTGATGCAGCCGAAACAAAGGCAAATGGAATGTTAGGAAAGCTTTTTCAACACAGACTCACAAATTTAGGTGTCTCTGTATAAAGCATTGGTGAGATACCAAGTGACCCAATTGGCAAACCACATTCAATGCAATATGCAGATAATGACATTTAAGGTAACTGAGGGAGATATAAACCTCTTTAGGGAGAGGAGCAAAAAAAATGTGGCTTGTTTAGTCTAGTCAAACAAAAGTAGAGACAGGCTGATCTCTCCCTCTCTAGGGGAGCATAAGGGAATTAATCTGAGAAAAATAGTATGAGAATGATACATGAGAGAAGATATTTAAATTTGGGTCATAAAAACAAGTGAGTACAACATGGCAGTCAATGCAGCTAGGTAGAAAATAGAAGAAAATTCCCAGCCTTTACAGCAGAGACTTTTGCTATCCAGTTATTTCTAAAACATAAAATGGGAAAATTCCAGAGGGATTAGATGATGTGAAATTTGTGGCAGGTGGTGCAGGACTCATGGACCAGAAAGTGCCCTCCAGGTAAGTGTCATAGCGAAGCTCTACTAGGAAAAAGGAGAGACAGTTTGATCCTGCTGTTGGGAGTCCTTGCCTATCAACAATCACAAACCTACATACACAGCTCTGATGGGAGCAGGGCTTCTGGCAGAGCTGCATCCATTTGGGAACTCTTATACAGCCAATACACAGCTCTCTTGAACATCTTAGCAAAGCTCGGATTTGGATTCCCTATCCATGGAGAGTCAATCTGCAGCTAAGCAAACACATTGTTATGATCCTTCTCCATTACCAGAAACAATTCTTTCCTGCAAGAAGTCATTCCATTTTCTTTTCAGTCCTGGCACACAAAAAGATCAAAGCAATATATTTAAGCAGAGAAAATTTGGAAAGAAGTCTAATCTCATTAATTTGGAGCAACCTCAGAGATCGACTATGACATAACCAATCCAAGATAGAAGAATGTAACAAAATACATTACAGATATTTCACTTAGAAATATAGATGGGTATTGTTTGAAATATTGCAGCACAATGTTAGAGTTGGGGGAAATAGGGAGAGATTTGCTTAATCTTTAGTGATACAGGCCTTGCTCATTCCTGGCTCCACCTCAGTCTTTGTTAAAAAGAGTAAACTGAAGGTGTGCCAAGTAATTTATAAAAGCAGATCCTTTATTGCTTTAGAACCTTTGAATTCATTATTGGGGATTGATTCGCACACTGCAGATGTCTTTCGCCTGCTTGATTAGCATGGGCCACTAAGGACATCCAAGAAAAAACAGAATGACGCATAAAAGCAAATTACAAAAAACATAGACATGTATACTTCATTTCTTTTTGATTCATGGTAAGCTCCCCCCAGATTTTTCTCTCCTATTTTGCACCTCACTTGCCCTGTGTGTTTAACTCTCTTGCTTTTTTAGTCAACGTCTGTTCAAGACTCGCCAAAAGACTGTGGTATTTGGTCAAAAACTGCACAAAACCATTTGTACACTCCTTGTGCTTCCCACAGCAAGGTCCTGTTCTCAGATGGATGCTCTGTGAGGTAATATAATATAAATAGCAGCTGGAAAGTTAAGACAGAGCACTCAAACCTCACATCCAGCCTACTCCCTTTGCACAGACATAGCTCAGACACACAGGGCACCATCATGCTGTGAGGGAGCAACAGATTTAAATCATCTGTGATGCTCAGGTTTATCCTGTCTAATGCTCTGTCATTCAGCTATTCAGTGGGAAGACATTTCATACCTCACATCTCAGAGTAATTTCAATTTTTGTACCCTTACATGTTGCTTTAGCCAATCCAAGCTGCTGTGACAACAGGCTTGTCCTGTATGGAAAGGAAAAAGGCTTAGAGGATCTGGAGCAAGGAACAAATGTGAAAAAGAGCTCCAGTCCTGTAATTCAGAGAAGGAGCACCAGGCAGATGTTTGTATGAGAAAAGGGGTCACCAGAGCACTGCGCATGAACAAGTGAGACAATGAAAAATACTGTTGAAAGCTGTATGGATGGGGACCATACCATGGGGACCACTGGTACTAAAGCTGTTTATTATTAGCTCATGTCCTATCTGCATTAACCTGCAACAACCTATCCTTTGCTTTTATATTGGTAAAAGTGACTTGAATCAAGATCTAGGATTTGATTTACTTGTGATCCATCACTCACAAAACATAGCAGCAGATTGTCTTAGTTATGTTTAAGACTGAAATCTTAATTGGCAATCTCCCAACCAGTCCAGTCTATTCCCTATTCCAGTACACAGATCCATCAGGAGCTGCAATTGACTGCAGTCTGTTGCTTTAAAGGGCAGCATTTGTAGAGTAAGGGCTGTGATGAAAGGCTGGACTCATCTCACCTTTTCTGCAAGCATCTACAGCTGAACTAGTCATCTTAAGTTCCTTTCACAAACAATAGAGAAAATTAAGTATTTCCAGGGCATGATGCATTAAACTCATTCCATGTACCTAGCTCAGACTGAAATTATTTTTTCTGCTGAGCTAAACACTGCCTGGACCACACCTGCTGTCTGTGGTTCAGACCTAGACACCTGCAGAGCAATCTCTGGATCTGGCCAGAGTCTCAGGCTTGGAGGTCTCAACTCTTGTCTCTGGGCTCCAGCCAATGTTAGTGAAGGGCAAATCACTTCATCTCTGTAGAGCAGAGTTTCTTTTCAACAAACTTTTGCTGCCCAGGATGTAACCATTGCGCTTAGGCAAGTCATACAGGCATACTCTGCAGCCTGCCTGAGAGGAGAAGGCTCTTCTTGATGGAAATTCAAGTTAAACTTGTGGTCTGAATCATCCTGAATCCTTAATATGGTTAAACTCAGGTAAATCTTGGCTCCCTGTTTTGCAACAGTATTTTCTACAGTTAGAATGCTGGATCCTATAGGCAGGGATCCACAAAAGCCTTTGAAAAACAGGTTTGACTCCTTCAAGGAAAACCACCACCCAGACTTCTGGTAGCTGAATGTAAATCAGGCAGTCAAATAGTCTGCTTTGTAAAAGTACTCATCTTCTTGCAGTTCAAGAGTTTGTCTTCTGTTGCAGAGGTGACTCAGCCTGCACATTACCTACTCTGGACTTAAAGCCAACAGAGGTTTTAACAGATTCTCGTGGAAGCCACGCACTGGGAGCAGAGAGTTGCTGCACCAGCAACAGATCGGATTCTCTGGGTCATCACTAACAGTCCTGTCAGCATCCTTCTGGCTCTACAGCACAGGTGCCCTCACAGGGGTAGGATCACCTCTTCAGTCAGAGTCAGGGTTAAGCAGACACTGCATTAAGAGCAAACTTTTGAGTTATGCTGTGCTATGGATCTAAAGACTCATGCAAATAAGGAAAACCTTTGTCAAATACAAAGGTAACAAAAGGGAAAGAATACAGGTTTTATTTGGGCATTCATAAGAGGTTTCTAGGTTGACTGCAGCCGTCATTGTGATAAGAAACAGTGAGTGACTGTACCCCTGAAGCAATTTAATAATCTAAGATTCTGAGTTCAGTAGTCTCATCTTACCTGTTCCTTTCTCAATTATGAGAAGTGATGTTTTTTTCCTGAAAAGTTATGTACTAACTTGGGAGTTTGTGTTGGGTGACACTTCTGAGAGCAGTGAGCAAAATCCAGAGCTTTCTCCCATGCAAGACCCTTCTCCCTCATGACAGCAACACTGCTTCATTTACAAGGTGCTTCTTGCTACCCATAAGTCTTCTAGAGCTTTCTCCCATGCAAGAACACCCTTCTCCCTCATGACTGCAACACTGCTTCATTTACAAGGTGCTTCTTGCTACCCATAAGTCTTCCCTTTCCCATTTTATCCCACCCAACTTTCACAAATTCTACTACTTTCCTCTGTTTCTGCCCTCAGAATATAAAATAACTTATTTTTTCACACAGCCATCCACCCCAAAACCACTTTTATCTTATATAAACTCCCCAGCGTTCTTTAAACTCTTTGATTCTTTTTTTTTTCTCTCTGAAGGGATAACACGATATTTCTTTCCTCTCTGAGGTTCCACCAGAGATTTTCTTTTTATCAATGAATATAGGTCAGTGAATTTAGACCATATGTGTTGCTCCACTGGGTGATTGTTCCATTTTTTAGTAAATAAGGCAGGACATCTGTCTAAACAACACAAAAACCTAGAGGGGTTTGTCATATCAGACTGGTTTTATACACCTGAAGTGTTAAAAGACCTTGAGGACTCTGTAACACAAAAGGTCAAATAGAACCTATGTGCATTTAAATCTGAAATTATTCTTAATAAGAGCTCTGTAGATAAATCAATTTAAAAGGAACAGTTCTTTGATTGGATGTGGAATTACATCAGAATTCTGTGTTGGGATGAAAATCATCATCAATCAGAATCTAGTGAAGTCATTAAATAAAACCACAGTTTAAACTTTAGTATTTCTACTGTTTTGAAATGAGGAATATTTCTATTATTATTTTAACACTTCTGATGGTTGCATTGATTATGCTGACATCTTTGATCAAATTATTGATGTGTCTCCATGTGCATGGATAACCAATGCTTTATTTTTCATATGCTCATTACAACAAAATAAATATTATACCTTAGTTACAAGGTACAAAAAGTATGTTACGGTAACTTCTCTTAAGAAGAAAACAGGGAGAAGTTAATCAATGCATAAGAGTCTTACACTCCATTTAAACTGCAGTGCCTGAGAGCAGTTACACCTAGAATACAACCCACAGAGCATATTGTTAGTAAGCAGACTTTGACAAGCTTTGAGAAGGAAACTGTGTTAAAAAAAAATAGATTGTTTTAACACCTTCTATTAACATTCACTTAATCCAGGCTCTTAAATCGGAAAATGGAAAAGTCTCCAGAAAGTTCTGCAATAAATACTAGAGTATACACAGATGGCGATGTTGGGGCAGAGCGCCAGCACACAGAATCGCAGCGTTCGGCGAATCACAGGCAAAATAATTAATGGCATTTCTAGCAGCATAACACCCTGCAAACATACACACTGCCTCGTGGAGTACTTGTCAGCAGTATTAATCTGGGAAATAATTAGTCCCTGTAAAGTTCTTTCACACTCTTTCACCAGATGGCCAGGCAAGATCGTCAGCTAAAATCCTGCTGTTTCAGCACTGGAGGAAATGCCAAGGAGTGATGCTTTATGCTACCCTGTGCAAGGTCTGGGCACACTACACTGTGCTCATGGTTTCGTTCTCCCAGGTACTGCATAGCAGCACAACATGCTTCACAAATCCCACCAGATCATTTTCTGAGCATCACTGCCAAGCGTGCTTCACACCCCAACATTTGCAAGCCACTCTGCAGAAAGTTCTGCCATCTGCCAAAACACAGGACCTCTCCAAATGGAATTAGATCAGAATTTGTATATTTAGAAACAAGATCAATTCCAGAAGAGACAGCATAAAAAAAGAAAAATGTTAACAGCAGCTCACAATTACAGTGGCCATCCAATTGTGTAGAAGCCTCAGCTTGACAATCAACTAACCTCCACTTTATTGCTCGACTTTGTTATTGAGCAAACATTTAAGGAACTTCCCAGTGACATATTAATTGTTCCCACAAATATCCACTAGTGGTTTACTCTGCACAGGCTGTATGCATATCAGCTACTGATCTGATGGCTGCCTGGTAACACAGAAGCACACAGCTGGGGTAGGGCTATCCAGCAGAAATGCATACACTGGCCTAGAATCACATGCAAGCACTGGAATATTAAAACATACCCTCTATTTTGTTTAGGGTCCCTGTATCCTAGAGCTAGCTCCAAGATTCTGGAAGTCAAAGAAGAATAGTCTTTTCTTAGAAACTCAAGACCTGCTCAAAGACATGGATTACTGGATACGACATTTGACAACGCCTGTAAGATTCATAAGCAGCAGCACAGGGAATTCTGGAAAGTTAACACTTCTCCTTTGAACAAGGAGCAGTGACTCTGATTTGTCTGACTAGGGGAAAAAGAAAACAAAACAGGGCTCTGAGCAGCACTGCTGTGGCTGTAGCTGAGGCAGAATTTCCATTTCAAAGCCTGGTTTTCCATGTCCTACTTCTCCCTTATAAATACAAGCTGCAAGTTAAAACTTGGCCCAAAGAGTTCACCTGTCAGGTTCAGGAATGAAAGACTGAATCAATTTTCTAAGAAAAAATTGAAAAGGAAAAAAGATACTATTGTTAGTACAAATATATTTACCAAAAAATCTGCTGGCTTTTTGGGAAGGCTGTGGGGAAAGAGAAAGCCTTGGCTGCTTGGTTTTCAAGAGGTCAACAGCATGCCACAGCTGTACACTCCTGCAAAGACAGTGACTATAAAGCCCAAGACGTGTTTATCTTCAGTACAAAGTAATCTCAGGCCTGGACATGAGAAAGGCACTTCAACTTTGCAGGTTCAGTTGAAGTTTGCATCTTCAGTTTAGTTGTCTAAAGGACAAAACTTGTTTTGAGCGGTGCACCAGTCTTGTCTCAGTCAGAGTTAGCCTCAGCTGTTTGATATGTCAGAGTGCCTGAAGGACACAGCTCAGTCCGTCAGTGGCTGAATGAATCCAACCTGCCTGGTAATATCCAAAGACTGGATGGCTTTCCAGGGGAGGAGGAATTAGCCTTCGCAGAGATTTCAGCTATCTAGCCCGAGTGCAAACACAGAATGTATTGATTCACCAGGATGTTCTACCAAAATTCCACACAGCTCAACACAGTACTTCAGTCATTTAGGGTGAGCCTGAACTGCAGCACTCCTCCAGGAGCAGTGAACAAAGCTTTGCCATGCAACTGCTTCCCCTTCCTCCTGTCTGTTTGTCCGTCAGAGAGAAGCTTTGAGACCAAATACCACCATGCCACTTGTCTGTGATAACAGGGACGTAAACAGGAGGGCACACGGTGCAGGATTAAAGCTACTTTACTCTTCTATGCAGCTGTTTGGATCAGGTTACTCTTAACAGCATCCAGGCACCTTCCAACAGCCCGTTAAGTGACGTGGCTAATCTCTGTTATCTACGGTTCACTCACTCCTCCATCCCGTTTGATTATCCCATCAATATGTGGCAAGTTTCCCACTTTATATGTAGCCATGACCTTAGCTGTCTTTGGCATGTTAATCAGTATTCAGCTTGCATTTTTCAACGGTACAAGTCTTTTTCTGTGGATAACAAAATCTAGCAAGAGCACTGCCCCCCACCTCACAGTCACTACTAAAACACACCCAAGTAATCTGGTACAAGGCTTTTTCTGTGGATAACAAAATCTAGCAATGAGCACTGCCCCCCTCCTCACAGTCACTACTAAAACACACCCAAGTAATCACTGGTGAGCTTTGGGGAGCGCTGGAGATTAGGCCATGGGAGTGATCCTTTGAAGAGTCTGAACACTACAGCTGACATCTGCAATAACCATCAGGGAAATCCAGGGGTTCGTTTTCTCTGCAAGAGCAATGAACATTTCAGACAACAAAGCAGTCAAAGAGGAGATAATTAAAGAAGACTTACTGAATAATTTATTTTGTGAAAATGGAGTTTAGTGTTTGGTGTTGCTTATTTAAAGAAAATGTCAGCACTTCAATGGAAGAAGTTGTTTTCTGAAGGTACAGAGACGTGAGAAACACTAAAATATTAAGAAGTGCATTAGAAAACAGTGATTACATTTTAGGATTGTTAAAAAAAAAAAGTCATGACAGCTTTACTATATTTTATAGCTATTCTGCCCAAGACAAATATTTGTTAGTACATTAGCCCTGCTTGCAACATTTTCTATAACATGCAGAAACTTTAACAGGCTGATTGTAAAATCAGAATTGATTTCTCTAGAAAGCTCCATTTTGGACTTGGCTATTGTTCTCCTACCATACAACGGGCATGGTTCTCAGCAAATATTTAGATTATATTTGACCAAGGCTAAATTGCCAGACAACATTATGGTCACCTCACAAACAGGGACGCAGATAAGGCAGAGATGCTTCATGTTTTCTTTGTCTTCATCACTGATGACAAGCTAAGAGAGTCCAGTGCCCTGAGCTGGATGACCATGGCTGTGAGAATGATAAACTCCCAGTGAGCCCTGAACTTGGGCAGGATCTTCTGCTCTAACTCAGGCCGTGGCGTATGGGTGCAAACTAATAGGTGTGAGGGTCTGGAGCAGATAGCAGTGCCCAGCAAAGTGTTTCTCCTCCCAGTTTAGTTCCATTACAAGAGACAGTGGGTGCTGGAGCAGTTGACATTTGCCCACTTTATCTAGAAAAAGGGAGACCACTGTAAAATACATCAGCAGAAAAATCAATCTCACCTAACTTCCCATGCCTACATTGAAGACACTACATCTAAATTTTTTACAATTAGGCATTTAAGATTAGCATTGACACCTATGTCACAGTCTTTGGGCAGAAATAATCCTTGTGAAAGTCTAAAATAATCCCTGTGATTTCCCACTCTGGAAATACCAATGTCTGTACACTGACTGAACAGAAATGCAAGCAACTATTTCCAACAGGAACCTCAATATGTGCCTGCAGCTAAGCATGACGGATGCCAGCCAGGATGTGATGGGGTTTATTAGCCAGCCTCACTAGGAACAGATTTAATGCTTACTGTAGCAAGAGAAAATGAGACTATAGCTTTGTGCTGATGTTTGTGCCAATTCGGATTTGTTTTTCTCCCCCACCCCAAAAAAAGACCTGCAAGATCTGACCAAGCAATTAGCAGAACACTAAGCTGGTAAAGAGGCACTGGCTGAAATTGAGAGATTTTGGAAATGGAAAAAAGAATAATAAATTATCACATTACTATCAAAATAATCTCAGTTTTTCTCCAGCAGGCAGCAAAAAGTCGGCAGAAAAGGATGTCAGGAAAAAAAGGCAGAGGGAGATGGGAAGAGGTCCCATCTTCAGCTCCACCAGACACCATTTCCCTGATTAAAGAAGGCCTTCCTAGGCCATCAGGAAAACCACAGTCTTGGCTACAGGAGCCCATAGCATTTCCCATAACACTGGGTAGGCAAAAACCCAATTCCCAGTATCATGAGGTCAGGATCACAGGACCCTTTCAGTTCTTCACTGCTCTTTTGGGCAGAGGACCAGAACGGACCAGGGCTATACATCAGTTTTCAAACTGAGCTACCATACCTTTGAGGGAAAAGGAGATCACCTTTTGCAGCACAACAGCTACAGACAGGAACTTACATCAAATAATAATCTCAAGAGTAGTGAGTGGGGGGAAAGGTTAGTTCAAGTTTATGAGCAGCAGATAAACACCTTTTGTCAGATGAGAAACTGATTTTTCCCCTTTATATCCATCAATATCATGCTAATAGGAAAGGAAATGTGATGCCATGGAATAAGGCATCCTTCCATCACATCTAATTACGCATACTTAAAATGAAGCTTCCTAATTTGGCTTGGGTTGGTTTTTTTTTTTTTGCTTTTGTTTTGCTGGGAGAATTATCACATGAATTATCATTGCTTTTCACTCTGAAAACAGAAACTTAGCAATTTCAATTGTAGCTGAGTACTAGAATAAAAATCTGACAAAACGTGGTTCTTGTAAGGTACACTGATTCCTTTAGGTGAAGATTTTTTTTTCTGGAACATGTAGTCTGATAGTAGTGTCTGTATTTATTGTGGAATAAACTCAGCAATGAATGGCATAAAATGAACAGAAGAGTGTAGTCACAAAGCAGTCAGCCACACATTTTACTCATTTGTACACTGTTTATCTTCTGGTATATGTCACAAGAAGTAATCATTTAAATAAACAACTTTTTTAGTAGGTAATAAAATGTTATTGAGTTTCCAGTCTCACAGCATGTGCTACAGCTATAAATCAGATATTCTAAACTTGTCCTGATTTGCAGCACTGGGAGGCATTTCAGAAATGCCACAATTGAAAGGGAGGAGCTGGATTTTTGTTTCTCTATAGTGTCTGTCTCTGCAGCAATCCCGAGAAGGCCACGGGTGTTTGGAAACGTGCCCATGCCTTTTCAGCTACATCAGCTGTTATAATATGCAATGTTACCTATCCTTCAAACCTTGCCTAACTTTCATATTATGCAATTTTTTATTGCCCAAGTGAAAACCACTTTCAGATGTCAGCTACAGTTATTGCTGGAAATGCTCTGCTGTAAATTATCAAATGCAGTGCACTGGGAAAATCTGCCAAGAAGTGATACAAAAATGACTTTGATCAACTCTGCCATCCCAGATGCAGAAGAACAAAGCAACAAGAAGAACATTTGGTCCATCTCTCCAGTTAGAGATGATTGCCTACAACCGGCCCCACTAGCCTCTGTTTCTGGGCTCCTTGAGGAAGAAAAGGTAGAAGCCAGCCACCCCTTTTTATTGGTCTCTCTACTTACAGTCTTTTTTGATGAAGATGATGGCATCCGTGAGGAAGACAGGGGTGTTCCTGATCCTGAATGACTAAGCTGGCCAGTAACTTCCTTTGTTGAATCTCTCTCTGTCTTCAGCTCATATCTTCTACCACACAGAGTGTGTGCTGTCCCAGGAATGTGAGGAGGACTGGATGCCTTGGGAAAGGGATTTCACAGCGCTCTAGGATGCGTGAAACCTTCCTGACAGCTCAGCGGATGCGTCAGGGTGATTAATGTTGCATGCTGCCACCTGAGAACATCTGCCGAGAGACAGGGAGATGCCTCATCTGTCCCTTTCAGACAAATATCATCCAGACAAGGAAAGGTTAGTGTATTTTAGACAACTCCTTATGCCAGGGCAGTCCCACACCAATTCTACAAAGACCTCCTATAGAAACAGCTTTGCATTAAAAACATATATTAACTTCCCTCTTACTCTAGCTCACAGCATGCCTGAGAATCCTAAATAGCAGCAAGTGACCCAAGCAAGGAGAACACAGCACCAGTTCAGAGCAAAGTTGGGCAAAGCAGTTACACAAAAATTTAACTTCTCGGATCGTCACTGGGTAAATGATGAGGAAATTTCTGTTCATCTGCTCATATTTTCTGCTCCTTATATTTGAAATGAGGCAGAGTTATGCAGTATTGTATCAAGCCCCAGTTCTTTCTATGCAACAAACAAGGAATTTTAAAACTGTTTTAAAATCTGAGATAGCACTGGGCACTCACCAAAACATAAGGATTCCAAATTTTGGCATGAGATCACACAGTCTACTTTTAACCACACTTGAAACAAGTGAGAAACGCTGCTTGGAAGCAGTTAATACACAGCTGAAGTCTCATCTCTGCACAGTGCTCAGGAGAGCACTGTTTAGGAAATCATGGTTTGGAGGCACCTACACTGAGCTGGCCCTGTGCAAACACACTCAGTCCAGTGTACCTGGGGTAAAATCTCTTAGAGGGTCTCGACACAGATTTTTCCATCAGTCTCTCAAGAAAGAGTACTGGATCACCTCTCTTATAAACACAGGCTGAGAGAGCTGGAGTTGTTCAGTCTGGGGAAGAGAAGGTTCTGAGGACACCCTACAGCATCCTTTCAGTACCTAAAGGGGGCCTACAAGAAAGAGGGGCTTTTTACAAGGACATGTGTTGATGTACACACTAAGGAACAGCTGCTCAAGGAACAGCTTTAACCTGAAAGCCATTGTACATGATGGGGCCCTGCTCTCCTGGAGATGGCTGAACACTCCCTGCCCATGGGGAGCAGTGAATTAATTCCTTGTTTCCCAGCTTTTACTCTTCCAATTCTCTCCGTGATCCCACAGATGGGAGACTGAGTGAGTGGCTGTCTGGGGTTAAACACTGCAGTGCTCCAAGTGATTATGAGCTGACAGAGTTCTGCTTTCTACATTATTTTTACACCTTGGTCAAGTTCAACAGTAACTGCATCAGAAGCTTCTTGTAAATTCAGGGTTGCTCCAGGAACAGAAACAACAGAGATTATGGAGCAAAAGACACGATTTCAGAAAGAAAGAAGAATGTACCAGGCAAAGAAGACAAGTGAGGGAATGACATGTGGCAGATGCTGGCCATGTGGCTCACTCTTAGGTACACTGGAGGTACCAGTAGAAGGTCTGTAGTAAAACTGTTAGCTCTATTAGCTCTGTTAACCTAGATGAATCCCCAAGACTCTCTTGGGAGGTCATCAATCTTTGGAAACTGTGCATACAAAGGCTGGAAAGAGGAGATATCAATACTAGACAAATAAGACTTCTTGCCTTGAAAACTATGAGTACTGGTTTGAGGACTTGTAAAACTTTATCATAATCTCTGGGGAAATTGTTTTAATCACGATTTAGACTAAAGCCTTATTACCTGGGAAAGTGCTTCTCCCTCTCAGGCCAAGATTTTCTTCTTAATGCCTTTTTACTGCTATGTTGCTGACACAGGAACTTGGCTTTTTTTTTTTTTAATTCCCATTTCATGTTATAATCCTTCTTTACAATTGTATTATTATTATTACTTATCTATGTTATTATTGTTAAAGTAGAAATTGAAAAACTTTATTAAGAAAATTACAGTAATTAAACTTGTACATGAAATGGAAGACTTCTAACAATTCACTGCACTTCCATATGCAATCTGTTGCCACAGTTTATATGAGCAGAGAATGACAACAGGCATCTAACTTTCCTAGAAACATTAGCCATGAACTATAAGCTGCTAAAAGTTTTCAGACACTAGAAAGGGAACGGCTATTTTTTCTTATACCTCACATCCATTCCTTGTAACTGAGGTTCAACTCCATCAGGGCCACACTGTAATTTTTTTCAGTCTAAGCAGAACTGCCTAATTCTTCAGGCAGTCCCATTACATTTATTTATGGAGTCATGTCTTGTTGAATGCACTGTTGGCTGGGTCTGACTCTGCACAGATAAATAAGTTGCCCCATACAGCTTCAAATGTCACCATCACACAATGGAAAACATCCCAGGTTAGAGAGATGTACTGTGACCAACACATCGAGAACTTTTACTCCCCTTTTGCTGATTGATTGAATGATTATACCCATGAAATTGATTATTTACACAGTTGCATTGCCTCTTGGCTAGAATAAGCTTTTGCCAGTCAGATGGTCCTGAAGAATCACTACTTGTGGAATAAATCTGATGTAATTTGATACACAGAATGACACACAATCAAGATTAAATGATCCTTAGATAATTCTTCCATGTGCAATCATCTCAGGAAGACAATTTTAATAATGATATTTTCTTTTTTATTAAGTTCTTTGGACTATTTTTTCAGATAATGAACAATTACATCCAGGAGAAGAAGTTATTGTCAAGTTAATATTTTATTAATTCTTTACCTGGAGGCAGTATCCTAAAGCAGAGGAGATAGCTCTCACTGAAATACTCAATACTGAAGGCCTTTTCCAGTCTACACTTCCACAATGCCTCCTTATTATTATAAATACTAATCTCCCACTTTTAACAGTCCCAGCTTGGCTATGCCAGTGTTTCACTTGTTTGTTTCTCCCTTTTTCTTCATCATTCATACTCCTCCATTTTTGCTTCCCTCTCAAAAAACAATAGTAAAGGGAAGTCTTAGGATTGGCAAGCATGAATATAAACATATAACAGCGTTTTAAAAACATGTGAATCTTCCAGTCTCAAAGTATCATGCCTGTTCAGCAATAGGAATAATCCATGTCCAGGACTGAGCTGAAGAGCTATCAGTGGAACATATTCCAGCCCGATCAATCAAATGCTCCACTTCCCCAGTAGTGATTAGGATGAGACAGCACCAAGAAAAAGCCTAGTCCCCGTGTTGCCAAAGTTGCAAACTTTAAAAAAGCACAGGTTTTTCTTTATGTCTAGACTTTTTTTCTGAAGTAAAGGCACATTGATGTCAGTGTTGCTAAGAGTATAAACTTCCATGTGATATTCAGAAACTGGTTCTGGAACAATTTAATTTCATCTTTTATGGCATGCTTCTCCCAAACAAGCTCTTCATGGAGGTGGGATTAGCGATTAAGAGATGCGGAGGGTGGAACAATATGTTTGTGAAAACTGGAATTAATGTGATTATGCTAAGCAGAACATATTCTGGGCATCAGTGGTTTGCAAAGATTTAAGGAAATGTGCCCCAAGCATAGAATATCTTCTCTGGAAAATAAAGCATGATATTCAGAGAAGGCTGGGATAAAGAGGTATTTTATGGGCAAGCAGAGGAAAATCAACTGTTACTTTATATAAAACACCTTCTCTTTGTTCTGCTCTTTTAATCTTCACCATAATAAAACAATTATAATAAATTTATGATTTTGAAGAATCGTTAGTCCATATTTTTCCTCATTGGAAAAAAAAAAAAGAAAGGAAACAAAATATACAACACAAGCAGATAATAATTTGATCAACGCATAAGAAGTACATTAGGCATGAATATTATCAGTTACTACTCATTCTAATACTCCACTATCAGGTCTAGTTCTCTGAAGAGTTGTTCCTTAGAGGAACAATCCCAAAATATTTTCCGAGTCCATGAAATGTCACTGTTTTGATGTTACAATTTGACAGGTTTCATGAAGCATGAACTTAGCCAGAAGGGCAAACAGTCTGTGATGCCAATAATTCTGATTGCTTCAGAAAATACCTACACCCAGACCTGTGCACAAGGGTTTCCCCAGTGAGGCAAATAATGTATTTTTTATTATTACACACATGATCACAACTGGCTTTTGCTTATGCTTCTTGCTTACCTTGTTCTAACAACTCCACAAGTCCTGCAAGCATATATTATATCCTATACAGTGACACATTACTGCATTTTACTGCTGTAGCATGGTGGTCTGTTGTGACACACCAGCAGAGCAAAAAGTAGGACAGGTCATTTGCAAGGTAACATGACTAACATGGCTTTTAAGAAACCAAGCTGTTGAAATTTTTTCACTTTGTGATGCCTCTAAATGCCATAGTTACCTTCCATGTCTTACACAAGCAATCCCTCTCACAGAGCCCTCCAAGGCTTTTCTGCACAGTGGAGACTACTCCAAGCACAAAGCAAATGTTCAATGATTCATAATGTTTTGTCTTCAGAAAATAGACAAAAATATCTCTTCACCTTGGCCACAGGATGACCAAGCATACACATGAACAAACTCTATCTACTGGTTTGGTTTTAAAGCCAGAGTCAAAGCAACTACAAGAGACAAGATATTCCCAAATGATAAAAATTTGCACCGAGGTAACTCTAACAGCAAACAGCAAACGGTATTCTAGATATATTTGGTTCTGAGAAGAACATATCCACCCTTTCTGTGCACAGCAGCACTTGTAGAACTATATCTCAGTAATATATAAATTTCACATGCAGAAGCCCACACATGCAACAGCAGAAATAACCAGCACTATCTGCACTGGCAAGGGGCTATATTCAGAAAAAAAACCAAAAAACAAAAACAAAACAAAAAAAACTTACCCAATCATTTGTGCACAAAGAATAGAAGACAGCTACAAGTTTTTTGTTAAGACAAACAACTTTGACCAAAAATATTTGTCATTCTTTTTTATAATGAGAATTACAAATATGGAGATGTGGTACAATAAAGAATCCTGAATAATTTCTTTATTGAGAAGGTAAAATTAGGCAATTAGAGCAAACTACACTAGCACAACTGAAAAGCTGAGTAATTTTCATAACACAATTGATTTCTTACCACATGGTGCCATTTAAAGGATTAGAACAACTCACCAGGGTAATATCAAACTTGATTAGAAGCCAAGGGACCTGATTGTTATCTCCATTAAGCCAGACAAAACATAATTGACACCAGCAACTCTCAATTTTCACCAGTGTAACTAAAAGGAAAGTCAAGCACAGTATCTTTCACTGGGCTAAGTCATTTTCATATTTTCGAGTGATTGTTTCAACCCCCTTGAATATATCAAAGACAGTGTTTCTGGTATTTTCACAGCTAGGTGTGCTGGTATTACATGGGTCTGAGTGTCTTCATATAAAGAACAATTCACACAGCAAACAAAAGGAATATCTTATGTAAACTTGGAGAAAACCTTTAACATGCTCAGCATGCCAAGACCTTGCCTCTCCATAAGTAAACATATAAAGATAACGAGATGAAATTTTCCAGATACTGAGATACACAAGTAAGACGTGGGAAGCTTTTCAAGATTTCCTGAGATAGGTGTCACAAATCACAGTCAACAGATACTTCAGGGCTGGATTCATCTGAACTCAGACATCTACGTTGCAGGTAAATATGCACAAGGTTGTTGGCTAAACTACCTCTGTCCATAGTGGTTAAAACAGTAACTTAGTAACAGAAGGATTTATCTGAGATAAAAACCGTCATATATATGAATGTGTCTCCAAAATTATTTCTCCTCTTGGGATAGAGGAGAGGGACTTCAACCAGAAACCTCAGAATTGTATTTAAATTTGAAAACAGAAGGAGCCAGCATTAATTGAAATGTGGATGAGGTATAATATGCATTGAAGATGAGGTAATCTGGGGTTATTCACCTCTGCTGGTGAGCTGCTGCAAAGAACCCTTGCAGAGCAGATGTTCCCTGCAGAAATAATGAGTGTCCATAAAAAAACAAACAGCATGTCATTACTTCTCAGCCTGTCTTCCAATTTTCTTTGCTCACCACTAATATACCTGCCAGCCTACCTTCTCCATTTTCTATAAACTTATTTTCCTTTTTATTTAAGTTAATTTTTTGTCATCTACTGAATATCACAAATGAAAGGTAGGTAACAAATTTATTTACCTATATGAATATACCTTTATAACTTCAAACATTGACAGATTCTTTGATTAAAATCCAGACAAACTTTCATGAAAAACTTTATCTAAATTTATACTCTGTAAGAGTAATACAAATGTTCATACAATTTTAATTATATTTCAGTCAAGGCTTTCTCTAAACAAATAAACATCTATAACTCACACCTTGGAGAGGTTGAATACCACTTGAAAGGATGACTGTAAACTGAAGTAAAACTCTTTAGCCAATTTTCCTTCTCTGTGCTGAGTAAGACCCCAGAAGGAAAACCACCTGCACATGAAATCCAGAATGATTCAGTTCTTCCAATAAGAAGCACTATAAGAAACAGCTCTGCTGTTCCAGGCAGTTTAAAGCCAGCAGCATCCAAGGGCCCAGCTGAGGAAAGTCCCAGTGTCTGCTTCCCTGGAAGCAGAGAGTCTGGCACACTGAACACCCTTCCCAAAAAAGGGGCTGAAAGCAACAAGCTGTGCCCTCCACTGGACGACCAAAAACCCCAGCTTTGGTCCTGCACTGAGAACAGGCCTGGCCCCTTTGGCTGTGAAGCCAAATTTCTCTGCAGTAGGTGATGTGTCATGGAGAAATCTTTCTAGGAAATATTAATGGTAAAAGGGTAAGTATTTCAGGCATCAGCCTATGGAAAATGGACCTAAGAGACACCTGTCTGACACTTTCATTTATGTCCTTGTCCTCTGCAGCTTATGGCTTGGCAGAGAGGGGTGGTGTCTTGCATGTAATTTTTGTCCTTCTTGGATCCAAATATGCCCAATATATGAGTGTTACATAGAAAAAAAAAAGAAAGAAAATCACATTTCAATCAAGATATTAGCAGCTAAAAAAGCTATTACAGCAACTGGAAGCCATGGAGATTTAATCTACTCTGACCATGCTCTGTCCTTCCACTTCTGCTGCTGATTAGAGATCAGAGGCACCATCTTCACAGAATAACAGAATGAAATCCCTCAGGAAGTCACATTGCTTCTCCCGTAGGAACAGACAGAAATTTTTCTCCAGAACCATAACTCCCTGCTGGTTAATTACATCTCGCTAGTGAGGCACAATAGCAGAACTTTTAACTTTTATTATATTTCTCCTGGCCAAACTGGCTGTGAACCATGCCCCAAAAATCAGCTGTACCAGAAAGCAGGAGGAATGAACACCTAGGTGGTCCTGGACTGAATGAGCCATCCCAACCAAATTTCCACATATGCTATGATGCCAACCAGGAAACCTCCATGCTGGCAAGTTCAGGAGCAAATCTCCCTATTTTCTCAGCTGGTTTTAATTTCTGATGCCACAGTGATGATTGCACTTGGTACAGCAGTGGCACTTCTACTGTCACATGCTGCTGTTGCTAGCATAGCAGCCCACAATCAGTGTGAGGCTAGAAAATCTCCTGAGCTGTGCAGTTCAACAAAACAGCAGGTCCTTTGGATACCGTCTATAACTGTAAGTGAACAATTTCAGTAATGGTTTTGTCAGTCCTTCCTAGAAGCAGTACCAATGGGCCACAAATAACAAAATGAAGTTCAGCTGCTAAAAGAAGAACATGACAATGTGTTGAAGGAAGGGAAAAGAAATTATTCTCATAAAACATTTGTATGGCCTTGTGAATTCTGCACTGCACTGAACACAGGTCACACCTTACACTGCCCTGAAATTCTTGCTGTTGCTAAGACAACTCCATCAATGTAAAAGAAGCAACGCAGACTCCAGTGGCGAGACCTCCAAAGGGGGTGGATTGGCTACTAGGCTTTGCCAGAAGACAGAAGGTGTGTTGGAGCAAAGGGCAGGATGGCTGTTGTGGCTCTGGAAGACTGTCTGACACAGGAACTCAACCAAGAGTAGACACAATGGGCATACAGTGGGAATATCCCAATAAACAGCAGGGGCTCCTTGTTCCCAGAAATGCCACTGTTTCCTTGATGGAGTCAGGCTCCAGGGAACAGCACTGGAGGTCCCAGGAGGACCGCCAGGAATTCCAATAGCAACGTCTCCTACCCAGACTAACTACGTCCTCTCATTTCTGCCTGGGTATTCCAGCAGCAATGTATCTTCCTAAGCTGGGAGTTACTGAGTCTTTAGGGAAAGCTTTTCCCTCCAGCACTGGGCTTGAGGCCTTGTCCCAGGGTAAGACAAAAATGACACAGCAAGCACATGCATGAAGGAGACCACAAAGTAGTTCACAGTACAAGTTCATGAAACCTATTTGGAAAGCCCTTTGCAGGAACAAAATCCCATGCTATGAAAGGATCCACAATCTGGTTCTCCCCATCAGTTTATTCCAAAAGGTTTATACCACATTTGCATAGAGTCTATCCTTTACTGGATGCTGGACTATTTGCAGACCATCTTGCACAGAATATTACTTGGATTATCCATCTGAAAATGAAAATGTCAAAAATCCTACAGTGTATCACAGGAAATTGCATCAGTGAAGTTAATAATTTAATGTTTTCTGGAGGAAAATATCGTTATCCTTGAGGGAAGCACACAGAAGTGCATACCTGACAGAGCTCACCTAGACTGCTTTCAGATGCCTCAGTGCTTAACATAACACCACTGATTGGCCTTCCTATAAAAATTTATTATTTTAGGTATAGAAGAAAAAGCAGATTTAAGATTGGCAAACAGAACACGTTACAAGAAGGCAAACCTCTCTAAGTTATCCTCTCAGGCATTCACAGCCTAAAGCAATGAACTGCAAGTACTAAGAGAGTAAAACCTGACAGCTTGTTTACATTGTGAGGTTCATATGCATCCATATCTTTGCACAGACAAAAATATACTGTCTCTTAAAAGAACTCTTCCCAACAAGGAAATACAAATCAAGCAATTGTCTCTTCTCTATCTCCACTCTGAAACACACTTTAGAAAGGTTTTCACTTCACTTCCAGCAATCTCTAATGATGCACCTTTGTGGGAAGAGAATTCCAGCAGCACATACATTCTTAGGTCCTACCACTGGGGGCTTGGTCACATTCACTGAGGTGACTGGTAGGTACCTGCTGTGCTTGCTTGCATTATACCACACCTCCCTCACAGTCCTAGCCATTCCTCCTAGGAATTTCTCCTATTTCACTACAGCATTTCTAACACAGCAGCAAAAACTTGTGCACTAATACCAGGATTGGGACATGCCAGACACATGTCTGATTTGTATGTTCTAAGGTTTAAGACTTCCTATTCTTCTCTCTGCTCACATATTTCACATGGCTCAATTAAATGGCAGAATGGGATACTGCCAAATGTTTCTTTCTCACTGAAAAAGAGACAGCTATTTAAAGCATGTTGTTACACTAGCCACATTTCTTCACAAAAAATGAATACCTATAATTACAATATCTGTGATTATATAATGTCAAACACAGGAAAAATAAGCATTCCAACATTTTCAGGATAAAATTGCAACCTGTATTATCCACATTCAGCCTAAAAATGCTGGATCTTGTCCCAGTCTCAGAAATAAAATATACCCAGCAGTAATTGAAAAACAAATATATCTGATTATAATCTTACCATACTGTAGCTTTTGCATTCCTCAGCTATGTGGCAAACAGATGGAAAAATCCCATTACATGCACCAGGAGACAAATGTTTAAGGTATCTCTGCAAACATCAGTTATCTTTACACTTAGATATTTCTGGCCTTGGAGCTTGAGCCCTATTGCATTACATCTGTGAAATATGTGGCCATTCATTCATAACAGATTTTGACAGTGGCAGCGGAGCCACTGATCAAAAACACTGCTGGGCTTGTGGGTTTGCCTTCACATTCAGAAGGTGGCAGCCCTGGCTTCCTTTTCACCTGATGAGGGTTTGAAAGTTTGTGAGGGTTTGAAAGTTTGTCCACGAGGAGCTGAGCAGCTGGAGGCAGTGGTGGGGACACACACCTGGAGGAAGGCTATATATAATGCCAAAATCCCCTCCAACACCTGACAGTGGGCAGAGACCATCCCAGTTCACAGCAGCTCCCTAACACCAGACTTGGGCAGATACATCCCTCCTGTAACAAGCCAGGCAGAAATGAGAAGGGATAATTGGTCTAAGGAAGAGATGTTGCTGCTGGACCTCCTGATGAGGGAGCTCCCAGTAATGTTCCTCATGGCATGAGTCAGCCAAGAAAACAGTGGCATTTCTGGGAACCAGGAGCCCCTATTATATTTGTTGGGATACTCACACTATTTTCTCCAGATCGTTCCCCATCTTCTTGTAGCATGTTGGGCTGTGGTTACCCCTGATGGGCAGGTGTGGAACACAGGGTGTGAGAGAATTGTGCTATCATTTGCCCTCAGCTAGAAACCACAGGTTTCCCTCTCACTGAATGACATGAAACTCTGTCAATTGGCTCTTTCTCCATAAGTTACCAAGATGCCTTTATATTACTTGTATATAGCCCTATTGATTTTTTCAGTACTTAAATCCTTTAAGAAAATCAATGTTTCAGCAAATAGAGTGGAGCAGAAGTATCATGGAATCCCATTTGCCATTCCAGCATCAGAGATCATGGTTAAATTAAAGGAAATAACTTGTACGATGTGGGATGATGGATTTAGAGAAAAACTGCAGAAGACACGGAAAATGGGAGAGTGGAGAGACATGAAATTAAAAACAAAATAGAAAAAGATACATTGAAGATAAAGATAGCGGCTGTGGATATGACTTAGTTAATTTTAGCAATCCAAAACTTAGTTGTCTAGTCCAAGTTAATCATTTTAGCTCTCTGCATGTAGTGAATAGAGAGCAGGAGCCATCTCCACAGAGGATTCAGCCTAAGGCAGGACAATGCATCACACATTCCTTCAACTATCCCAAGGTCTGCACTCAGAGGGGATGCATAACTTTTGTGTTTTAACAGCACTGGAGTTGATAAAGGATCATGCATCATTTTGAGTGTTGTATCTATTTAATAGAATGCCCTCTAACGCAATATTTTTTGTTTTGACAATAAGAATAATTTGGTTTTCTTGGAAAAATCTGACATTTCTTGTGTCAGAGGAAAGATGTCCTTATAATTGCTTATCAGCAGGTCCTGGTCTGAATATTCAAATAATTTACAAGCACAAAACCTATTTATTTGTTGTATTTTATTGATAATGGGCCAAACTTATCAGTAGTACAATCCTATGTATTGCCATTCACTTCTAAGTTGCCACATATGCTTACACAGCAGGGAATTAAGCCAGATACAGTCAAATGCTTCATTACTAGTCAGGTCAGACAATAAATCAGATCTTCTGTTTGCAAAGTACTGCAATTTGTGTCTAATGACTGGAAGAATTGGTATATAAAGTAATTATCAAAACTGGAAAGCAATTATCTCCTAATGTGCAAAACCTCATCTAAAATTTGAACTTCAAAGGAGGAAAAAGAATGGCAGGTGTAAAGGCTTCATGCCTACTACGTCCTTCTCATACATACCATGAATTTTGGCATATTTTATACATGAAGACATTCCATTGCCCCGAGACCCTGAACATTTCTGACACCTACCAACCACTGAATTTCCTCAGTGACCTTGCCAACTTTTAGTACACAACCAGTTTTCTCAGTTACCATCCTTTCTGCATCTCATAACACATGTTGTCAAAAAGATAAGAAATATGATCACATCTACAGCTTCTAATTAATACACAAGTGTTCTAAATAATTTGCCTAAGGTGTCAGTCACAAAGTAGGACAAACCTTTATAGCCAAGCTTCAAAAAAATCTAATTAATTGTCTCCCCTCTGCATTTTAACTGACGAGCCTACTGCACATATCTGCAAGTGACCTATTATTTCCCAAAAAACAATCACAGCTCAAAGAAAGTCCCCAAAGACAAATCACACAAGGGATGTCTAGTCCAGCTCTTTCAGAATTAGAACAAACACCCCAGATTGAGATTTTCTGACTATGAAACAGGTTAGCTTTCACAATTTTACCCAAGTTTCTTTTTCTTACATTTCCAGAAATCCCTTATTCAATGCTGAGTTGCAGCACTTGAACCTCCAGAAAGATGAGCCTTCCCTCATGGGAAGTTAGGTGTGGGATCAGAATTTGGTTTATAACAGACCCCTAGTTTCAATTTCAATACAACAGTTTGTTTCTTGTGAAATTACTAATATTAATCACCTAAGGCCAGTTGGCTGAAGTGGGGTAAGAACATTCAGATGTTTAAAACTATTTTTATTTTACAATCTGTTCTTTAGTTTGTACATCTGACAAAGAGCGGAGGACACAGAAAGCTTGCTGAAAAATATGGATTACTGGCCTACCAGTGCAAGTCCAGAAACAAAGCATGGGCTGCACATAAACTGGTATCTTATGCTACTTTACAATAATAAGGCAGTGCAATTTCTGGAGGTACCCACTAGACTATGTGGAATTGAGTTGCTGTCTGCAAGGTGCACACCTCCTGTATTACTTACTATTTGGTTTCTGCTGAAGATGCTCCTTGGGGAAGACTCTTGCTCTGTTCATCAGAAGCCTTCAAAAGATATCAAAATGGGAAAAAAAATTCACTCTAGGTCAATAGGAAAGTTCTTTGAATTATAAAATAATTATTAAAATGCCAGTATGTTTTTTTTACACAAGCACCAGTCTAGATTACATTTGAACTACCTTTTCTATTAATTTCTATTTTCTGACATAGATTTTATATTTATTTCATTGTCTGAGTTGCAGCTTGCACTTCAGCACAAGCTTTGGGCCAATGCAGTGCTGGGAGAACTGAACACTCTGTGAGCAGCTTTCAAACGTGGATGCAGTGCTTCTGTGGCAGGATGAAGTTCTGGGCTTTAAAAGTCAGAGAAAATGAAATTTTCAGCTCAGAGGATGAGTGACTCCAAAACACTAAAGGATGCAATCTGTAAGACCTGTTGACAGCTTAAGTGATGTGTGATATAGAGGGTGTAGGTAAATAACACTTTCTAATTTCTCAGAATTGTTTTGATGGGAGAATTACACATGCTTTGGAAATTCTAGTGGCCATGAAAATCTTTGTATAATCTCTCTTAGGACAGTACACAGGTAAAACAATATTAGATTAAATACTCATAAAATATTCTAAGAGCACAATAAATAACCTCTTACACTGTTGGGTACACTTTTCTTTACTCATTTGTTTAGAGTACAAGTAGTGACTATTGACTATTTCCTCAAAAGAGCATTCTGAAAATTTAACAAATGAAAAGTTATATTTTAGTATGCAGTTAGGTGTTTTCTCTCTTTATCTTACTATTTGCAGTTAGATTTCTTTACTACATACTTTTCCTGAATTTGCTAAACAAATATTCATGCTCAAGACAGGGCTGCGAGGAAGCACATATTTGACTGATATCCCAGAAGAATGTGATCTGGGCTGTGAAAATGTGATTAGACTGATCTCTCCCCATCCAGAAAAAAAAAATTATAAATCAAAGTTACTATATAATTTGATTACAGGTATTCAATGGAAAAACAATCCTCATTGTCAGTTATATATTTCCATTTATATTTAAAAAGCTATTGATTCTGAGGTATGAGGAGGGTATCTCTCTGTGCTTCATTATTCCAGGTGACACATGACAAATTATGTTTTTCCATGGGCTTTCGCAGAGCCTCTTTCAGAGAAGACCCTTCCTTCAGCACTCAGCTGTAAATCCAGTTTTTTTACTGGAAGAAATGCTATAGCAGAAGATGAAAAAAGTGCCTGTGAGCATGTTAATCATGGAGTGATTGATGCTGCCATTACAAGAAAAGGTTAGACAACCTCCTCAGCAGTTTTCACCACTATTTACAACACAGTGCCAGTCATCCAAACTAAGGACTGATCAATGCATGGGCTTCAAATTAATTTAATAAGAGTCCTCTGAATGTAACGGCAAGTCTGACAGCATTCATCTATTTTTGTTTCCCCTCCCTCTTTCAGCACATTGCTGAAATCTGAAGATATCTGAAACATGAAATTTTAGAAAGAGATTAACTTATTAGAGAGTGTCCAAAGGAGGGCAATGAAGATGGTGGAGTGTCTGGAGAGGAAATCTCTTGAGGACCTGCTGAGGTCACTTGGTCTGTTCAGCCTGGAGCAGAGGTGACTGAGGGGAGAGCTCATTGCCGTCAGCAACTTCCTCAAGAGGGGAAGAGAAGGGGCAGGCACTGATCTCTGCTCTGTTGTGCCAGTGACAGGACTGGAGGGAATGGCCTGAAGTTGTGTCAGAGGAGGTTTAGGCTGGATACTGGAAAAAGGTTCTTCACCCAGAGAGTGGCTGGGCACTGGCACAGGCTCCCCAGGGAAGAGGTCACAGCACCAGCCTGACAGAGCTCAAGAAGTGTTTGAACTCTCAGGCACATGATGTGACTCTTGGGGATGGTGCTGTGCAGGGCCAGGAGCTGGACTCAATGATCCTCGTGGGTCCCTTCAAACTTGACAATATTCTGTGACTCATGGTCAGGCGACCAAAGAGAACTTCTTGCTCATCCTTTCTCATACTGGCATCAGCTGCTACGAAACCCAGCTAAGAAAGCAGACAAAAAGGCAGTAGCCAAATTACAAAACAGGAAAAAATTTAAATTATCACCTCTACACTTTCTTCTGTGAAATAGTTTCACAGAACTCTTGCCTGCTGCACTGTTAACATGACTTCATGTATTTTTACCGGAAAATATGTGAATTCTGGAATGTGGGTACACTACTAATGGAAGCCCTATTGTGATGTGAATCGAAAAAGACAAAGTTTTTAGAACTTCTCTGGATGCACTTGTCTTCATAAATTATTTGAATGTAAATATATCTATTGAATCAAAGAGCAAGCCACTACTTCTACATACTATACTTTCTTTAATAATTGGTTTGATTTCCATATAACTTTTTTATTGTCAGCTATAAAAAAAAAACACACCTGAATACTAAGAAAAGAAACAATTAAAGAAATTATCATTTAATAAAATTACCTTCCTTTAAGTCCAGGATTGCATCATTTATTTCCTTTATGCAAATTTATTCAATAATTAGAAGGAAGAGTATCAGTATTTTAGTTCCTCTAAGTGATTTAACTGATATAACTAAGCACTGCTGCTTTTTATTAGACAGTATAACAAAACTGTTCTGCAGCAATATAGATCTTAAATATACCTGGGCAGTAGATGTCCCTTTCCATCTCCATTACTGATTTTATTAACATCAGTGTCATTACTTTGAAGCAATAACCAATGACCAGAGTTTTACCTGTTACATTTCTTTCCAGTCTTGAATATATAATTTTCTAGTTAGCTGAAGACAAACCTCCTTGTTCTCTAGCCCATCTTTTCCAGGTTAGTCCAACTACTTTCTTGAATAATACTTCTAAAACTAAACCAGCCAAGCTGCTACCTGATGAGTCATCTTTTGTAGTCATTTAAATGACCATAAGTGAGTACTACTGTGGTCTGAAAATGCTTTCCTTAGCTTTTCAAACCTGTTGTGAGAAGCTCTCCTTCCATAAACAAACACTAACAGAATTACCAATGTACTGCTTTGCTAAAGGCTTACTGGAATTGCAAACTCATTAGGTGTTTTTCACTTGTAGTCTCAACCCAGCCAATTATTGCATAATTACTCAGTGTACATATTGCAGTGGTGTCTGAAGTGGGTCATGGTCATGGTCAAGCATTCAGAGATCATGTAGGGTGAAAAGCACAGAGCCAGTTGCAGTTTATCTCCCTTTCACTTTATCATGGACAGTGAGTCAACAATACAGCAATGAATTGTAAAGAAAGAGCTGCCAAATAGTCTCATACACAAGATATTTAAAACTAAAATAAACAGAAAGGGAATCAGGTACATTCTCAACAACCATATGCAACAACGCACTCAATTCAGGTACTTAATTTGGGTGACAGAAAGACGGCATTTAAGTCATAACACAGCTCTCATGTGCTATGAAGTTTAAATGTTATCAGACCACATCCCTAGCTTTAGCAGGTACCCTAACTTTAGCAGGTTTCCTGCTATCACTCTTTGAGCAGATCCTGAGTTACCCTTTCTTCCAGTCATGTAACCAACTCACAATGTTAATGCCTCCAACCTCTTCTAAGACAGAATGTGACATTTGCAAACCCTTCTGCCTTCTGTGTGGTTACCTGTGAGCAGACTTGGTTGTATTCAGTGGTATGTTCCCTTGCAACAAGGAACAGGGCAGCCTTACAAAATGTAAGAATTTACACAAGAATGTGGGGGGAAAAGAACTAAAGTAAAACTTTCATGTGCACCCATGGCTGCAAGTCCACGTGCTCCCAGGTTTGGGGCCTCCTGGATAGCTTCTCTTTCTAGCTGACAGCCTACTCTTAAATTTTAACTCTGATCCAGGGGTTCACCATCCTGTTCCTGGCACCATAAGAAAATGACAGTCACTAAGATGCCATTAAATCTTCAAAGAAATTATTTTCACAGTTTCCCGTAATTCCTCTGTTTCAGGCCAGAAACGCTTACTATCCTTTACTTTTCACCTTCCCCATTTAACAGAACTTAACTCCTCCGTCCACTCCATCAGCGCACAGAGAATAGAAAAAAATGTCTCCCAAACATACTTAGCCAAAGTCATCCCCAGTTAATAGGAATCTTTCCTGCGGAAAGACCTTATTTGATTTTGCATTGTAGATTATGATGTCCTACCTATAAAGTTTAAAGCAAAGAAACACTGACAACTCTTCTTTTTATTTGCTGCTATGCACTATCCATTAAGGCAGAAACACTACTCCACTTACCTTTTGCAGCAGGCCATACAAATCCCTTTATCAGACAGAATATGATAGGCCACTTTGGCTTTCTGGTTCTCACTACTCACAATAAATCTCACAACATACTGCAGCCTTAAAAAACCCTTTCTCATTTTTTTTCATGCATGACGTGTAAGAATCACACAGAGAGAGGCCAAAGACATGATTCTGTGTAAGGGCCTCTTCATTTGTATGCAGCACACCAGACTCCCACCAGTTTGTACCTAAATGTCAGTCCTAATACGTAGTTATCACAGGAAGATAGCCAAGGTGATTTATCTTAATCATGAAGGCAAAATATTACTATGTTTCATGAGCAAAAAGGCACATTTTGACCCACTTCTTCTGAAATAGCTGAAACTATAAACAATTTATAATTTTTCAGCTGTTCTTTAATTTCAACAAGCTATGTGTTGCTGCTAAGGCCACCAGCATTTGAAAAAAAGGTTCTTTGGATACAGTTTCCTAGGAAAGCAGACTTTTTAGAAGTGCAATTTCTTGTTTGCTGTCAATCAGGAAATGTCCATAGATGGTTCATAAAATCTTTTTGAAACTGAGGGTTGCAAATTATGCTCATGAGCACTATTAGACACAACTTCAAGATCTCAAATTGTCACTGAACAAAGGGCCAAACTAACTCATAAAATTAATTTATTTTGCCATACCCTCACAAATAATCATCTGGTCATTACCAAAATTTTGAGGTCAGTGGGAAGAAATCTTTGTTCTCTGTGTTGATGCCCTTCCTGGAGCCAAGACACACCTCAGGAAAATATATCTCCAACTATTAATTCAAAGTTTGTCTTCAAAACTCAAAATATGTTAATAAAAACTGCAAAGGAATAAAAAAAAAATGTATCAAAAGGCTTCCCTATCAACAACTAAAACTGAGAATAATTAGGAACTTTGAATAACATTCTACAGTCTCACAGGATCTGTAGATCAATGCAGTAACAAACGTCCAAAAGCCCAAAGAGAATTTTAAAGAAAGATCATAGTTTGTCTGATTGCAAGGGGCTTCAAATCCTCCATCTCCTTCAAGAGTGTGGCTTCCAGCAAGGAGGAAAACTTTTCCAAGTGAAGATAGCTTGGCTGAACTCACCAGAGAGCTGCTGTGTCCTCACACAAACTTACCAACAACAGAATGGGC
Organism: Passer montanus; assembly: GCF_014805655.1. Lineage (NCBI taxonomy): Eukaryota > Metazoa > Chordata > Aves > Passeriformes > Passeridae > Passer > Passer montanus. Next base: position 2,111,896 of record NW_024368818.1, read on the forward strand.
AACCAGCACCTCTTGTCTCTCATTACCATGACCTTCAACTGACCAGTTCCCCTCCTAGAGCCAAATTTGCCTTATTTGAGCCAATCAAAGGAATCAAAGGATTGTTTGGGATGGAAAAGATCTTTAATATCATCGAGACCTACCATTAACCCAGTTTTGCCAAATCCATCATTAAACCATGTCACCAAATACCACTCTACACATATTTTAAATACCTCCAGGGATGGTGACTCCATCACTTCCCCAGGTTGTCTGTTCGAAAGCTCAACAATCCTTTACAGGAAGCAACTTCTAATTTTCAGTCTAAACCTCTTCTGGTGCAACTTGAGGCCTTTTCCTCTTGTCTTGTCACTTGTTACTGGGAGAAGAGACCCCCACTTGGCTACAGTCTCCTCTGTTGCAGAGAGTGATAAGATCCCACCCTCAGCCTCCTTTTCTCCAGGCTAAACACCCCCAGCTCCCTCAGCTGCTCCTCATGAGACTTGAGTTCCAGAACCTTCCCCAGCTCCGTTGCTGTTCTCTGGGCACACTCCAGTCATTTTGTTCTTATGGAGCCTAAGCACTGCAACTTCATGGTATGTAGAAAGGTTGTCATCAATGCTCAGACTTTAGAATAGGTCTTGGTTTAGCAATGCATTGCTCACACCTTCATTTTACCTTTATAAAAACAGCCTAACTAGGAATAAAGGCAATTCCCTCGAATCCAGCCCGTAAGCTGTCCCCTTTGCCATTGCCTTTTGTTGAGCGGCCATTCTGATTTTTATTGCAATCTTACAGAAAAGCATTTGCACTGATTTTTTCATACTTTTAACAGCAGTTCAGTCATTTAAATCCATGGTAAAAGATATCAGTGCTCCAGACTCCCATAGGCCACCATGATTCACATGCAAAGTATGTCTGCCTGTTTCACTAGTATTTCCTAAGAATAGTCACTATCTGCCAATTTACACACAAATCCATCACTGACAGGGAGGTCATATGCCAACAGTGTATTTCTCTGCTGTCTTTAATTTAGATTTATAATAGTATTTTTTTCACAGATACAAGTTGGCAAAATACTGGTCATACTGCAAGGAGTTTCATTTTCCTTAGGGGAAAGTAGATGCCAAATTGTGATAGAACACCAGGAGGCCATAAAAACGGAATTATAAGTCCACAGATACTCCATGGTAAGTTGACTAAATAATTTTTTCTTCCCCGCCAGAGGGATTATAGCTGAATTGCTGCATCTGCAAAATCCAAAGTCCTTTGCTGCTACAAAATTATTTCCTACTTGGGTCCAAGCTTTATAGTAGCTGGCTTCCCAGTCACAGAAAGCCATACATTATTTACAAATCTTTGAGTATAAGTCTGTTATGAATACATTAACTGTTCTCTTACCTTCAGAACTCATTAACAACAGGAACAAGTCTTCCAGAGCTATTTTCCACTATATACCTCCTGCATATGCTGAACCTGCTGTGCCACTCAAAAGTGGTGTGTTTCCAATGTTAGCCTTATTTTAAAGAGTGAATTGAAAAAACAAATTGACTATAGGGAAAAAAAAAATCTTTAAAAATACCCCCAAAGCATGTTGAGCCAGTAGGTAGATATCCACCCACTGGTATTCATGAACTCTGCCTAGATGCAGGGATTTATTGTTGAAGCACTGCAGACTTTTTAGCCTTGCTTCTAAGGAAATAGAGGATTACGAAATCACATTGTATGACATTTGTCATTCCTTCCTTCCTTAGCCACCCTTGAACCTCTTGGCTAGTTTTAAGCAACTTTGATAGCTGCGTTCAGGGAAGAAAGAGGTCTCAGAGGCAGAAGTCCTGACAGGTCTTGTGAAAATTAGAGGCTGGGTAGGTACAGAAGACAGAGAGGAGTATTTTGCCTACTCAGGGAGGCAACAGCCTGTTGTCTGAACCCACATACCTAACTCACATCAGCCACAGCCTGGGCTGATGTTCACCCACCAGGCTGGGAAAATAGAGCAAACACAGCATGCTGCAGGAGCTGAGAGGGATTAGAGGATGGAGGACACAAGCCCACACAAACAAAAGTTCTCACACTGAGGCTGCTTGGTTTTTCATAACTCTTTTCAAGGACAACATCAGTGAGTAGAAAACTTATGTTTTAATTTGTAAGGCAAACATGTATATAATTATGAAAGAGTATACTCTGCCAGGCTGGTTATATGAAATAGGCAAAGTCTGGTCATATGGGGCCAAATAGTATAAACTGGAGTCATTCCACCAAATTCAGTGGAAAAATGGCATCCTGTCCTGGAAAGGCTCACAGACCTCATGAAAACCAAGGAACACTGGTGAGAAGTGAGACCAAGATGAGATGGGGGCCCCCTTTCCCTGCAGATCCCAGCTGCACAACACCATGGCTTGCTCGTGAGCAGGCAGGATACTCTCCTTTCCTGCACTCAACAGCAACTCATTCAGATCCCTCTTCAGAGAGACAGGCCACTGCCATGTTATATTGGAGGAATTTGGACCAGAACTGTAAGGGAATTCTTAATTGCTGTACTTTAGCTCTGACTTTGCATTTTGCTATGGACTGCACAGATAGGCCAGCTTTTATAATTGCAAGCACATTTTACATAGATATAGATATATATACATTTCTCCTCAATGGTAAATTCAGTCTTATGTACTGAGAAAGCAGAGTGCAGTGATCTGCTTTTAGCTGGTTAAGCAGTCTGAAGTGATCCAAGAAAGAGAAATCAAGGAAAATAGAACATTATTTCACTCTTCAGTCAGTTTGCCTAGTTACAAGGCTCTTGCCAAACAAAAACGTAATATCCCTGCTAAAATTAGGATATTAGTTCTAATTACCGGGCACATAAAAATCTTAAAATTCTGGAGCTAAACTGATAATGTTGCTATGGAAATAAGCTTAATTACTACAGACCAGCTAACAAGCTTCTCAATGCTGCTATCTTTACAAGCTACCTCCGCTCCTGAAAATTTGTGGTTTTTTCCTCCCCCAAATGGGACTAAATATCACTAGTGTTAACAGTAATTAAATTCAGACATTCCAAGTCTGAGACTATTCTGAGAATTGCTTCACAGAGGCTAAGGCAAGAGAAACACAAAACGCAGTGCTTCAGTGTAACCATCCAAACAGTCAAAACCACATTTTTATCAATGTACTAATTCAAACACACCAAAATTTACAACGCAATGTAAATTCCCCCTGTACATAACAATGAATGCATGCATGCTCATCCCACACACTTCCCCCCACCCCTCACACAGGAGGAAAATTTATGAGAAGGAGAGTCACACAGCAGAGGGTTTTCCTGCACTCTCCAGACTTTGGTCACCAATTACTCCTTATGAATGTGTAACTGTGCATATGGAGACACACGTGCATATGGATCTATGGATATATGCATGTGAATGTATGCACGCAAGAAAAAGATCATTCATGAGCAGACTCTGGCGTTTTGCTTTCCCACAGCAGGAAGCCCCACACTCCAGCTCAGGGACGGGCAGCTGGCAGGGCAGAGGAAAGGCAGCAGGGCTCGAGCTCCAGTGTGACCATGACTCCATATGCAGGGTAAGGGTCCCAGAGGGGATAAACTGGGGATGGAGGGGGCAGAAGACAGGCAGGAGACCCTGATCGAATCCAAGAATTGCCCAGCTGCAGGGGCTGGGACAGAGCTGGTCTTGCATACTCCAACAAGATGAACTCTACTCCCTCCTCTTTCTGAAGGGACTTTCATTCCCTGGGTGTGCCTATTTATCCTGCTGGAAAGACAGCCATGCCTAAGCCCACCTGGGGCAGCCACATGTAATGAACATGACCCACTGGCTACGAGCCCACAGGCTGCAAAATGCAGATAGTCAAAGTGAACTCCACAAACTCTCAGTGACTGAAAATCCTTCCTTTCCAGCATTTGGAGTAATCTGCAAATTTTCACTGATAGAAAAAGAGCTCAGATTTATCAGATAAGTTATAAGCTATATGTCATGAATCATTTAAGCAGTCTTAACAAGTAGCTGAAATCAGAAAACCCACAAGGAGAACATTTCACAATGATCCTTGTTGCTGGCCTGCAATACAAACTTGCTTACATCCGATCTGACAAAAGTCACTCGGCTGACTTTGGTTTAATCACTCCTAATTAATACCAGTCTGAAAGCAAAATATTTTGTTTAACTTTCCAAAGAAAAAACTAGTGCTCAGTTCTGAAATGTTAGCTTTTTAAAAGATTCTTCATTCATATTACTTTCCAAAGATTTTCTTAAATCTATTTAAAATCAATGCATGCTTGCCAAATTAAACACAGTAATAATTCAGAGATAATTGGTCTCAGAATAACTTTACCAAAAATTGAAGCAAAAATGCCTCTAAAATTCTGACACTCTGAAACTGCATTTAGACCACAGAAGACATTTTCTAATTGGTTCAGAGTTGAGGAAACACATTTGCTAGTTACTACATATTTTTTCCTTGGTGAAACCATGGAAGGTACATCAGTTCTTGGATTCACAGAACTTAAGCCCAGAGGAATGAACCAATTATCTGGTCTGACCTCTGTATATGAGGAGTTATTAAATTTCATTCATTAGCTCCCTAATTGAGCCATAGAAGTGGAGACTTACTTCCAGTTGGAATTTCAGTGGTATCAGCTTTCAACTATTAGTCCTTGACAGTCCTTTCTTCACCACTCTTTTGCTGTCACTATCCTTTTATGGCTGAGTTTATATATGACATCAAGCCACCTCTCAGGCTTTCTTTGAGGTGTTCAGTGCTTGTAACTGTGTTTTCTTATTTCCATGGTTCCTTTCTGCACCTTTAGTTTTTGATGTTCTTTTTAAAACAAGGATATAAATTCTTCAAAGTAAGGCAAAAAACATCTATTTTTTCTTCCATGTAGTTTTTACACCCAGTGACTAAAATAAGCATTTGGCTGTAACCTCACTGGAATGCTTCAGCTTTCCTCCAAATATTTTAAGAGCAAAAGTAGCATCCCATAGAACTTGTTTTCTGTAGCCAGGTGGATTGCTTCAGGCTAACTGGCTTCATTAAACATAAGCAATGCCTCTTCCTCTAGCTTAGGCTTCCTAGAGGATATTTGGTGTCTATCTAATGCAGAGGATAAGTTCTGCTGGAGTAAATGTTGAGTATCCCATACAGACGTGTGATCTGTATGATATGAAACAGACTCTGAAAATACATCTGCAGAGTTTAACTTCCTATTGTTTTTAGCAGCACAACTGTTGACATCAGTGCAAAAAGCAAGTGCTGCTTAAAGAGTCCAGCAGAGTCAGCACCCACCTGCACTGGGGTGCTTCTCAGCAGCAAATCCCCTGATTTGGTCCACAGAGGCAGCATGTACTCCATTTGAAAGGAAGAAACACATCTGATGGGCTCTTCAGTACTTCAGCTGCTGCTCCTGGAGCAAGTCCTCAGGTCACACACAGCACTCTGCACATTGCTGCCTAAGGAGAGATGACCAGGATGGATGTGCACCAGCACATCAAGCGTCAGAAGATGCAGAGGGCAGGTTTAAACCACACTGGGTGTCATGCAGAAATCTTCAGGTTAGCTGTCCATAAGCTACTTCTGGACTCTCCTCAGACACTTACTAGCTTATAACTTATTAGCTTATTTCTTACTAGCACACTAATGCAGCTGTCCTGCCTGCGGGCCTTGCTGTGGTGGGGACATCCAGCGTACCTGCGTTAGCAGCTACGGGAAAGCCCAGCCCTCTCACAGGTCTCACAGGAAATGTGCCCCAGGAAATAAGGGGCAGGAAAACCCATCCCTGAAGGAAGTAAATACCACCTGATCTCCCCCCAGGGGCAGCTGGGAGAAGTCTGTAATGAGCTCTCCAAATGTTTCCGCTCACAAGGCTGTAAGGAAAAGAGGAGACAGACACTTTTCTCAGCAGTCACTAATACACTGAGCCAAACAGCGAGAGTCGTTCATCCCAGCTTCTGAGACTTATGTAAAGCAGTCTCCATAGTCTGCAGGTGCACAGGTAAGTCTTGACCCAGGTTCATGACATGCACACCAGCTCTGGGGACAAGGCAGAGGTGACAAGTCTGCAGCTGGTAAGGAAGAGACATGCTGGCCATGCTCCATCCCCACCAGCAGCCATCCTGCCCCACACCACAGTCCTCAGACTTTTGCAGAATAAACTCTTCCAGCGCAGGTAAGGGCACCCCCAGCACACACACCAATTAATGCAATGGCACTGCTCCCCGTGCATCCTGAGGGCAATCCCTGGGGACAGCACAGCTTCTTGCATGAGTGGTGTTTCTGCTTTCCCTGGGCACTCTCCTCCAACCCACTTGTGCTTTCCCAGGGAAACAAAAAAACGTGCTGCAGTGAGGCAGCTGAAAAGAAACAGAACGAACACAGGGTGGGAAGGGGATGGGGGAGTAAAACTGTGTCTTTAACCTTTTTCTTGACTTGTATTTGGCTTTGAGTGCTCCACTATGCAACTTTAATAGAGTTTCCCTGCAGTGGGGTTACATGGATCTGTGCAAGCACCTGCAGTGTCAGCAGACTTGGAGAGAAGGGCGGAGCATGCCTTCTTGGAGACTTTTCCACAGAAAAGTTTCCAGGGCTCTGACGTCCCCACTGAGATGAGAGGGCACCAATCTTCAAAGGCTCTTCTGAACTCCCTATATGGAGCTGAGTTTATTTACTTTAAGGACATTCATCCCCTACGGCCAACAGGGAGCACAAGGGCGCGAGCTGCTACAAGAAAAAGGTCTGCTTGCCATGACCTTGCATCCCCTGACATTGTTGGAAAGCTTTCTGAGACAGCTTGGAGTAGTGCACTGGATCAGGCAGCTAATTATAAAACTTGACTGACTTTGCAAGCATACCTGACTCCCATGGAGACTGACAGCAGGGCTCAGAGGATTTGTCCTGTGTACAAAGATCAGCTGGTTTTCAAATGATCATTAATATAATTTCCCCAAAATCTGTAGCATGCTGAATCCCCTGTTCTGCAAACATGATCAGGCCATCAGGTTCAAACTCCCACATGATTCCCACCTTCCCCGGGAAGCATCTTAAAAATCACTAAAAATGATAACATTTCTTTTTCCACTTTCCTCTCTCAAAAATATTGTTTAGTGCATCTGTAAAACCTCTAAAATCAGGTTGACATCTTTGGAAATGGGCCTTGTTTGGAATTTCTCGTCCAGAAAGGCAAATGTTTCACTATATGGTGGCCACCTAAATTCAGGAAACTGTGTAATGAAAACTATTTTACAATCTTATCTATGATTGCTGCCTCCTATATACTTTACAGTTGACATATTTATAATACAAGGGGGATGTAAAATATATCCACCTAGATAGTAGTCAGTCAGTCAAAAAAGGACCAGCACAGCATAAGTCCACAGAAGATTTTAGCTTCTGCCTGTCCCAGAGAATAATAGCTGGGTGTCTGGCTCTGCAAGTAATGGATTACACGTGCACACACACAGAACACAGACACCTGTGCAAAATGAATGGTCTGATTCTCTAAGAATAAGAATTCTCTAAGAAAATGTGGACATTCCCTTAGGCTGTTTTTTCCCCTCTCTACTTGCATAGGCAGTACTGAGCAGAGTATGTGGTATTGGAAACTATTACATCCTGAATGACTGATATAATTGCATTTGAATCTTACCACAACCTCCACATATCCCCAAACCCAAGGCAAATTTAACGGAATGGGCTGCTATTCCATTCACCTGCAAATATGCTTCCCAGATGAATTTTCAGGTCCTTTAAAGCGAGCATAATTTCATGATTCCCTGGTTGCCACCCAGTCCAGGCTCATCACAGCACTTTCATTACTGCCCAACCAAACAGCAAAGAGTGTTTGCAAATGTTATTAATGGTATTGCAATACCCTGTATGAAGAGTCAAATGCAATATGCCAGAACTCACCCCAGCCCAACAAATAATACCAGCAAACTGTAGCAAAACTGACAAGTCATTTTAACGCAAAGTACTTTCAAAAATGTCTTATTTAGGCACACAGTGCAGTGGCTCATAAGTAGCAATCAGCAGTAGGATACTTACCAGCTCAGACCCTGGTAGGTGAGTTGGGAGCTATGGACTTGGCTGAGGAGCCTGCGCAAGCAGCACAGAGCACTGCTGCTCAGAAATGGAGCAGCTGCCTTGGAATGGGAAGAGATGGAGCCCAGATGGAGACGGAAGCATGCCCTACCTGGCCTGGGCCCACAGCCCCTGGAGGCAGTGGAGCAGGGAGAACAGGCACTTGGTCAATTTTGACTAATGGTTATACAGGACCTGAACTGTTATGGGATGAAATTAAGGGCTCCCTGCAGCCACTCAGAAATCCTGGATGGACATACAGGCACCTGTGCCCAAAGCACATGTGCAGCCACTCCTGAGAGCCGTGGTGGCAACAGCCTTCTGGGACTGGGGCCACGTAAGACCACCTGTGAGCACTCAGGGTGCTCTGAACAGCAAAGCAGAAGAGGATATGCCTCTTCTGCTTGGGCAAACCCAGACACATGGACTACTTGATTAAGTCTTGCCCCTAGAACTCTCCTTTATAATGCATAGAGAGTGCCTCAAAGAACAGGCTGCTGCATTTCCTTTAAATTCAGTCCTTGTCTGCAGTAGTTATTTGAAAGACCTCTTGATGAGTGAGGAACAAGGAGAATGATAGCAACCATAACAGTGACCTATGCTTGAGGGAAAGAAATCATTTTGATTAAATGGGTTAAAACTGTTTTTCAGCAATGTTAACCTCTGTCTTGTAGGGATGCTATATAAACAGCTGGAAGAAAAGCTATGCTTATTAATGATCAAAACTTTCAAGGCTTTCAATTAATGAATGAAAGAAAATGCTAGCTAGTTACATCTATGTCCTCTGAAAGATTCCAAAGAGGGGAGAAATGATAGGACATTTCCAATATTTTTTGGATAAAGCAATTGAGCACAAGAAAACTAAAAATCTTTCAAGTGACTTTGAATACGCCTGATGAAACAAAAGCAAGTACAAGTAAAGCTTGAAAGATTTCTATGTATGCACCTTACATCTTCTATTTTGCTTCTGGAGTTGCCTCAAAGAGGGTTTTTTTGTTTTTTGTTTTTTGGTTTTTGGTTTTGTTTTTTTTTGTGGTGATCAGAAATACAAATAAAGAAAGAAATTAGGAAGAAATCTAACAAATGTTTTCACCAGTCTTTCCAAAACCAGATCACAAATTCCATCACTGGATCACTGCTTTCATTACAAATGCTTCATTCTAGGAGCTCACACCTTTCCATTATTCAAATGAGAGCTAAGTTTGCCGAGACCCTCAGCAAAGAGACACTGGACTCTGCTTTGCACAGAGCCCCTCCTTCAGAACCCTTAGGTACAGCCCATGAGCAGAACAGTCACTGTCATCCCTTCGATTCCTCAGGACAAGACCTTTTACCCTTCAGGATGTAAATTACCAGCTGTCAAGTGGCTTCAATGGCACTCAGCTCCACATGAAGAAGAAGCATTATAGAAATGTTAATCAATTCTAATCAATACCAAATCCTGGGTCTGAAATGAGCTGCTGGCAGCAAAATGGCAGCAGCTGAGGTTCTCCAGCAAACACTTAGAGTACAAAGGGAACACCACTGGCCCCGAAATATCCCTCACATTTAAAAGCAGGCTGGCAGGAGTGACACTGAGGAGCTCTGGCACAGCAGGTATGAACCTGAATCAGCTGGCAAAGAGAGTGGGTTTTGATTTCCAATGCTATCCACACAATTATTTTCATTAAACAGGATCTCATGTCAAGTTTTTCACCCTGTGCTCCTGTGCTGTCCCTGTACTGCTGGGACCCTCAGCTTTGGCCCCAGGCCAACATCTCCCATGGCAACCCATTCCAAACCCATGGAGAACAGACCGTGTGGTACCTAGGTGGGCTTGAACCCCTGAAAACACTAATGGCTGTTTCATTTCAAGAAGGGGAGAAGACAGACTGAGAAGAAAGTTTTTCAGTGGAGGAAATGTGACATGGCTCCAAACTGAACAACAAAAGTACACAGCCAATAAGATACATATTTCAAAAGTAAGCTATTGCTAGCAGAACAAATCCAAACAGAATTCAGGGAAGCAAGACAGAGCAACCAGACACTTGCAATACGCTCCACACAGTGCATTGATGGACAATAAACCTGTCTGAACCAATACAACAAATTGGATGTGGCTTCCTGCATCTTTCATGGGCCACCAGCTGCCATCTGTATGTCTCCATATTCATCTATCATTATCTCATACTTATTATAATTGTCACAAGCTTCGTGAGAACACCCCTCACAGTGATCCCAGTCTGTCTTCCACATTAAAATCAATGTCAACATCTGAGTCCCAATGGACTGAGTCTTTGTTATTTCTAATTCTGGGGACAGAACCCTTTTTTTTTGATACACAAGTTAAGAAGCAAATTACTTTGATATTAAAATATTCAAGAAATAATATTTTACTGTAGTATTTGGGAAATAAAATATTTTTAATAGCACCAAAATATTGCTTGATTCTGCCTTTTACTTGTATTTTTGGTATAATAATTACCTTTTTTTCACCTTCCCAAAATCATAAACAAAATTATATTATTTTATTTTGAACCTCCAGGGGTATCCTGGTCCAGTTTCAAAATATTTTTGAACGTTCTATAAAATTAAAAATTCATTCAAACTTAAGCCTTGTGAGTTTGGCCCATCAGCTTTTTTTCGAGGGGAAAAAAAAAAACAAAAAAACCCCAAAAAAACAAAAAAACAAAACCCAAGGAAAAAGAAACAAAACCAAACCCCACACCAGAAACATGTTGGTCAGCTCCTGAAAGTATGTGCTTTTAAGGAGTCCCAGCTGGCCTGGAAGGAGGAATGAAATATTAAATGCTTTTAAAAGAAAATAAACCTAATTATCTTTCTGTGCATTCATATAAAAAGATCCTTGACTTTTTACCTTTCTTACTTCAAAAACAGAGATATATAGATAGAGAAATTTGGATTACTTACAAGTTAACACTGAAATTTCAGTTCATAGCTCTGTAATACAGTAGGATGCTCAAACATCAGAAATCTTTAGCAAGTTAGTATTAGCTGTGAAGTGTTACTAATTCTGAATTCCTGGTGGTTTGCCACTTTAAATTAAGTACCAGATGAGATCAAATGAGGGGTGAGGTTTTTTCATTGTTTGCTCATTCTTGTGTATTTATGAAAGTAATTTTCTAAAAGATCTTGGGCAAAACACTGTAAAAATTGAACACACAAAATATTTCAGTAAAATACAAAGAGGCACAGTATGGTATCTTCTGATAAATAGCTCTCTTATTAATTGTGTATCCCAAACAGAAATTAATGCAAACCAATTTTCTCCTGTAAGATATAATTTCATTCATTCCAGTGACCTGGACCACAGAAATAATCACCAATATTTTACCCTGACACCTGGACATCCATTACAGGATCCCATCCACACATTCTTCTTCCAAGCAAGGAGCTCCATTCTCCTGAATCAATTAATCTCTGTTTACTTACGTGTTTCCTCATCCATAACAGCTCTGATTTAGTAAATCCCTTCTAAAACTAAATTTCAACATTAAACATAGAGCTTCCACATGTGAGCTGGCAGAATTCATCAGTGTCATATGGATATTCCCCAGCTACAGGCAACAGGAATTTATTCAGCTCAGGTTTATTGCTGGAAGTGTTCCCCTAGCACACAGACTGCTTAGCGCTGCTGAAGTGTGTGGTGTGCACTTTAATCTCAATAATACAATGTACTCCTAAAAGCAAAAAGTTCCAGTTCCTGGCTCTAGCTGGTACTACACACCTCACACAGATCAGTGAGGCTGGTCGCTTTCTGAACAGAACATTTGCAGCAAAAACCTCAAGGCATGCTGATTTGAAAACAATCTTTCCACCCTTGTGTATAAAGCACACTGAACTAATAAGAAGAGGTCTAACACAGACATCAAACTACTTTTGTTGCCCTTATCTCGGGGCAAAGGTGAACACAGAACAAAATAAGGACTTTGCACTCTGCTGACCTGAGGTAGGAGGTGAGGACTCAGCTAAATTGCTGCAATAAGTGCAGCTCACTAATTTTTCGTGAACACAAAGAGATGGGCAAGACCAATTTTGGTGGGAAAAAAATCCCCACAGAGCAACAACTAATTGCTGAATGCTATTTAGTGTTTTTCTTAAAGAACTTTGCTCCAGGAGGCACAAGATTAAATAACAGTGAAAGCATTCACTTAAATGACATAAGTTTCTATCCTCTATGTCTGAGGAGGAAAACTCCCAAGAGCTCAGAAGACTTCTTATTTCAGCATGTCACCATCCTGAAAAAAATTTGCAACAATCACAGCCTAGCTTAAAAAATTAGATTTTATGAATTTTTAATACCACACTTTGTGTCAGGGTTGGATTCACTCTCTCTTTGGGTCTCTCTTAATCATATTTTTGATTTCTTCACCACAAGCACTAGACACTTGGTTTCCATCTTCAGTGAAAGTTGTGACATTGGTGTCTGTATCTGTAGGAGGGACCACACCAAATCTGCAGGACTTGCAGAAAATTGCAAGATCTACTCGAGTTACCCCTGCCCTGGTGGAAAAAGGTAAAGTGTCATGGCCATTCACTCCCACAAGTAAGCTCTCAGCTGGATTTTCTCATTTATTTATTTTGAAAAAGCAGATTAGGTCAAAATCTGTGAAGGTCAAGAAATTGTAGACTGCTTCTTCAGCTCTTCCAACACCAAAATCTGAAAGCTCTTCAAACACCAATGCTAAATTCTCACTACCCCTAGAACCAGGTTTACATTTAGTTAGAATTTTTTCCATCCTTTTCAAATATACACACCACAGCTTGATTTGATACTACCCAGTCACAAACCCCAACTTCACACTGAAATACCTGATCAGTAACTCTTCAGAAAGTCAAATATATTGAGCCACTCCAATTACCTCTAATAAAATTCTTGTGCTTTAATTTGGAACAACAGTTCAAGTTTTCCACTCTGGCAAAATACTCTGAAATACTGCAGGACTTTAACAAAGTTCCTGTAATTCTGTGGAGAAAGAGGTTGTTCCTTTGGTTTAGAAACCCATGGTATGACCTGGAATAGCAAGTACAGACATCCAAGTGCTAAGTGGAATTAACACCACTGTTCAACAGGGTTATGATCCAAGAAGTCCTCACCAATCCAGGTGTGGGCAACAGCACACCCTGCAACACTTTTGTTTCTACTAAACATTTTCTTGAGTGCTCATAATCTTTCCTCTTGAGCACTGGGAAACGGGGCTCTTCATGCATATACCTGCCTCCCCAGTGGGGACATATAGTTCTGTGTCTAAAGGACTGGCAGCTCTCTAAGACCTTTAGGACCTCATTTAAGTCCTGGGGGCTTGATTTGTTATATTTGTTCAGATCCTAACATCATAACCACGCTCAGGGCAAGCTTTAGGAATTGCTGTGGTTTATGGATTTCTTATGTGAGCTACACCAGCCCTTGAATCAAGCCCTGAGATTTAACTTCTGCTTTCCAAACTAAGAATCTCTTAAATTTAGTTACAGCAGCTCTAAAAACCTTAGGCCCTCTATGGAAAGGCATGTGCACCTTGATCTTCTCATGGGATCTGCTCTGCAGTCAGTATGCCATAAAGCATATGGAGGAAAATAGTCCTGCATGTAGCCCCTCCTCAGAGCATCATTGTGGGGCTCATCATCCCATCCAAGTCACTGCCAAAGATCTCCTTGCTCCTCCTTGATTCCCTGTGGGATGAGACTTGTCAAGAGTGCCCCAAGAAAGTCAAACCTACACCCCATAGGTGTAGGTTTGACTTTCTTGGGGCACCCTGACCCTCAAAGCCACTAAGGAGTCTCCACAGGCACAGAACCCAAAACACAGCCCTGCTCTGGTTGGGGAAATAAGGACATGGAAAGAACCAGCTGCACACCCTGGCAAGCAAACTCTTCAGCCAGTTTTTGCCAGTGCTGCTTCTATTTACTGACTCCCTTACTCTGAAACAGGAATTCCCTAAGAGGAAAGTACTGGAGCAGCCTGGGCAGGTCCAAGCACTGCAGCAGCCTCTTCTTTCTATGGCAGTAAAGGGTACAGTCCCCATAACATGCAACTTTTTCTGCTGCTTTATCATAGGAGAGGTTTTACTGTCTTATATTTCTTATATCAGCCACCTCTCTTCAGTACAAGCAGATGCTAAAAACCCATGATGAGGCATTTCTAATTCCTCCACTTACATGCTCTACTCTGAGTACAGTAGACTGCTACTGAAAATCCTCCTGGCAAACAATGCAGGATCAAAGAGAAGAGCAGAATTCTGTGTGGCTTATTACTAAAAAATGAATGGTGGGGCTAAAACAACAGCTTAGGAAATTATGTAAGGAGTAAGTATACATTCAAAACAACCCCTTCTAAGCAAATCCCAGAACACTCTACATAACAGCTTTTAAACAGAATATAATAACTGCTATGCAGTTCAATTGTCTTGATGTAAGCTCACCAAAAAAGATAAATTTTACAATCTTTTCAACCCAACACTGTCATAGAAAATAAATCTTAAATGGCCATAATTTTAAACTATATACCAAAAAGAGCCAAAACAAAACAAAAACAAACAAACCACCCAAAATCCACAAAAATTTTAACCCGTTATGGAAAATAACGGTGAGATGTTTTCTGCTATATGCCTACAAGCCAATTGCCAAAAATTATTAGGACCGAAATCCTCATCACTGAAGAATATATAGAAGAACCAAACCCAGCCTGCCCTTTGTTCACACCACACAAACACAGTACTACTCTCTGGGAAGTGATGCTTACCAGTGCAAGCAGGACTACAGACCTCCTTCAACAGTGTCCTCATAAAACAGACTTTCTTTTGCAGCTGGGTGGGTTGCAAGAGAAAAGTGAGCAGGTCTTTCTTCAAGCAGAGTAGTAGTAAGAGGCTGCCAGTGCAGCCAGCAGCCACCACCACTGAGCCCACCCAGCTCAGCTGCTTGACAGAGCCAAGATGCAGAGGGCACATGTGTCCTGTGCAGGCAGAAAACATCTCCTTGGTAATTAGCAGCAGAGCTCCTACCTGGGGAGGCACTAAACTGCACTCATCATGAAAAATTAAACATCACCGATTGAAACAGAAGCATTTGTTCTCCGGTGTCAGGCTTTGGCACCATAACAGGAGATGACAGACTCAATTTCAAATAGTGATTGCAAGAGACGATGAAGGGAAACTAGTCAGAAACCTCAGCTTAGCATGCAGAGTATTACACTGGTGACAAGGATTTTGTTCTCAGATCTGTTTGTGAGAAGCAGTTTTGTACATTCAGCAAAGGAATCAGAAGGGAATAGCAATTACAGAGAGCTGCCGCAGCTGAGCTTTTTACACCATCACACCAATGCAGCCCATTTCCCAGCAGGATGTTCCTATTGGGAAAACCTGATATCAGCTTGACATTACTGTCCTTCCCCGAGCAGTTCAAGCAGTAGGATGTTTCTGAGCAAAACTGTAATGATTCAATAGAGAAATGTTCCACCCATAGAGGGACAAGATGTTACCTCACCAGAGCCAGCAGCTTTAGTGGATTTATTGCATGTTATCCCACAGCGGTTATTTTTCCTCCCAGTTTTAATTTTGCAGCACATAGTGGTTCCTTGGTACAAGAACAATTTGCATAACCAAGCAGAGACTCATTTTGAAGCACACTTACAACAGCATCCAAATGCCATGGTGTACACAGGGCTGGGAATGGCACATCAGGTTTCAGTACTGTTATTAAATCTTAATACTTCCTGAGGGCTGTGCAGTCTTAATTGTATCTCGTGCCTTTGCCATAGCACTGCACATAGTGTCATTTCAGTACAAATCAGATGAAAACCCACCAGATTTATCTGATTGGTTCCCCTATCAAAGTTTTCAAATCTCGTTTTCTCTGGAAACCTATGAGGAGAAGATAAGCTGCAATACAGAGAAGTGAAAGATTAAAAACACATTGTTGTAGTCTTGTATTGGTATAAAAAGTGAAACACCAGGGGAGAAGAGAGTGTGAAGTGCTTGCTGTTCTCCCAAAGATGCCAAATGATGTTTTCTGGCAACTAACACTTGAATTTCAGTTTGCTTCCTCACAGTCCCTTCAAAATGCACTGCCTTTTTTTTGTTTTTCCTTTGTTATTCTTTGATTTCTCTATGGAAATATGGTGAGACACCACAGCATGTTATTTGTGTAGATGGTGTTTTAAAAAATCATTTTAGGAAAACACACTGTGCCATATTTATTCAATCTTGCAGTGGAAAGCAGTTAGTGATGCTGCTTTACTATGTCAGCCTGCAACTCCAAGGTCTGTATTTAGAAGTACCAAGTGAGGATTTGATGAGGGTATTGCATCACTCACTTAAAGACACTGTGCATAATTGGAAACAGAGCTTCTGGACTTCCTTGGACTTTATGTAGCTGCTTGTTTATGTTTGCAGTCTGTCCTGTGGTCTGCATCCTCTTTTATATACACAGCTTCTGTGCTGGTTTTCTATGAGATGTTTTCCTTGTGCTTCTTTCTCCTTTTTAATTGTTCAGTGTTCGAATTAATAAACAGCTTAGAAAATGAAAATGTCACAGCTTAGTGCAGATTGCATCAATTACTAAAACAGGATGCAGGACAGTTAAAGGTACATTCCCCAGTAGCAATAGAGCTGATCTTCTTCCAGATGGAATACAAAGCAAAAATATCCCATTGACTGCAATGAGAGCTGGTGGGCTTAAAAGATTCTCATGATCTTACAAATTAAGACAACCTACTTTTCATGAACAGTGACAGAACTTGTAGTCTAAGCATCATTCAAGAGCTATAAAGTACACAATACGCTCAAAGGGATTAAATTTACTTTAAAAAAGCAATTTGCAGATCTCATGAAAAATGTTATAACAGTTTGATCCAAATATGTGCAATCAAAACTACAAAAACTTGCTAACCTCTCACCTTCACTCAACTTGACCTATAATGAAATACCTTGGGGAACGAAACAGGCCATAGGATATAACTTTTAGGGGTTTTTAATTCTTTGAAATACTTGGTCTGGGCATAAGCAGAGAAGTTGACAGGTGCTTGGGGATCAAAGGGTAATTTGGGCTTATCTTTATCAACTGGATTTAAGGAAATAGCTGAGATCTGATTGACTCAGATAGTTTCTGCCTCTGTGGAAGAATGCAATAATAATGCTTACAGAAGCATTCATGGGG
This sequence comes from Passer montanus, assembly GCF_014805655.1. Taxonomy (NCBI): domain Eukaryota; kingdom Metazoa; phylum Chordata; class Aves; order Passeriformes; family Passeridae; genus Passer; species Passer montanus. The sequence goes on from NW_024368818.1 coordinate 2,129,116, forward strand.
CTCTGAAAACATCTAGCACAATCCAACAAACCCTGATACACTATTTGTAGAAGCAGAGAGAAGCAAAAGAAGGTAAAAATTGTCACCATGGCTCCTCACAGCCCCTCACAGCCCCCATGCAGAGATGTCTCTGTTTCCTTCTTGCACTCCTCTTTTCACTGCAACTGCTTTGAGTCATTCATCAGAGAAATAGGCTGGGGGAGATTTTCAAAAGAAGTGTCCCAATCTCAGCTTGGGGACATGGACCTGCTGCAGGGAGGCAAAGCCCAGACAGTGTGGGTTCAAAACTACATTTTCTTCCTGGGGACATCTGAAGCAACACACATTAACTGTGAGTGTTAGAAAACCACTTTTTCTGAGGGATCAATGGCAAATTATGTATTATATTAACATGAAGAACCACAGCTCAGCAAAAGAGGTATTTCTTAATGACTGTAATGCTCTCCAGCTGAATTCCTGTCAACTAAGTTTCCTTCCTGAAACAGGCAAGAATTGAAAGCACAACTGAAGAAATTTTTTCTCATCTCAGCTACTTACTATGTTTAACCCCTTGAGACATGTATCTTCTAGTGTCTTGTCATCTCCAAATAAGTCCCCATTTTCAGTTGTTCACAGGCAGACAGTCAAGTGCTGTAGGCTTTATACAAACACACAGTAAGAAATGGAAACCACCTCAAAAGTTAAAGTAGGATGAGTTTAAAAGAAAGCGTGGGGAAAATCCAAAGTCATGTGGAAGAAACACCCCAGCAAAAAGCATTGTCCCAAGTCAATGGACAGATAAAAGAGAGAAGCACTGACGACCTCCTGATGCTCAGTTTAGTGCTCTGTTAATTGAAACTCTTTAAGCACTCCATCCTTCTACTATAAAAAACAAGCACCTTATGTGGTTGAGGAGAGTGTGGGCTCCATGTGCGCTTTAAGAAATCTGAAATTTCAAACATAATGATGCTCTAGAATGTAATTCCCCAGGGCATCCCTGAAAACCTGTGCTCTCTGTGGCTGGGAAAGGGTTCACAGAAAGGCATACATTAGGATGTACAAAAACATTTTCTGAGAAAACAAAACATATATAATGCTTTAACTGAGAAAACACAGAATCAAAGTTAAAGATGAATTATTTTAATTATTTTAATCTATCCTGTGGCAGACAAATTAAATACAGAAGTGTTAATCCTTGAAGGCATATAGATGTTTGATTAGGCAAAGTGTATTGACTAGCAAAAATTTATTCCAAGATCAAAACCTGTATTGATTGCTGTCCCTATGTTTACCCAGTTTAACCAACATGGCCTAAGAGATTTGTGTTTAGTGAGGGTGGCTCTGAGAAGGGGCAGTTCCCTTTTCTTTTTCTGCTCTTTCCACCCCATTTAACAGGACTCCATGATGGTGCCCTTTAGTCCCCACATACTGTGGCTCCCCACCCACTTTGCTTATGCTTAATTCCATTCTATCTCCATTTTCCACCAGCAGGAGCTAAAACTGAACACTGGGATGGGAGTTAGATGTAGAACAGGGAGAGCTGCTGCGGGTATGTGTGGCAGCTCACTGTTGTGACAGGCCAGCCACTGCCCTTCACTGAGCCTTCAGTGCCAGCAGAGTTTCAGGGGCACTTGTGCCGCAAGAAAAACAAGGTTTTTGGCTGCTCTCTTCCCAAGGGCTTTGAACGAACAGTGCCATAAGCTAGTGTCATGCTCGGTCTGGAACAGTCCTTACTAAATCCTTATCCAGTATCAGGAGACACCACATTACAAGATGATAACTTGAACCTCTTCTCCTTCCTAGCTCTACTGTTTATGTATTTTCAGATCATTTCCACAGATCTGCGTGTTTATGTTTGTAGTATTTGAACCTTACGGGTAGAAAATATAGTATTTCTAGTTCCCCATCTAGAAACTTCTATTTGTTCTCAGCAGAGATTGCAATGCCTCCCAGTCTAGTACTACCTTCAAATTCAATTGATTTTTGTATTCACAAGCCAGACTTCATGGGAAATTCTGAGGGAACACAACGGACATTACATCCCAACTTAAAGTATGATCATCTATCATTACCACTAATGCCATTTTAGGTATGTCTGATATTACTTGGGCCCAAGAAAATTTATTTGGTGTGGCAGGCAAGAGTAGCGATGGTAGAAGGTGCTCCTGCCTATGAGTTGGAATATCTGGTCTTTAGGGTTCCTTCCAACACAAACCAATTTATATTTCTACAAACTATATCAATACAAGGTCAAAATTAATAATGTCACCTTTAAAAGTCACTTCAATATTCTGGGATTTTCCTTTATTGAACCACATGTACATTGATAATGAGTCCGTTATCTCCATGATATCTTATGATTTTTCTCTTAAGAGAGTTTAACTATCACTTTGCTACAGTCAGGATTTAATACTATATAATGATCTAAGCCAGAATAATTCTTTTAAATCATTGCAATATTGCCCTTCTCAAAGAGAAGATAATTCCAAAATTCTCATGACTGCTAAGCAAATTTGCAATGATGTAGTAAAGATGTAGGTAATTTCCTATTTCATAGATCCTATCCCTCATGCCTGCAGGGCATATTTAACTGCCTCTTGCTCTCTCCCGAGTGTAGCTGTTTATTTAGTGTTTCATTTGTCAGCTATCCATGCACCTTGTTGGGGGCTTTTTCCAGCATAGATGAACAAGGAAGTGTGGGAAGGAGAAATCAGCTACAACGAAAGGGTTGAAATGCAAAATATTTTGAAGTCTCACTACACTCTTTTCTGGGCTACTCAGAATAAATGTGAATGACCTACATACTGTGCATACACTTGAACTTATCAACTGGGTTAGAAAGGTTACATCTACAGTGGCCCAGCTCCAGTTCAAAAGCAGTGCAAAAAGAGCCCTCACAAAAGGAATCTCAGCCCTGCCTATTCACGTTAAAACAGAGCAATTATTCTTTATGATTCGCTGTTCCATAGTTCACGATTCTCATCTCTCTTGGTATTCACTTCAGTGCTGGACCCAGTGCTTGTCATTCAAGTACGGAAGGATCTTTGCAGATATGAAATGCAATGCAAATACCAAGCTTCACAATTTATTTTTTTACCAGCATTTTCATTTGAATTTAACTGCTCGGGTAATGAGTAGTTTAACCCCAAAATTATAGCAACTCTGAAAATAGCCTATAAAGTTTTATTCTGCCTATTAAGATTAGACTCATATTTTTTCTACTGGCCTTCAGTGTTGCACCAAAATAAAACAGATCTGGTGTTGCCACTACAGTTATGACAAACACATTAAAAAAATCATGCAAAGCCTAAGCACTGAGCAACATAAATCAGGATGCATAATTACACAGCAGCTGCTCACTGGCAGGAAGGAACCCTGTGAGCAAAATTTGGCCTGGTGATTTGGAATAGGATTCAAACAGATGCCTACACTTCTCAAACGGCTAAGACTTAGTTTACTGTTAAGACATAATATTAGCTAGATCCAAATCGTTGTAACTCTTTACAATTTATTTTGTCTAGGGTGTGGAGTCATAAAAAATAATGCTCAAGTGTCAACCCCCTTGTATTTCAAACCTGGTTTTGTTGTTGCCTCCACACTTGGGATCAGAAACGAAAGGTGTGTATATCTCCAGAAGATGCTCTGGGAGTGCAGATACTTCTCAGATATATGTATCCAGCATACAGGGGTGTCAAAGGGTTTTGGCACTGCCCAAAAACTCCTGAATTGCTTTTCTGCATGTAAGTGCCTGCCTCTCACTTGAATGCCCAATGTGCACCTCCAGCTCTTCTCCTGGTATCTAGCACTGGGTTCTGAGGCTTAGTACTGCAAGTGACCAGAAGCCTGAAAATGAGCAAAAATTAGCACCTAGCTTTACATAAGGTTTTTTAGCCCTTTTATAGGATTTAGCTCTAGCTTTCCTAAAGCTCACTCATCAAAAGCAGTTTTTGAAAATGGGAATGGCTGTTTGAAAATCTTAGACATTACTAAGGTCAGGGAGACTTCTGCTCTAAGGGAGCTGACAGCTTTAGAAGGAAACCACAGGAGCACAGTGGGAAAGTGCCTTAAATACCCAGCCCTGTTTTCAGTTACCAGCATGAGCACCCTTTCAGGGAGAACAAGTAACTCCCTTTGCCAGAGCTGTTCCAAACAGGCCATAGCCTCCTCCAGCGCTGACCCTCCCACAGGGAAGAGGGCACCTGCAGGATGTCCTCATCTGGGTCACAACCATCTCCTGCACCAAACAGTGCAGAGGGCTCTGCATTGATGGGAAACTGGACTGGGTGACCTTCTGCACTCCCTCCCAGCCAACACTATATCCTGTATCAGAGGGCTTTGCATTGATGGGCAGCTGGACTGGGTGACCTTCTGCACTCCCTCCCAGCCAACACTATATCCTGTATCCTAAAAGGAGCTAGAAAGCTAGAAATAAGCTTGTTGATTTGTATGTGTGTGTGTGCATTCAACACGTCCTGTATCCTAAAAGGAGCTGGAAATAAGCTTGTTGATTTGTATGTGTGTGTGTGCATTCAACACATTGCCACCCCACTGAGCAGGGAGGATGGGAGAAGGGAGCTGATCTCAAGATGGGAACCTGGGATCCAACAGATCCCAGGATGCAGACATGCAGACACATGGGTAAGCAGGGTAGCACACTCTTCCAAATAATGACAACAATCTTTTTAATGTATTAAAAAGTCAGCCAGAAAGGTGGTAAAGCAGATTTTGGGGGTGGAGGTGGGGGGGCAGGAAGGAAAGATCAAAATAATAATAGTTTCAAAGCACTGTACTTATTTTAGACATTCTTACAGCATGTTTCCATAGGAACTGGAACGCAAAGGAGCACACTGCAGCAGTGTTCACAAATGCTGTGTGGTTTGGTGGCTTGCAAACGATCAGTTAAGGGCACCATGACCACTCAGAGTCCCAGGCACCAGCTGCCTTTGCTGCACAACAGGATATTTTGCAAAATCTAGGAAAATAACCTTTTTTGCATTTTTTTTTTCCCTGTCATCCTGCAGGCATGGCTGCTTTCACGTCCATGTGTAGCCTCATTCCTGAGCACTCCCCACCCAGATCCACCTCATGTGGGGCATGAAGACAGCAGTGTTTAACCCTGATTGTTTGGTTGCTGTGGAGGTGGTGTGTCCTAAGAAGTAGCAGGTGGGTCTGGTTTTTGTACCCAGCTTTAGTACCCACCTGCTGGGTGATCTTGTGCAAGTCACCTCAGGTCAGATCTGCTCCATCTGTCAGCTGCTTGAAATGCATCTCACCCAGCTCTGCAGGTGAGCACTTCTCTGGCCAACTGGACAGCTTCTGTCCTGCCTGAGACACCCACACCATGGACAGGTCTCTTGTCACATCCGTACACTAAGCCCTTTGCCCACATGTCAATGTGCCACGTGGCAACTGATTTTCTCCATTCAAAATTGCCCACTGCAATGTGAGGTCTGTGCTGCAGCTCACCAGAGCAGCATTTAACTGCATGAAGTGAGTGTTGCATGTCTTGGAGCAAGGCATGGGCACGGGGTGCTTTTGGAAACCTTGCTGGTGAGACAGCACTGGAGGATATTTATGATGTAGGGGGCCAGACCTGGTGTAGCATCACCCCTAACTCCTCCTGTGCCAGCCCCCTCCATAAGCTGTCCTCAAAATTAAAACAGGTTCTTTCTCAGAGGAAAGTAATTAGTTGTCTCCAAAAAGCAGCTCTAGAAGCAAAGAAACCCAGGCAACAAGACAAAATCCAGGCAACAAGAACCTGGGACTCAGCAGGAGAATGAAGCTATTTAACTGCATTTCTCAAAGAAAACAAAGATGCTCCAGAGTGTGAGGAACTGTGCACCTCACCCTGTGGTAGTGAGCCTAAATGACCAGTTTAACTTCAGATGGTGAAAATGAGACAAAATTCCTCCCACGTCTAGTGCTGTCATTCCTCAATGCACACAACAGTTCAGTGGCAACAATCCCATTTGTAAAGGATTTTCTCACCAACTTGTGACAAGGGCTGTGTAAGCACTGGTTACTTGTACTTATGGATTGAGAAAAAAGTAGAACTTTGTAACTTATGGATTTGAAAACGACGTAATATTAATATATATTGAGACCTGCCTCACTCATACAAGTAAAGGTGGATAATTTTTAACAATCATGGTAAAATATATCCTTCCTTGGACTTGCCAGATTTAATGTCACATGCCAGTAAGAAACTAAGCCAAAATTCTGGCCAAATGCCTCTGTCCAGAAGTATCACCCATACCATAGCCAGCAGAATCACAGAGAATCACAGAAATTGGAAGGGACCCACAAGGATCATCGAGTCCAACTCTTGTCTCTTCACAGGACACCTCAGCCCAAATGCTCCATCACTTGTAACCACCTACAAATATATTTATGCTGTTGTGAAAGTGCAAAAACTCTTTTTAAAGCTGCATTTTGTAAATTAATTCAGTGGTTGCCTACATCACAGAGGTATTTTATAAACACTATTACAAAAACATATAAATTTAGATATTTAGATACTCCACATACTGCAATGCTTCTTTCTCATCAAAACAGCTTCCACTGTACATATTGCCATAGGAATTAATATTTAATTACAGATTTAACAAATAAATATAAATGTAGGATGTCTGCACCCAGGTCTCATCTCAAATGTTACAATGACAGTTCCTGTCAGTGTAAGGATAGAAGTGTCTGGGCAGCCTTGACAGCCTCACACAGAAATTCTGTATTTAAAATCTGATTACTTAAAAGAAGAAAATTCTGAGTATTCAATCTTTTCACACTTATCCAACAAAGCAACTTTGGGAATGTGCATTGAAACTTTCACTATGTTTGCACCCTGTATTTTAAGGATACAAAGCAGTATGTTACAAATATAGATATTTATGATTTTTTGCCTGTAAAGTCATACATGGAGGTAGCAGAAGACATGCTTTTAAGGTAAATTTTCAAATCTGAGTGAAATTAAATTACTTAAACCAGTGCTGTAACAAAGACACTAAAGCAGGATGTAAATTTTGCACACCTGCATGTATTTGCACAACTCCATAGGCAAGCACCAAAATTCCCAGCAGGGAGTAAAGTCACAAGCCACAGTGAGATGGACTAAACACAGAGAACAGTTTGCTTCACTACCCAAACTAAACAAAACAACACATATAGATGCAGTGAGTATATAGATAGTGTAGAGATATTAGGATTTCTGATACTGCTATTTTTACCTTGGATAACTCAGTCTAAAATAAAGAAGAATACAGTGTCCTGCACTGGACAAGCTGGCTGCTGTGAACTCACCCAAGCATTCAGCTTTCTGTTCTGGGTTCCCTTGTGGGCAAGACAGATCCAGATCTTCTCTCTCGCATCCAAACTTTGTTTGTTTTTACCCGAGACCACATCTCACTCCGAGAAACCATTGCTTTCAAAAAGAGCAGAGTGAGCCCAGCAAGGGTCAGGCTGCAGGACTTCTCTAGGGGCTAAGAACAAGCAGAGATCTGCCAATCTGGCCACCCACTCCAGAAAGCATTTCTCCAGCTTAGCTTTCCCACCGTAAATTCTTCATGCAGAGAAACAATTAAAAATTTAAAAAAAAAAAAAAAACAAACAGCCAAACAAACAATCCAGTCGTTTATCCTCCAGGCTGGAGAGAAGGAAAGAGGCTGCCACAGCAGTGCCTGTTTTGAATGCTTGGCAGGTACACAAGCACAAGAGGGATGATGCTATAGATAAGCATAGACAGAAATAGCTAGAAGGATGAGCTGGCTCAGGGTAGCAGTGATGAAAGGCAGCAATCTCCCTTCTCCTTTTCCTGGTGTATGAAAACTAGCAGCTGACCCGCAGACTCACCGAGAGTGTTGGCAGGAGAGGGTCCCTCCAGGCTCTGAGCCTCACACTGGAAATATCCTCCTTGCACAGATCCCCTTCCCCATCTTGAATACATGCTTTGAAGGCTGCATCTTCTCAGCCTGCTTCTGACTCAGAGCACAAAACCTGCTTGCTGCCTGTCGGGGGTTTTGGTGCTGTTCCCAGAATCCTGCCAGGAAGCTGCAGCTCACAGATCCCCCTGCGCCAGCAGGAAAATCCAGTAACTGTGGCTCAGAAAATACTGCCAAAGCACCAAACTGAAGTATCTGGGCAGCCACCTCATCTCTCCCCCATGAGCAGCCTCACACAGCTCTCCCTACTGCTCATAGCAGCCCACAAAGAGACAGAGATGTCACCTGGCACTTATGCAATTCTGCTGCAATAATACAGAACAGTTAAATGCAAGAGTTTCACGCAGCTGCCACCATTTAATCACCATTTCTTCCCTGCTCCTTTTCTGTATGGCAACAAATTCTAATTTTCTTCTAAAATTGGAAAACAGTCTCACCTGAATGTGCCTGCACTGGGGAAGAAGAAGGATTAAAAATCCTGCTTTTTAAAGCTGCTTGAGCAGGAAAAGATTAGTCAGTGCCTACTTTACCCTGTGCAGTATCAATATCCAGGAACCCAGATCCTTGGCTGTCAGTATGATGGGACACCAGAGAAACTTCACGGCTTGGAAAGGGTTGAGATGGGCAAGGACACTGAGCTCAGCTAGAGGTGGCTGTCTGGGAAGGGAGACAGTCCTCCTCAATCTGAGAAAACTGAGAAGGAGGGAAGCAAAGAAAGGCAAGAGTCACAAGCATTAGCACTGTGGTTTCACTGATGGGGAGCAAGGGTGATTGAGGGCATGACAAGGTGTGCACCAGAGAAGAGATAAACTACAGAAGACTAGGAGTGGGTCACAGACAAGTGAAACTATGCAATACAGCAGAATTCATGAGTGGGGCAAGCAGCCAGGAATGTGAGAACACAACAGAAGGAGGGAACAGGCATGGGAAGAAAGTGATGTCATGAGAAGTGGAAGGAGAATAATGATCTGAGAAACAAATTAAAAACTCAGTGCTTAGAAGAAAATAAGAAAAAATAAATTACAAACTAACACCCAACCTAATTTTAAATAATTTTGTTAATCTCTTGAGCCTGAAAACATCACATTCTGACACATGTTCTGATTCCCTTGTTACCACTGAGGGATACATTACTTCAACCACTAAACCATGTTCCTGTACCCAAGAGGAAATGTCCTGAGGGACTTTCCTCACCTCCTTCAGAGCAAGGGGACAGAGGACCTCTAGCCCAGTGTTGGTGGCAGGGCAGACAGGAGCCACGCCACCACAGAGCGTGGTGGAGCCTCTTCACCTCCCATGCCACCACTACATCAGCCTAGTGGAGGGGCACGTCCAGATGTGGGATCAAACATTGCTGTTATGGGAGAGCTGCTGCCTCGCTCACCAGCTGCCAGCACTGTCAGCTCAGGCTGCTGAGGAAACCTCATAGGCTACAGCTATCCCATTCAATTAGTCATTCCCAAGTAGCTTCCTGGGAATAAGGTCACCTTCCAAGATAGGACTGAAATGGGTGACTGCATGCATCTGCCTGATGGGGACATGGCCTGACCCTCCAACTCCTGAAAATAGACCTGGGAACCCACTGGGAGAAAGTTGCCTGGCAGGGGTCTAATTTAGGACAGGAACTGCTCCAGCAGCTTCCCAGGGTCAGCAGACAGGCTCTCCTTGGGGCCTGGCAGTGCCCTTTGCTAATAGAGACAAACCTGTAGCTTAACATAATACTGCAGCTGGTCAGAGAAAACCTATTATTTTTTCATCCCACTGCATTTGTCTCGACTACCCCAGAAAATCAGAAAAAAATAGGATGTTTGTCATGGTAGGAAAACTCAAGAACCTTAAATAAATGGCTTTTGAGATAGGGCTGATAAAGAAAAACCTTAGGTTCAGAAAGATAAAACCTACAAGCGACAGCAGAGATACAAATGGAAGCTTAAATTTGACGTGGAAAAAAAACCCAAAGCAGCAAGCTTTAAATAATTTGTGCCCAGGCAGAGTCTTCAGGCACATTTATTTACTGTTTTCCATGAAGGAAACCATTATTGTTAGAAAAATTACTGCACATTTTTTTGATGATGTTGTTTTGTTGGATAAGAACCAATGCTACCTGACAGTGCTTCGGCAGTAGTACAAGAGCACTAGAGCACCCACTGTAGTTTAAATTAAAACTTTTCAAACTCATTAAACAAAGTATATGCAGACCATTAAAATAAAAAGGGCATTTCAAAAATTCACAGGGTGCAAACTGTTCCTTTCTAAAACATTCCTACAAGCTAGGGTTACCTCCTTTCAGATTAATGGAGAAGTAGGTATGAAAAGCAGGTAACCGTGACCTAAAGAAACTAAGAGTGAAATGTTTCAGCAGTTGATTGGAATAAGTACTTTGTACCAAGCTGCTGATGATTGCAGACCTGCCCTGTGTTTTTTTGCACTACTTTCAAAAATAAGGTGAACTGTCACCACGTGTTCTTTGTCAAAGAGGAGAACACAGTTAAGTATTTGCAGTTTGATATTTACCATTTAAATAATGGGTAAGAAAACAAGAACAGTAACAGATGGGCTTCTTTTAACTGAATTTAAGTTATTTAGAGCTATTTCTGGGTAAAAAAAAATAAAAAAATAAAAAAAAACACAAACCAACACACACACCAACAAGCAAACACAATATGCCTTCCTGCTGCATATTATTCATCTGAGATTTAATATCTACATTTGTTGAAATAAAAGTGAATTGGAGTCCAGTTTTTAAAGTATATAGTTGATACAATATAGTGCCCCATTTTTAACTTGCAAAGGTGTTGAAGGAGCTGTTTTATTTGCCAAGAGTCCCTAAATATTACTTCATATTTTCACTGGGATTTGGATGCTGATTATTTTCACAGCTAAAAACCTGCCTGGTATGTTTGGTCTTCCTCACCAGCACCCCAAGTGAAAAATCTGTCTTAAGGTCTTTATTCCACCAGGAATAAACACTTTTGAAAACTAACTGGGAGTCTCCTTATAGGCAACAATACACATACAGCTTATTTCCCAGTATAGTTTTAGGAGGACACTCTTCCACCTGAATTATTATTATTATTATATAAGCTCTTGTACAAAGACCACTATTAGTAAATAAACCAGTGACAGATACCAGCACTTCTCATCAGTCAAGCCAGCAACAGCCAGAAAAACATACAAACCCTTTTGCCACCAAAGGGATATCCCCAAAAATCAGATGCAAGAATACCGTGGACCTAAGCAGCTCACAAGAGCAGATGCAACACCTCTAGAAATAAAAAATTAAATGCTTTCTTTCTCTACAAAGAACTTGTATGTCAAGCATGTTGTGCTGGTTGTGGCTTGTAGAGTTAATTCTCTTCACAGTAGCTGCTAACTGGACTGTGTTTTGGATTTGTGCTGGGAAAAACAAAGTGTTGATAATCCAGAGATGTTTTGGTTACTGCTGAGCAGGGCTTACACAGGGTCAGGGCCTTTTCTGCCTCTCACCCCACCCCACCAGCCTGGGGGCTGGGGGTGCACAAGGAGCTGGGAGGGGACACAGTGGGGACAGCTGACCCCAGCTGATCAACGGGGTATTCCAGAGCAGGTGCTGTCATGCTCAGCATGTGAAGCTGGAGGAAGAAGGGGGGGATATTTGGAGTGATGGGGTTTGTCTTCCCAAGTCACAGTTCTGCATGATGGTCCCCTGCTCTCCTGGAAATGGCTGAATATCAGCCTGCCCATGGGAAGTGGTGATTTTGATTTCTTGTTTTTCTTTGCTTGCATGAACAGCTCTTGCTTTCCATATCAAACTATCTTTATCTCAACTCACAAGTTTTCTCATTTTTACTCTGCAAATTCTCTCCCCAGTCCTGCTGGTGGGGAATGGATGAGGGGCTGACTACAGGCTAAACCATGACAAAAAAATATTAAAGTCTACAGCTTAAAGGAGGTTTTTGGGTTGTGTTGTTTGGGTTTTTAAAATCATAGCTTCTGAAAAAAGTCATTACTGATTTGCTTCAGAAATAAGCATATTTTAGCTTAATAGACTTATGTATTTATCCTTTATTTAAACTGAAAGCATTCACATTCAGTTACTGTGTAGCAGAGCCTGTGCAAGCAGCAAGTTAAGATCACCATCAGAATCACTTTTCCTCTGACATCAATACATGACTTCCATTACAGAATAGAAACTGTCTAGGAGAGAAGTTCTAATTGTCCATACTGCACTTCAGCATGCAATTGTAGAATAGCTTTTTGGGGGTGGATTTTTTTCCTTTCTTTTAGTGTTTGTATGATTGACCATGTTGAAATCATAGAGATGAAAATCCTTGAGCTGCCAAATCGTCAAAGCTGCCCTCAGCCATTGTGAGATCCAGAAGTACTCCTTGATTTCTCCACACACATTCATCTCTGTCTTTTCTGAGGAACCTGCTAACTAGGATTATCTCACTGCCTGCCTTCTACTGTATTAAAATGCTCATCACTGGGGTGTTCCATGCTTTAATCATCTTTCCATAAAGGAATTTTAAGGTGTTTTACAGCAGTAAAACACATTCTCAGATCAGAGCTGAAGCCCATCTGGCTTCTCACCCTATTTCCAGTATCAGTATGAACCATACTTCATAGGATGACATAAGAGTAATGCAGGGAGCATAGAAGGAACAAACATTCCCCTCCTCTATGACCCCATAGCCTCAGATCCAGCCATTACAGACCAAATGAGCTTTTACATGTAAGGGTTTACTTTATGTCCAAGTACATCCTAAATTACTACAGTTTATATGCATGACCTGTCTTCTTTTCAACTTCCTGGCCAGCTTCAAGCAACTGTGGTGGAAGTGCTGAATTCCCACAAGTTTTCTGAAAGTTGGTGATCACGGAGTAGAGCTGAAGAAAGCATGTAAAGTAGCTTTCACTTCACATGACAACAGAAAGTCTTCATTGGAAAATTTCTCCTTCACGATGAGAAAGCTGCAACTGGAGTAAGTATTTTATGATACACCAAGGAATTGATCTCTTCATCACAGTTTCTCTCCCATGGTGACTGTCTATTGTCTAATGAGGTGCTACTGTGATTTATGTTTCCACAGCAATTCCAGCATCACTAAGGACTCTCCCCTGTGTGGCTTCTCTGGCTTCCTACAAAAGGGCTTTGTACAATTCAGTAAAAAGGGAACTAATCATGAGAGAAAAATCCAATAGAAACCAAGCTTCAGTTGTTCTGCTAGTTTTGTGACCATTTCCATAATTCTGTAGTCTTGAAACCCATAAAATTGTCCCGTTTTAAAAATTCTACTAATTTTTGGTGTATATGGACATGTTAATTGTGTTTCATGGACACATTAATTGATAAATGCAACATCTCTTTATGTGAAAGGGATTTGCTCTTTTTCTCCTGAATCAACATTTGATTTTAAAGGCTGTCCCATTGCTTTCATGGTAGAATGTAGAGTGATTGGAGCTCCCAGCACTCAAAAGAAAATTCTCTAAAGTTAATTGAACACAGTGGAAGTGCACCAGATAGTTCAGAAACAGCTTCCTCCTACCCTTATTTTTGCTGATACTCTTATTTGGACATGGCAACATGTTCTGCATACCAGAAAAACTCTCTAAGTACTCCTAACACTGTGTAAGGACTCATATTTACATGCATGAGACTTGTCTGTTGTAGCTCCAGTTTTAACAACAAATAATTCAAACATGGGGCAACTAGGGAAACAGAAGCATGGGAAGAAAAACTCTAAGTACTCCTAACACTGTGTAAAGAACTCATATTTACATGCATGAGACTTGTCTGTTGTAGCTCCAGTTTTAACGACAAATAATTCAAACATGGGGCAACTAGGGAAACAGAAGCATGGGGATGCCTGTTGACCTAGCAAAAGATGATAAATCACACCAGTCACAGATCTCTGGTAAGAACCAAAACTACAAAACACTGAGTAAGAGGTTCTAAATACTAATGTCCTTTTCTCTAGCTACCTTACTGGCAATCCTGTGGATGCTAAAAACCAAAGTGTCCTTCAACACTTGTCCTTCAAAAAAACACTTCAATTCTATTGCTCTTGAAGTTTAGATTATTCCCAGTACCACTGTTAGACTTCCTCCTGAATGATTGGTTTTACCATTGTAATACTGGCGCCTGATGTAAACACACGGTTACTTTTCAGATTACTTTTACTGAGGGGACTATCCTAGTACCTGGATTCAACCTCCAGTCATGCTTGGTATCAATTAAATATTTCCAGATGCCTGAGCAGAGTCTAAAAGAGTACCCATGCAATTAGTGAGTGCCATGGATTCTCATCAGCACATGTGAAAATGGGTCAGCAACATTTAGAGGGGGCACATGTAAGAGATGATGTCTCAGGATGCCTTCCAGCTCTCCTCTTCTAAGTCTACAACATACACCATTGAGATGAAGCCTGAGTGGAGCAGTATCTGTTTCTGACAGACTGCAGACCATTTCACCACCTTTTTTGAAAGCTTTTGTTGGGTCCCTGAAGTTTACTTCCTCATCATCCCTTCATGTTTTATTTCTGCCACCCCTTAGACTTCTTTCAATTTTTGCACCTAATTATCCTCCCCTGTCTTTTTTCTCTAACCTCAGTTTAATGCCTTCTCTTCTGTATTTCCACTTAAATTTAAACCATGCTTGCAGTACTGTACTGATTGTTTCCCTAAATCATGTATGAAAACAAGTGATAAGTACCATCCTAAGACACAGCTGAAGCTGTCAAGGATTCTCTTGAACATTTAGCTATGAAAGACCTTCAGCTTTCTGAGAGATTTTGTTTTACTCATTGCATCTACTGTGGCTTAAGATCATGCTGAAAGACACTCTGAACACTAACAGTTAAGCAGTGCAAGTGGCTCAGTTCTGTGCTTTTCATCCTTAGTGTGCCAGATATTTTTACGTTACTCCTACACAATCCCCAGCAGCCAGGGCCAGAGCCTGTGTAATGATGTGTGTCACTGAGAGCCCTCTCCTTCAATCTGCAGTGCCCAGCCATGCCAGCAGCCAGTCTGCTAAATGATCAGTTAGCACCAAGAATAAAGAGTTTAAGCTGTGTAAATAAGAAACATTCATGTAGTTGGGAAGGGAGGCATTAGTCATTGTGCTAACAGAATATCCTGACTACAAAAAGGACCATAGTACACACAGATCAAGGATCCGCTTATCACTGATATCAAATAAGAGGATTACATATTGCATTAACCAGAGATTTTTTCATATTCCCTGCTCTCCATATCCCAGGCAATTTTCTCTGGCCTCTCAGAAGAGAATACTCAAAATGAACTCTTGGAGTATAAAAGTTAATAAGCAGCAGAGATAGCTGAGATTCACTAGATCAGCGGAAGTCAACTTCTCAGCAGCAAAATAAAGATTTCTTCTGTTCTCCAAAGATATTTGCTTGAGCACAAATTGTTTTATTACACCCAGAACAGGAGGTGGCATAGACTCTTCCACCTTACTTCGATAAACTGCCTACACTAATTTGCTCTCGCAAGAAAGAGAGGCTGTTCCCTTATGGAGTCTGGGGTTGGATAAAGGAAATGGTGCCTGCAACAGGGCTTGTCAGCTGATCAGCAAGGCCCAACTTTACTGCAAATGGAGACCAACTGTGCTCTCTAGTGAAGAGTGGCTATTTACAGTTCTGGGCAGGTCAAGGCAAAGAGGAACCTCTGCACTGCTATATGTCATGTGTGTATAGCCACTCTCCAGGAATTAAAGTGATGTGTCAGCTCAGAAGAATGACCAGGGCACTTGAGGAGGTGCTCAGTGATGGCTCCACCTAGTAAAGCCCTCAAGTCATGTGTAAAAAACCAGACATCCTGCAAAGCGAAGCTCCAGCTCTGACAGATCTCCACACTTAAAAAAATGAGACTCCAGGACTGTCAATTCCACTCTCTGCTGTGGAACTTTCCTCAAGATATTGTCCTACCAATGGTTTGCAGATGCATTTTTTCAGAATCAGTGCCATTAATTCTTCCCTTGGATGAAGTGGCAAAGTACAGCTTTTGTAATTCCAGCTGATAAAAAACTCTACTCCAAGAACACAGCATAAGCCAGCTGGATTTTTACAGTAGCAGCACCCTTTCCTTCAATGCAGCTTGCAGTACCATAAGCTAGAAAATTAAGGTAAAATCCAAACTCCTTTAATAACATTTAAAAAGTGAAATGAGGTAAAGCCTGAAGGTTGTTATAAAATACTGTGTCTTGAGGACACAGACTGTGTTCTTAATACAACAAACCAATGAAGACCTAATGGGCTCAATCCACTGAAATTTGAATGGAACTTGTAAGCATGTGAAAACTGTATTCCCAGACTTTTGAAGGCAATAAGAAAAAGCAGATGAAAAAATAAAATAAAAGAAAAATAAGAGAATGTTAAGGGGTTGGAATGGACCTTAAAGATCACCTAGGCCCAGCATCTGTCACCATGGGCAAGGACATCTAACAGGCAGGACACGATGTCTCTGAAGCAGTGCCTGCAAGACCCAAGAAGAATTTCTGTTCTCACTGATGAGGACAGGATGATCTGATGGAGACTTGACCCCCATGACAACACCTTTCAGAGGATATAGAAAAGAAGGATTGTTGTTGGATTCCCACCATCTTACTCTAAACATGAAAGCTGAACAAAAGCCACCAGAGCCTGGCAGAACAAGATATGTGGTCTGATTCATCCAAATGGCTAGTGAAGCCAATAAGACTTGACAAGCCTCACTTCTCATATGAGTGTCATTCTACATTATTATGTGCTGATTTAAAGCCCCTCTTCAGCCAGCCCATATTAAAACAGAAAATTTTGCTGTTAAATCAAAGAACCCACCCCAGTAAATTGGGTGTCCATAAATGGCCATTCACATAAGAGCTGGACTTGATGGTTCCTGCGGGTCCCTTCAAATTCAGAAGATTTTCTGAGAGTGAACACTGTATAACTCAGATGTTACTCTGTGGTAGAGTTACTGGAGCTAACTCAGTGCAAAGCCAGATGAGACATTCAAGTCCCAAGTAGTTTCCTTGCTTATTCTTGACCATGAAAGTCAAAAATGCTGAAATTAATCCATGGAGTTCACTTTATAGATTGTCTATCTTTGAGAAGAGATTTTTTCATTTCCAGGAAGGGCTTGCACCAAAGGGCAGAAAACTGAAATCTTTAACATTCTTGCTAGTTATTTTCTTCATAATTAGAAAAAAAAGAAACCCCAAATCCCCCACAAGATTAGAACTGACCCACCATTATTGACCATGCACAAAACTCATTATGGTAAACTACATTACAACAAAACTATTTTTACCACCATCCCCATTCAGCTTCACCAGTTCACAGTGTGTGGAAATAAAATCAGTTTAAATGTAACAAATGTAATAGTGCTGCTGTTAGAGTCACTGGCAAGTGGTTCATGAGTGAGGAGTCAAAGTGGCCAAGGATCAGGTAAAGATGTTAAGGGCGTTCAGGGCTAAGGATAAGAACTTTCTACTGTCCTGGCCACAGATGAGAGGGAGCAAAGGGGGTCGGCACAAAAGGTGCTGCTGCAGCAGGGGAGGTCAGGAGAGTGGCTGATGTACACAGCTGTGATGGGAAAAGCACTTCCATCAGACGTGGGGCACTGAATATCTAAGGGGTGTTACAGGAAAAATTACAGGATTTCAAATAAAATGTGTAGGTAACTCCCTGCTGTGAGAGTGGGAAGTAGTCAGCTCTCTGCACAGAAAAATGTACAGGAAAAAAAAAAAAAAGAGCAGAATATTTATTTTAGCTACATGCCTGAAATACTGATGAGCCATTCACAGAGAGAAACCAGAGATGCAATAAGGTACAGAATGCCATGGCAGGACATCAGGCAGATAGTCTTGGAAAGAGCTGACCAAGCAGTGGTAACTGCAACTGTGGAAGGTGGTAAAACCAGGTCAGTCCCATCCAGGAGCTAAATAAAATCCCCCACTCAGGGAAGGGGATGAGAGGATGAATTTATAAAGTAATGTCTGGGCAAAAACATCAGCAGGTTTCCAAATAAAATGTTTTTCATGTGAAGTGCAGTGTCAACAGCAGGAACATAAATCCAAGAACATTTAATTTTTTCCAGAAAAAAAAAAGCTGAAAAAGTTGAGGAAGAAAATGTGTTAGGCATAGAAAAGTTTGAAGAGACCAATCAGTAGTGGTAAAAAGTGCAGCAGAGTAACTTTTCAAAGAGCTGTTTCCTTCTTCATTTCTTTATCAATAGATAAGCATTCCCCCTTGCCTCTATCCAGACTAGCAGGGCTATGATACCACATCACATAATTGCAGGTCAGTGGAGGAATAACAAAATTTTCTCCTAACTTAACCAAAGCATTATTTTCAAAGCATGTCAGTATGAATCTACACACAGTCCATTATAATTTGTGCTGTGGCCTCTTCTAGTTAGGGGATGAATCTTTTGGCAACATGGTATTTCCTGACCCTCAGCACACTGTTCTTGCCTTTTTCCCAGGTGAAGGAAGGTGGGAAATCAAAAAAACAACCGATACAGAAGGTTTTTACTGATGGCAAAAGTAACTGGTATGAGTAGGGGAGTCAAGCGAGGAATTTATAGCATGGATTAATCAAGGGAGACCAGAAGAGAGACTTGGGAAAGAAAAGTCTGGTTGCTGACCTTGAGGGTGTGGAAGGTGGTTACAGTCAAGACCTATTTTCTCTCACTGTCACAGCAAGTTTAATCTCAATCATTTATATGATACAGGGTGCAAATAATAATTTCTTCCCATTTAGGATCAGGTTTGGCATTGGAAGAGCTCAATCTCCTTCATCTACTCCTCTAAACTTTCTTTAAACTTTTCTACCTCTTCATCACCACTTGCAACATGAGCAAAGCAATCCTACTCATATCCTTTAGAGTTTCATCTTCACTGAACATTATCACTTGTCCCCAGAGTTCTGCTTTATATCCTATTACATACTACATGGGAATTAACTTAGCAGATGCCAAGCCAATTGCCCAGGGAATTTTAGCAATGTAGTCTTTGAAATTTACTAAGAGTGGAACATGTATTTGCTGCAAAAATAGAATTATGTGGGTTTCTCTAAAAACTGTGGCAGGTTCACAATTTGGTAATGTTCTAGTCTAAACTAGAAGTAACATAAACTCCTAAATATACGAAATATTTATATTACCTTTTGTGAGTGAAAACCGAGAAAACTACACATTCTAAAGACAGCTATATGCCTAAATTCAGGCCTCCTCTGTTCAGAAAATCCTTAAGAGACAAATATCTAACAAATTCTTCAGGAGAATTTGGGAGAGAGATCATACATGTTTCCCTTTATTTTTAAACAAAGAATTTTTGGTATATTCTTGATCTTTTCTCATATTCAAAGGTGGAACAATTATTTACCCTTTTTCTTTGCTTTTTTATGGAACTAGCATGCAAAGCACACTTTTGACTCCATAGAAACAGCATTTTAATGTCAGTCAAATTAATAAAGCCCCAAAATTTACAGGAACCAATTTTAAACAGCAGGGAAGACAGAAGAAGAATGTTCCTGCAAATCAGAAAATAGAAAACAGGCTCCAAGCTTCCTACATTTATTTTTTGAATGGTTTATCATGTCAGCAAAGACCTCCACTTCCTCAAGAGTTAAATCACTTGAACAAGAAGCAGCCTCACTCTCTCCTTTAGAGGCACCTTGACAGGTGGTAACTGCTCATACCCTGAGTAATATTTGGGCAGACAAAAAGCTTACTACAAGTTTCTGGTAAGTGTTTCTTTTTCAAAAAGTCAAAACTAATATGAAGTATTTTATCCCGATATTAACTAATGTAATAAGAACAAAGCAGTGCAGGAAAATAATTAAACCCTTGCCCTATGAGAAGAAAAGTAAGATCATTGCTGATGTTTCTGGGAAACCTCCTACTACTGTAGTGATGGATCCCACCAGTGAACACAGACAAACCTGTAGCTGCAGCTCAAATGTAAACAGATTACATGTGACAGAAATTATGTGAATTCTAGAAAAATATACATGCCAGGCTACAATCCTAAAATAACTAAATATACATCTATTTACCTGTAAAAGTCAGTGAAATAAATAAGAGCAGAATAAATTTTGCATTGAAAAACCCTACAATTAAAAAATTATGTCATTGCTCCAAACCATTAAAAATAAATTAAAACACATTTGTCAATTGTTAATTCAAACTTCAAGAACAGTTGCATTGCTTTTTCTCCTCAAACTGTAGGTATTAGAAAAAGCTTATACACATATGTATAAATAACATGTATGCAAATCAGGCATTTAAAAAAAATGAAATATCAGGAGATCCAGAAGAAAAATTAGTACGACTGTAATGAATATCATTATAATCTACTAGAAAAAACAAACAAACAAACCCCAAACAAACAAAACAAGGAAGACTGTTTTAGTCTCAGTCCTTACTACTCACACAAGTTATACCAAGCTCTCCATGAGCACAGACTAGATAACAATGTCTTGTTTGGGGAAGAATTGAATTCTCAGGCCCAAAAAGTACACTCAAACTAGATTCCAGTGCCACAGAGCTACACACCTCCATGTCAGCCTGTCTCCATCTTTCTCACTGATAAATAAACCCAGATGTTGTGCCAGCAAAGGACACCTTTAGATCCCAAAATCCTTGAAGTGGATGAGGAAGGGTCACCCTCTATCCTACACCCCATGCCAGTGAAGCAGCCCCTGGCACAGTATGCAGAGAACAGGGATGCATGGACAGAAAGCCCTGAGAAAGTCTGCAGATCTCATGCCAGTGAAGCAGCCCCTGGCAGAGAACAGGGATGCATGGACAGAAAGCCCTGAGAAAGTCTACAGAGTTCACTGAATTTTGAATGGCTGAAGTGCTACCAGTCATCAGATTGACTAGCAGAGTCCTACAGAATGCAATACTGAATTTTGAATGGCTGAAGTGCTACCAGTCATCAGATTGGCTAAATGCAGAGATGCTCACGTCCTAGTGTTAGCAACTCACTGGGGGCAACCACAGTTCTGAATGAGATACAGCACTGCCTCAAAAATGCACACCCTTTATTCATTCTCTAGAGCTATCATGTATTTCCAGATAGTGCTTTGAACTTGTATCAGCAAGATCAATAGTGCTGCCTTTTATAGATTGGAGCTCTGCGGCCTCACAGTTACTACTTCTGCATATATGAAAGACTAGCAGGATATAAAGGGATCACATTCAGCTTGATGTGTTAAGACACAAGAAAAAAATCAAACAGGCAGGTCTTTGGCTCCAAATTACTCCAAAGGTCAAGATGAAAACAGAGCACATTACCTGCCATGCCAACTTCTGAGCAGTAGTAATATTTTCTTAGCAGTCTTGATGCCAAACACAAACCCAGCCTGCAACAACGCTAACACTATTGCCAGTAGATCTTCTGACTTTCTAGAGTGACCTGTCAATTTGCTCACCAGTAGATGATTTTTCCTTATCTAGTATTAAACTGGGATTTGTACCTACCAAAATACGTAAGCTTCAAAGGAGCAGAATATTGTTATGGTAGAGACTGCCTACTGCAGCCTGCCTCTCTGCTCTCTGGCTGCCACAGCAACTTCACAGTGGTGGTTCCTACCCCTCCATCTGAGAAGCTTTAGGACTAGAAGGAAGGGGTTTTTCCAGCTTCCAGCTAGAAAAACTGACATTCATTTGCAGCCGGCCTCCTGCTTGCATTGAGGCTGTTAAGTGGAATAATTCAAAAGTCAATACCACTCACCCTGTGTGCCCAAGTACTCTGGTGATGGCCATATTTCACAAATTTTTACTGGAAAAAAAAATGCAGATTTTTTTTCTGAAGTAAAATAGAGAAATAAGGGTGTTGCACAGGGCACTGTGGATCCCTGAGGAGACCCTGAGCTGAGTGCTGGGCAGTGCAGAACAACTCTCCACATAGAGGAGAGCAAGTAAATCCCTCCCTGCCACAAACCCACCTCTTTTTCAGCACTCTGGACACAGTCTAAGGAACGTCCCCACATTCACAGGCGGCAACATAATTCTGAGACTTCACAAGATTTTTGTTTCATCTCAAAGGCCTTTAGGAGTCTATAGATGTGATGGTAAAGGAACAGAAGTAGGATGAAACTTAAAGAGAAAAGGAAACTGCAGCATCACAGCTTATTTTGGACAAGAACAGAATATAGGCAAGTTATGGAGGCATCAACCTAAATGCCACCTTCTTCTTGCCACATTTGATTCACAATTTCATTAAAACCACAAAGCTATTTTTGCAAGAATTCAGAAAAATTCTCCTCAAAAACTAAACTTGATGGGAATTCCAAATACATTTCTCTGTGGCTCAACATGTGATCATAAACTCAGATCAATCACCTTACAGATAATTAACATCAAAATCAACCAAAAAAAAAAGTGTTTCATTTTTATGCCAGCTGCTTCTGGACTGCTTAAGGGCTGCATATGGCCCCAGTTGAGAACATCTCCTCTTTTTGTGTGGTAGACATCCAGTCTCAGACAACCTCAAGTACTGCGGATGTTCTAGCATCTATACAAGTGTGCAACTGACATTATATGGATGATATCCTGGAATACATGATTAATTTTTGTGTATTTTGTCCCTCTTTGAGACAGTATGTTATATAAGCAGCAGTTTCAATGATTCAGGCAGGCAGCTAGAAAGAACAGACCTCAATTGCTTTCTTTTTAAAATGTATACTTGTAAATTAAGAAGCATTTCAAGATTAGGCATCTGTCCAATTCTTTTTATCATTTAGTGTGTTATGCTAATGAGGATGCTGTTTCTTTAATTATATCATTTGAAGAAAAAATTGCATTCAGTCCCTTGATCTTCTTTAAAACCATTCCCATGCTTGATTCCCCCATAGGCTTTTAATCACGCTGCCTCAGTGTGAAACTCTGCATTTGAGCAAAACTCTTCCCAAAACTGGTTCACTGAGAAAGTTTAAATTGTTGTCTCATTGGAGCTATGTCCTCTACCACTTGGCAGCTTTGGGAAGAAGAGGCATAAGATTCAAACTAGCACTAGTTAGAACGAAGAGTAAGGATGGCACTTAAGATACTGTGTATATAACATACTAAATGCCAGGACTTGTTAGACAGGGCTAGTGAGGCAACTGAAGTGAGCTATAAAATAATACCTTTCCATGTAACTTCACAGTAGAATTCAGTAAATCCTATTAACATCAAAGCATGTATCATCAGCTGTTAAACTTCACTATGCAAAATCACCCATGTATGATGTTCATGGGATTTTGTTATTAGTCAAATACTTCACTGTGCCTTTTTTGTCTGTTTTAGTACACACACTACAATAACTAAAGCAAATGTATGTTCCAGTTATGGTATATCCATTTAGAGTTTAACTGAAGTATTTGTTAACATGTTGTGCTTTCATCCTACACTGATAGACTGGATTTTGTTGAAACTAAGAACCAAATTGCACTAACGTCTTGAAGCAAAGTATTTACAAACAAATATTCTGACACCTCATTTATCTGTTTTGCCATAAAATTGGCTTATACATGATTAATTATGAAAAATAAGCACAGCATGCTTTGATGCACTTTTACTTTGAAATCCAGGTCACACTTTGTTTTGAAATTCAGAAAAAACAATATGAATAATATAATTAACATATCAGAAGATTCTTTGCAAGTAACTTTAAGCAAGCTAAACCAGGAGCTTATGAAGTTGTTGCTATTTTGTCATTGCAGACAAATAATTTCTTAACCTTTGTTTATATACTCACTTTAATTGACTAATTCTTCACACTGAAGGATTTTTGGAGTAGGCATCCTCCTACTAAGCCACACAATACTCAATGAAAACAGTGTTCTTTTCCCAAAACATCAACAAGCTAACTCCTGCTCTCTGGACTTGTTTCCAGCTGGGATGCTGCTCCTTAGAAACAAGTCAGTAACAATGTGGTTATAGATGGGAAACCAGAAACTTGAGATGTAGAATCATAGATTCATTTAGGTTGGAAAAGACCCTTAACATCATCAAGTCCAACCATTAGCCCAGCACTGCCAAGTCCAGCACCAAACCATACCCTCAAGTGCCATATCTACACATCTTTTAAATACCTCCAGGGCTGGTTACTCCACCACTTCCCTGGCAGTCTGTCCCAATGCCTGATAACTCTTTCTGGGAAGCAACTTTTCCTCATAGCCAATCCCTTCATGCAAGTTGAGGGCATTTCTCTTGTCCTACTGTTTCTTACCTAGAAAAGCCTGGCTACACCCTCCTTTCAGGCAGTTGTAGAGAACAAGGTTTCCCCTGAGCCTCCTTTT
Source organism: Passer montanus (assembly GCF_014805655.1). Classification (NCBI taxonomy): domain Eukaryota; kingdom Metazoa; phylum Chordata; class Aves; order Passeriformes; family Passeridae; genus Passer; species Passer montanus. Next base: position 2,153,300 of record NW_024368818.1, read on the forward strand.
CTCTAGGCTGAGAAACTCCAGATCTCTTAGCTGCTCACAGGACTTGTGCTCCTGACCCTTCTCCAGCTCCATTTCCATTCTCTGGACATGCTCCAGCACCTCAGCATCCTTGCAGTGAGAGGCCCAGAACTGAGCACAGGATTTGAGGTGCTGCCTCACCAGTGCTGAGTAAGGCTTTCACAACCCACCTGAATACATACAGTGAATCATTCTACAGGTTCTCCACTCATGGCACTTAGTTGTCAAAATACCTTTGTGATGACACATTTCAGTATTATACTGTGCTTTTCTCAGGCATTTGCATTTGATCACCTCAAGTGAACTATCTTCTCTCTGTGCAGACCCTCCCCAAATCTAGATGCAAGAGTCATTTTTGGAATCACAGCAAGATCACACCTTGACCAGCTACTTGCTTCATTTAGTGAGAATTTAATTTCTAGGTGCACGCTGTTTTCACTAAAACATTTACCTGGTTATCGCAGTAACAGCTATTTCTCACAACCTTACTTTCATGACCTTCGCAAGGAATGAGTAAAGGGAAGGTTTATCAGCTTTTGACCTCAACTGCTTTTTAAAGCCAGCCCCAAAGCCAGCTGCAGCACCAGCTCCAGCTCAGGAAGTTTGCCTTGTCTGCACAGCAGCTGAGCAGTGACCACTGGCTTGCAAAAGGCCACATGGGCTGGGAGCTGCCAACTGAAGAGGTCTGACCAGCAAACAAGAGCCTCCCCATGTCAAAACATGGGGCCAAAATACTTGTGATTGGTGTATTGCAGAGCTAGAAATAGAAAGCAATTCTTTCACCATACTGTGGTATTTGAATAGCTTCTCTTTTAAAAGGGCAAACAGTTCATTCCCCTGAAAGCTTGCTTGCAATGGCAATGACTGAGCTTCATTTCAGTAAATATTAGAATTGCCTTTTTCAAAAAGGAAGCTCAATTCTTTTAAAGGTTAAGAAGGTAACAGAAAAAGACCACATGATTAAAAAACCCCAAAACACTAAAAGGCACTGTACTTATTTATGAGAAAAAGGGTGGGAAGATAAAGCCATGGATACCACACGTGCAAGAAGAAAAACAGAATCTGGAGTACTGGCAAATGACAAACAGAGAGAGGCTGAGGTCTGCTAGAAATCTATCAAGTGAGGTTCTTCTCAAGCATGTACCCTCAAAGGTATGAAAAATATTGTCACATTGAATTTTATTCTAGCAGAGAATCTGTTCTGGAAGGACTACTTTAAAAGTGTGGCTTTGGGAAAGTCTGCAAATTTTAGTCATGGCTTAATACAAGTGAGCAGTGAAATCAGCTCCAGCTGATATCATGTTGGACTCCTACTGGATACAGGTAAACATTTTAACCAGAAAATTATGATTCAATACAGGCAAAGGGCAATGTTCTAATTTCTTTTGCAAATGGAAAACAATGTGCAATCTTAACCAGTATCTCATTTATTTGTTTGGATATTTTAGAAAGACCGTTTCTCAAAATTAAAAACAAATCATATGTTAAACTGAGCAGGGCAAAATAGTCACATACAAAAATATAAAAGGACCTGCTAAGGGATGCTTTATCACGTGCCAAAAATAAAAAGGAAAGTCACTGTGCTATAGACATGAAAGGAAGCTTTTATGGTTGAAGAGTCCTGGCTACAGAGAGTGAAAGCAGCAGCGAAGAAATCTGTAAAACAAATGCATAGTACATAACAGATGGGGGAAAGACACTGTTAGCAATGAATACAAATTAACACTGCAGAAATGCAAGCAAACAATAGAAGCAAAAAAACAGTAAAAAACTATGGTGAGGTTTATGGCAATAGGAGCTCCTCCCTAAATGAATAAGAGAATGCCAAACAATGACTTCAATAGCTGGTCATTCCAGACAAAAATTACCAAAAAATTCCGAAAAAGACAAATTTGACAACTACTTCTCTGCATTCAGAAAGATGCAAGATGCCCTATGCACTTGTTACAGTGCTAATGATATCACTATAACTTGAGAGAGCTTTAAAGGGCCCCTCAGTTCAAACCCTGCATTCAAAAGCAGAGGGCAGATGAATCAATAACTTTTAATTCAATGACTCTTTTAAAAGCCATAGGTGCCCTAAAGGTTCCTGGTGACTGGAAAGACTTGCTATCAAAGCAGCATTTACAAGGGTTAAGTGGGATAAGCAAAGCACCTATCAAGTAGTTAGACTGACATCAGTAGTAAGCAACAGCAGGGAAAGATTAGCATGGGACACAATCAATAAGGCATTGAAAGACAGTCACATAATTAACACCAATCAACACAGCTGTATGGAAAACAGGCCTGGTCATGTAAATCTGATCATTTGTATGCAGTGACATCATCATTTGATAATGGTATGTGCTGACAGGACGTATTTCTAGTCCTAAATTCACACTAGGCAGTGATTTAAAATCATGCTATACATAAAATCCTGAATTAAAAGATTCACCATACTAAATCAACACTGCTCATAGCAAGGGAATTTCAAAAGTGACTAGCTAAATGGATAACTACACAGACAATCAACATCCTGGTAATAGAATCCTTGTCAGTCCAGCAGGGGAAAAAAGTGAAGTACAACACTCAGAAGCTCAAAAGAGATACAGGCTGTCTTGGAAGGCAAGGCTCATTATTTACTGAAAAAATTTAATGGTGACATGGTAGATTAAGTACTACTGGCACCCTTTATATCAAGACGTGGTCTCTTTCAGAAAGATGTACTAGATAAAAATCAAAGGACTACTGCTGAAATACTATGAATTCCTCTGACCTCCATAGAGAAGGCAAGAAGAATAGATATTCATGTGGTCCTCTTTGGTCTTTAAATTCATAAACCTGGGAAACAATGACCCAAACATTATTAATCCCTCAGGAATTTAATGTAATAAGTGAATCATACTTAATCCATCAGATACAGGGAAAAGTGTCTTCAGTATCCCTATGTGTTTTCAACCATAATCCAGTGTTAAATTGCCGGATGACTATTAAAATATTATCAAGTCACTTCCCTGAATTTCTGATTTTTTGGCTGAAAGCAACAAAAATCTATTCCTATGCACAAATAGAGAGGTATCAAACTCAAAAAATATCAGTATCAAACTCTTGATCCACACCTCCCCACATAGATCACTCAGACCTGTTCCTAGGAAGTGTTATTAACAGTAACACTACCAGAACAGTATTTTCATGGCATATCAGAAAGCCTTCTAGCAGGCACAGCTGTGACTAACACTAATTTCATGCAATTAGGGTTGTGCTCTTATATGCCCATCATCTTACTAAGCCGTGCTCCGAGATCAGCACAAGAGGTGAAAGTCATGTTACCCCTGCCAAACATTATTTGATTCTGTCTGTTTGAAACAAAGCACAGGGTTTTGAAAATGCGATTCCTGGAAACAACTCTGGAATGGCCAAGAAGACTTTATACTTCCAGTTTTGCAGCAGGCACCAAAATTCCTTCAAGATTTACAACCCCCATGATAAGTAGGCACAGTTACAACCACTTTTAAACCAGTGTCGTTTGTAAAAATTGAAATGCATTTAAAAATATTTCTATACAGTCTTTGCATCACTCAGTGTCCTGCAATGTCCTCAAAGAGAAGATGTGCACTGCACTGGGCATTCTTTTCTTTCACGGGACAGCACACAGGGCTGGAGCATCACAAGCCACCTGTGAGCCCACAAGCACAAGATTCCTCCTCTTTGGTGTTTAGCCAGCTGACTGCTGCAGGATGTATGTGCCACCCAGAAGACAGTGTCACTCCAGCTCAATCACTTATTTCACAGCCATAATCACAGTATTTGTGACTGAGTGTGACTGTCACCAGAGAAACTGTTTTTGACTTTGGGTCTCCCCAGTGGAAAGAGCAACGCTTACGCCATGCTGATGTCTGAACTTGTCCAGCCAAGCTGTTTTATATCACTTGAGGGACAGGATGATGCCTGGCCACAGGAGATGCCTACACAGAGGCTTCAGCAGGCATTGTTATTGCTCACCATGAACACAGCCTTGTGCCACTACAGCACAGTTTTACCAGGATCTATGTCACAGTTATCTCCCCACTGTGACAAAGTTATGCCTTCCCAAGCATGAAAGACTATCCTCAAATATTGTTATAATGCCTCAAAAAGTAACAGGATTTAGTTTAGATATAATACATTGGTTTAGATAGTCTTATTTTCAGTGTATACTATGCCTCGCAAACAAAGCAAAAACATCAGGAAAGCAAAGGTCTATCTGTTCGATAATTTCCCACAGTAAAAAAGCCTCATGGTCTGCTTTGAAATCACCTTTATCTCTACTTCTTACACAATCATTAAATGGAATTTTCATTGGATAAAATAGTACTATTCTAAAAGAATCAAGGCCTTCTTGAAAGTTATTTGGTGGCAAACACATTTAAAAGATGAAATCAGACAATAATACAGAAGACAAGCTTACCCAAAATGCTGGAAAAACAAGTTTTTCTTCCATTGGTGATAGTTTGCCTTAGAAGACAGTCCAAGGGGGAAACCTTTAAAAAAAGTTTAAAAAAAAAAAAGGAAAGAAAAAACAAAACCAAAACAAAAGACTAATTAGAACTAGAGTAGGTAACAAGGGCATACACCGTCAAATCTTCTGTAAACACAGTGCTCAAGATTAAACATCCTGCTCTTCTGATTAGGATCCTGTCCAAGTTTCCTGGCATTAGCTCACAGATAAGCTGATCTGCCTTAGCACTGACTGAAGTGAAGCAATGCACCTACTCTTAAAAGGGGAAGAGGATATAAAACCTTTGTGAAACAAACTCCATATTTTCTGTTCCTCTTCCTCTGGAATATCTTTAGAGTAAGTCAACACTCAAGTCAAATTTAGGTACAGAAACTGAAGGGGAAGCACAGATTACACCCAGTCAGGTTTTCATGTAGTTACAGAGATCATTGTTTTAAAGACACTCTGTGCTACTTGACACCCTGTCCCCTTGCCACATTTTGGTATGGGATATGGGTATATTTGGATATTGGTGACGTGGTGTTGCTCAGGGAAATTTAGCTGCATTTGCTTGTGATGAGATCATCCAGAAAAAGCATGGAGGGAAAGAAGAAAAACAAGAAAGGGTGAGGAAGATCATCCGGAAAGCTTAGAGAAGGAGCTTCTCACAGAAGTCAGGAAAAGATTGCAATCAGAAAAACTAAACATTGTGAATCAGAGAATGTGAGTTATGTCAAAAAACAACAGGTCAAGGCAGAGAAGGGAAGAAAGCCACTCCTGAGATTTCACAAGCAGTCAGGAGATCTGCTTTTACCAGTGGTAAAAAAAGGCTGAAGCCAGACTGCTGAGATTCAGAGATGAAACAAGAACAGGCTCTCTCAGGTAGCACTAACCAGATTAAAAAGATAATAAAAGGAGGTGAAAAACATTTTGGGTTTGGATTTTAGAGAGGAAAAATATATATGCAATTTTTTAAAATTATGTCAGTGATGTGCATTTATATATATTATGATGGGAAACAGACAGGGGATATTAAAGTGAAGAATTAAGACATATGAGTGCATGGAAGACTAGAATGAGGGATCTTACTGTGGGACATGCAGAGCAGGTGGAATTTAGGTGAGACCTGACAGTACAAGAGAGAAAAGGGAAGAGAGAGAGAAAGGATGGGGAAGGAGAGGCAAGGGAGGAAGGGGAGATCATGACAGTCTTTTTTTCCTTGTCATGAAGACCAAGTGGAGAAAAGTTAGATGAAAATCTTGGAAAATATTAGAAGATGTAAGATATAAATGGCATTTTAGGAAACCGATTCAATCAAATAATCTTTCAAAATGTTTTGTTCACATACAACTGGTATGGTAACCACTTAGGATTTTCACATCAATGTGGTAAAATACCAAATCCAAAATAACTCTCAGCCGAGCATGCAGTAATGGCTATGAAATCTGTATTTTAGTATGAAATTCCAGGTACACTTTACCTTTCCCCCCCCATCTTCCATTCCCCAACAATGCAGGTTGCTTCTTTTCAAATAACTCAGTTAAATTAAGTTATGTGTTCAGCCTCATTAGCCACCATCTCCATTCCCCTGCAGTTTTAATTAGATAGGTCTCTTTGTGCACAGCTACCTCAATCCTTCCCCCCAAACAATCCAACAATGTTGCTTCTTTCACATCATCATTCTTCAAATGCTCCCTATTACAACAGAGGCAGCCCAGGTGATCAGGGCAGTGCAGAGCCATGGAGATGGCGAGGCAGGATCTGTACCCAGCAGTACACACACACTCCTTGGGCAGGGCTGAGCTGCCCTTCCACACTGTTTCACCCATTTTAAATAAGAAAATTTAATTAATGACAATTAATGACAGAAGGGTCAGACCCTCTGCATAGACACCAAGACCCAAACTTTTCCCAGCAGCCTCATTTCTGCTCCATGAGCCATCCAACACCCCCACACCCACCCCATGAAATCACAGAGCAGGAGCAAGGGCCCTACACCCCACCAAAGCTGGGGGGGTCACAGGTGTCCCCTGACCTCAGAATGATACCTGGCTGCAGGTCTTCCCCCACAGCACCCACCCTGGCAAGCCCAGCACATCCCTCAAGGCATCAAGACATGGCACCATCCCAGAGACAGAAGAAAGCCTCACAAGGACCTGCTCCAAAGGTCTGACCTAGCTTTAGGGTTTTTTAGGGGTTTTTTTAAACTATCACAGGAAAAAAGGTACCAAAGCCATAAGATGAACAGTTTTCAGCTGGAAATTGAGGTAAATGCTAATGTTTCAGGAAAAAAAAAATTGAAGTGGCAAAGGATCAGGTCTACTCGTGAGAGGCAAGGCAGGACTTTTTAAGGGCAGAGCTCCTGCTTCAACCTCTATTTGCAATCTTTTAGAAGAAAGAGTGTAAATGCAGCAAATATGGTTGGCAGAATACCCCTCAGAGCAAAGAACGTCTGCTCCATGGCTGTCCTGCAGCCCCAGAGGAGAGCCTGGGGAGCTCAGCACCACTCCCAGACTATTCCTGGCTGCCCAGGGTCAGCAGTGGCACAGCAGGGATTAAAGCAACTTAGATTTGTTATGTAAGGGACATGTTGCTCATGGCTTCTCTCAAATCCCAAAGATGTTGCTATTATGTAATAGGAGCAATCAAACAGGGCAGCTTTTCTGTGATTTGATTTTTTAAAAGTGCTGAGCAGCTGAAAATGAACAGTGGGATTCTGTCAGACTCAGTGTTATGTTTTCCACTCTAAATCCAAGTTTAACCTTAAAAATGCTGCAGCTTATAGGGACAATGACTCAGCTCTCACTCCACTCTAGATACAGAAAAGTAAAAGAAAGCCAACTTCATCCACCTCCCCACCAGGTGAAGAGCACGGCTTTTACCTTCTGAACCAAGCCCGAGGGCTTTCGTTGCTTCAGCATCAGTATCTTGCTGGGTCTACCGACATTTAAGGATTATTCATATGAATAAAGGCTGTGGACCTGGCTCTGAACTTTGCTGCTTGGATTGGATGGTGGCTGTGAGCCACCCTGACACTTGGGCTTTCATCAATGAAAAATGCAAGTTCATTTGCCAAAGCCTCAAGAGTTTATCTTCCTAGATTATTACTGTAACAATTTTGATGGTAATGCACACAATTTTGCATTATACATCTATGCATACACATATTACTTAAAAAAGCATGCATATCAATGCAACAAATTCCATTGTTTCTGTAAATCACTTTGGGGGCATGCTCCAGCAACATGAAGGATGGATAAATGCATATGTTCCAGGGAGTGCCAGTTGAAAATTTGAACAAAATTTGATCAAAATTTGATCAATTTACTGTCATATCAAGATTAGCACTTCAGCCAGTCTGGTTTTATTTTAGATTTACTAATTTCCAGCTTACAAACAATGCCCAAAGATTTTTTACCTTTTTTACCCCTAATATTTTCTTAGTTTGTGATCTAAAAAGGAGAAAAGCACTCTTTTGATGTAGAGCTGGTTTCCTATCTGTTCTCCTAGCCTCTCAAGCTTCTAGCACACTGAAGAAACAATCCAGTTCCAGTGCTCATACTAAATACTTGTTGTGATCCTTTTAGCATTAAACCCCAAACAACCTATTCAGATTGTGATGGTGATACAGCAAACCCGTCCTAAGCACTTGTACCTGGTCTGACCCTTCTAGTCTGATTCAGGCAGCTGTTTGATTCCACCAAAGCTCAGCTGTGAACTGTTTTCAGAGGCTGTGTTACTGTTCCTTCCTTTTTAAAGCCTCACCATTATATCACACCAAGAGCAAAACAACTTTGCAGCAGCAGCAACAGAAGGACCTAAAATCCCCATGATCTGCTAGACCAGAAGGAACAAATTCATCCTCAGAGCATGAGTCTGCTGAGGTCTTACACGGTCAAGTGTAATTTACTTTTAAATTTCTTATCTGTGCCCAGCATCCTGTCTGTGCATTCCTCCCAGCATTCTGGCATGAGCAAACTGCATCAAGGTCAGAAGTACTTAATACAAAACTTTATATTTTTCTCCCATCACGATCTAATTCTTGTCCAGTAACACTAACATACTGTGGAGCACAGAAACACATTACTTGGGTAATGGTCCCTCTGAATTTTTCTGGCAGGATAAATTTGAGAATTATTGTGAGACCTGCCTCAGACTGAAATCACAGGTGGCTTGAAAGGTTGTTGTTCCTTGTGTCCTCTGTGAAACTTGGCAGAGAAAACAGGCCAGAGGGCAAAAGCACTATCAGAGCATCTCTATTTGAGCTACCCTTGCCTGCCAGACTGGCTCTTTGACATCCCTAGTATTTTACCATACCATAGAGCACCCCATGGGGATAAACATGGAAGCCAACTCATTTAGGAGAAGCAATCAAATAGCTAAAATTCAAAAAGTAAAATTTAATAGAGAAATTAATTTGCCCAGCATCTGTTTTAGAGGCTTGTTTACTTTTTAGCTATGATTTCAAAGGGAAGTCATTCTCCTGTAAATGCTTGGTGATTGTGCCCAAGAAGTGAGACTCACAGCTGTGCAAAGAAGAACAAGTTATATCTTTCTTCCAACTTTGCATCCCATGCAGCAGCTGTTTCAAAGCAGCTTATAGCCTTCAGGTTATATAAGGAGCAGCAACCTGTATTACACCAACATCAGAATTAAGAATCACAGCTGCAGACCAGGAGGGGAACCCAGGAAAATTTTGATTGTTTTTGCTAGTTCTGTGGATTGCATAAAATCACTGATCTGCAGGTTATGTCACTAACAGCAAAAGCCTGGTAGCTGCTGCTACACCAGATGCTTCTGAGGATTAAGCCATTTTCAGAGACGTTTGATATTGAGACCTCTGCTGGAACAAAACAGACTTCACCATCCACAGTCCGCAAATGCTCTGCAAGAGTGAGCCAGCACATTCCTCCCAGCTTTTGGAGAAAAGGCTAAGGCATGGTCTTAAACCAAAATTACCATATTTATAGAGGAACAAAACTTTTATTTCCTCACCTTCCAGCCAATGCACCATTGGTGCACTATATGCTACGCCACACTACATCACAAAAGTGACATTAACTTTTCCTTGAGCAGAAAACAGTTCCTGCACTAAAATGTGAAGATTCACTATCCCAGGAGTTTAGGAACTCTTTGCCTGACTGTCAGCTTTGTAGCCTCTTAATTTAAAAAGAAAAGACAAATCCTTTAAGAAATTACCAAGGTAACTGCTTAAATAAAGTCTTTTAAAAAGCAAGGTCTAGCACACAAGTCTTTGAGGAGAGCTGAGGGAGCTGGGGTTGATTAGCATGGGGAAAATAGTCTTGGGGGACATTATACGTTTCTACAACTGCCTGGGAAAAGGGTTGTAATGAGGTGAGCGTGAGCCTTTCCTCATGGGTCATAAGCAACAGAACAAGAGGAAATTGCCTCAGATTGTGACAAGGGAGGTTTAGGTTGGATATTAGAAAAAATTTCTTCACTGAAATAGTTGTTAAGCACTGGAACAGGCTGTCCAAGAAAGTGGAGTCACCATAGGTGGAGGTATTTAGAAGATATGTAGATGTGGTACTTGGAGACGTGGTAGATTGGCAGTGCTGGATTAACAGCCGGACTGTTTTTCAAATGCTTTCAATAGTTTACATTTATATCTCTTGGCTGCAAAATAATGACCTGGTTCTCTGTCATAACAGAGTAACACAAGACAGAGCTTTAATTGGTATAAATCACTTGGTTGTCACGTTACAGCAAATTATAGCAGCTAACCATTTCTCCACTTGCTTAGCACCCTACTCACCCTTATTAAGGAAGTTTTTCTTATGAAATCATTGACAGAGGCCAGTCAGGTGGTTCCAGTATCTTTCTGGTCACCTTAGATGAAGCATTGGATCTCATCCTCTTTCCAGTTCCCCACTGGAAAACCCAGAATAGCAAGATGATACCATATAACAGCAGTGGGCAGAACAACAACCAAATCAGGTTTCCAGAGAGTACAGCATCAAATGCATACCCAGCAACAGAAAGTGACAGCATTCCCAGCCACACAAGGATGCTAGTTATACCAGGATATGCCAGAGTAAGTTATACCAAAATCCCTCTGAATTATTTTCCTAAAGAAAAACTGTTTCAACAGGTTTGAGTTTGCAGTAAAAAGTTCAGGTACAGAGCAAACTACCATACACTGAAGTTTTGCTCTCCTTTTCTACTTTCTTTTTAATTTCAGCTACTTATGACTTTAACAAAACTGACTGCAGGAGGTTTGGTAATAGTTGCATTTAAACAACGTCAGTATAATTATAAATAACTTCTGATAAAATGCAGTACTTGTCTAGGGAAAGCATTTGCTAAATCAGCTGTGTCTCAATAGTCTTTTTAGCAAGCCTCAGCATCCAGACAGAGGAGTAGAAAAAGAGATCCTCTTGCACTTCTTGCTGCTGGGATTTCAGCAAATACCTTCATCCAGATGTCCGTCATTATGCCTAGATCTTTTCTCCTGCAGAGCCTTCAATCAAATATTAAACCAACCACTGTGTATGAGTCTCTACTGTATTGTGCTTCACTTTATCTGCCATTATATGGCTTTCCAGAGAGCACATATTTAACTGGAGTTGGCTGTAATTCTGTCCTATGCTGATTTCTGATACTTCCTGAATGAACTTAAGAAACAGAGAACACACACTGAAAACTGAAAATCTTTGTTTTCCTAACTTAAGAGAGAGGACTAATCCTCACCGGTTACCAGCTTCCCTGCACAGGCCTGATGTGCTTTACAGCTGTGAAAGATGCACTTCTGCTGTTAGCTCTCCTCTCCTATCTTCCCAAATGCCTAGCATTGCTTACTGTAACATAAGTGTATTGATAACATAAGTGCATTTTGCATAAAAATGTACACTCCAGAAATTAAGGCCATTAGTTTAAAGTTGCTTTCTTGACTGTTATAGTTGCTATCACTAAAACAAAAGATAACACCCCAGAAAATTTTATCAAGAAAAAGCTTTGCAGTAAAAAAAAAAAAAAAAAAAAAAAATTAAACTACTTATCTGGCCAAACCCTACACTTGCCATTTGTTCGATCAGTAGCCAAATATCCACTTCTGTCCTTAAAGAGCCAAATATACAGAAATATGGTACCATATTAAAAGCTACTGAAAGTAAACCACATGGACACAGCCTTGCAAACATTTTCCTCAGTGCCTCTGTCCCATCCCACCATCCCTCCCCTCCCCACACCCCACCCATTCCCAGGTTCCCAGCAATTTCCAAACTCACAGTGCAGCACTGAAAGAATTACTTACAGAATCCCCCTTTTGTACCTAAAAATAGAGCTGATTCTCCAGAAATGAAGGTGAGGCTAAGCACCATGGAATGAGAAGTTAACCCTCATTTGCACACACGTAGCTCTCTCCTACCGCTCTCTGGCAGCACAGGCTGCGCTGCTCTCCACAACAGATTGCATAAATAGGAGACAAGTAGCTGGGTATATTTAATTGCATTGCAAACAGACAGACCCAGTAAAGGGTTTATGTAGCATGGGATACAGAAAAGCCCACAACCCTGCTTGAAATTGGGGATGAGAAACGATAAAACCCACAAACACTGCACTGGATGTAGGGAGCATAAAACAATCCCTCTATGAAATCACACACGAACCAAAACAAAGCATTTATGCATCACATTACAGCCAGCTCATCGGCTGCCAAGTGCCTCCTTAATGCAGTCATCCGTTGCAAAGTTAACCTGCATGCAAACACTTGACAGGCAAATGATTTTGCTACCGATGCCTTAGTATAAGCAAATATTTCTAACGCTTGACCCGCAGAGAGATGTTTATATTTTTTTATTTTTTTTTTTACCGTTGCAGGTTTTAATGCGATGATAAATGCCAAGGTTCCCGCTGGCTTACTCTTTTCATGTTTAGCTCAATGAGGATCATTGGCTCCTAGCAGAGGTACCTGTAGGGAGCTGGCACCGGCTGGTGCGAAGGCACACAAGCCCCCTCTGCGCTGCTACCTTCGGGAGGCAGCGATGGGCACCGGGGAGAAAGAAGCAGGGCAAAGACAGAGAGGGAGATAAAGCGGAGAGGAAAAGAGTACCCGTACTCATTTAAACAGAGCTGGAAACGACCGATCTAGATGAACAGTTCTTCAAGCAGTGGCATTTTACTTGAGTAGGAAGACCTGGATTCGCTACGCTGTCTTCCACACATTTAGCTTTCCCTCTTAGAAAATCGCTGCTTTTGATTCATAGTAGCTGCTTTACCTTCCATCATCTTTCGGAAAAATAAGGGGATGCTGTTAGATGCCACGGACGGGGCTGAGTGTAATAGCAGCACTTCAGCCCTGCGCGCCCGTGGGCTGCCGGCAAGCTTGGCACTTCCCTGAGCCCTCCGCTGGCCCGTGCCGAAGGCTCGGCCGTGTCCCGGGGTCCCCAGCCCTCCCGGGACCCTGTTTCCCTAGGCACTGTCGCCCCGCTGGCAATTCCGATCCGCGCACGGGCAGCGAAGCCCGCTCGAGCCAGTCCGGTTATGGGCATCCCCAGAACTTTTGTCTGAATGGATTTCATCACCAACATCATCCACCCTGATAAGCTGCGCTTGCTCCCCCATCTCCTGCCCGCACCAGGGGTACAGGAGCAGCCGCCGCCCCCCTCCCGCAGAGGAGCCATCCCCATCTCCTGGAGCTTTCGCCCGTGTCCCGGGGACGGCGAGCATGGAGCAGCCCCAGCCGCGGGGCGATGCGGGGCAGGGAGGGGCGCACGCCCAGGAGGCGGCAGCGGAGCCGGCGCTGCCCGCGGGATGCGCGGCGCTCACCTGCCTCGGTGCCGGTGCCGGTGCCGGTGCCGGTGCGGGCCCCGCTTTTATAGCGGGAGCCGCCGCCCGGCAGCGCCCTCTGCGGGCCCGCACCGCGGCACCGAGACAGCGCCCGCCCGCCCGCACGGCTCCGGGGAGCTAATGCCGCCCCCCGGCTGGTTCTGCTTTCCAGGTTAGCGCCCTGGAAGCACGTACGTGGTTGTTAGTAGGTTATCGAATGGGTTTTTGGTTTTTTATTTTTGGGGGTAGGGGAGGGAAATGTTTAGGTAATAGTGCCTCCGATGGCATCAGGCAGGAACGGGACTTGCTCGTGGCATGGCTTTTCTGCGCCTTGCCTGGCTGCCCTCCAGTTCTCCCTGGCTCCGAGTTAATCTCTCTTTCACTTTACAACGAGCAAGATAATAGAAAAACAAATAAATACATACGCGAGCAGAGACACAAATTTCAGCAAAACTTGTAACTCGAAGGGTAATATCCATCACTTTTGCTATGCTTAAACTGCAGCCCAAGGGTTTTACTCCCGTAGCAAAGAGAGCTCTGTGGTACCGGCAGAGGATCTTTATTGTGCGTTTACAGCCTTATCTACACCTACAGCCCGTGCTACAGCTCTCTCTGTGGGCATTGTGACATTCCCGGTGAGCTAGCGCTCATTGTTTCAATCAGCTGTTAAAATCGGCAGCAGGCACGAGATCAGATGGGAGTTTTATGATCTGTGTCTAATGCTGGGCAACTCAATTAATTTTTATGAAGTCCTCTGGGCAAATGCATGAGGATCTGTTCAGGAGGGGGTGATGAAGGGATTCCTGCTTTGCGAGGTCAGCCAGATGATGCACAGCATCCTCCTGTCTGGGAACCCCCGCAGTGATGCCTGGAGACACCAGGAGAACAGCCAGGAGCCAGAGGCCATGAGACAGAGAGTGCCCGGGAGTCTAGGGAGACGTGGGAAGAAATGTCCATTATCTGCACCCCAGTGCCAGCCTGGCCCTTTGGCAGTTGGGATTCAGGACAGCATTGAGGAAAGGCTTCGCTTTTCCGGTGCCTGCCTGGTCAGGCTGGTGTTACAGCCTCACACGGCAGGACAGTCACTGTCACAGGATATATCCTTATTTCCCAGGCACACAATAACTTCCTTATTTCTGCCTGCGCTCAAACACACTGTGCTTGCATCTGTCTGCAATCTGAAGTGCCAAGTACCATCCCTGTGGCACCATAAGGGTGTCTCTTATCCTTAAAGGACCTTCCTTTAAGGTTTGTCTTCCTCCTGAATAAAGCTGTGTTCCTCCCCCACACCCAGCCACACCACACTGGACTAAATGCTACGCTTCAGCTACAAAGACAATGAAGATAAAGGATATCAGCTGGTAAAGTCACTGAGAGCCTCTCTCTGGCCGGGACAAAGGAGGACAAACCCTGACAAACCAGGCACTGGCTGGTTTATCTGTGGTGGTTTAGGACATGAACCCTCCTGCCTCCCAGCAAAGCAGGCAGGACAGGACACATGGCTGCACCTCTGCTCACAATCAGAATATTATTTATGTTCAAGCCCTGAGCTTATCTATGGCTAAAATAAAGAGAGGGGATTCTGAGGAAGTGGATGAAGCCATCCTGCACCTCAGCCACTGATTTTCAGGAAGCAGCTGTGCCATTTGTCTTGTCCAAAGGCATTACCATGAAGCCATTGATGAGAGGGAATTAGCAAGGTTTCACTGCCCTCTTTTACATCAGTATTTGAAAAGACCCACTGCCTCTACTAAAGGACAAAAACAGAGACAGTCCAAATTTATTCAAAATATTAATCAGCCTGAAACGATCTATTATGGAAAAAAAACCCAGATACATGCCAGCATCAAGTTTCTTCCCTCAATCATCTTTGCAAACAATCATTGCTCCCTTCCTTTGACTTCTGATCATGGAACTATTGCACTCTAAAAGATAATTCATGCTGTTATCACACCTAATTAAAAGCTACTTAGCTGTAGAATGTGGGCCTCACTTTATTTTTAGATTCTGTGCAGAACTGAAATTATCTGCTGTAGACAATTCACATAAACTTGTTTTTCTTCAACATTTGGAAGAGAGAACTTTAGTCTATACAAATGTTCAATGAAAGATTTCTTATGCAGCTCCAACAAGCAGAAGGCACAACAAAAGAATAGTTGTTTATGCTGCAAAGAGTAAAAGAAAATTATGAGAAACTGAAGAGTGGATGGCTTTTATAAATGCAGGCAGAGCAGTTTCAAGCTGAACCCACTGTGTCAATGCATTTAGGAACAAGCTGCTGCAGCTACAGAGAGGTGGCAGAATAGCCTCACACATAAAGGTGGAAAGAGAAGGCAGAGTGGAGGCCCTGGCCCAGGGCAGGGACAGCCTGCCTTGGAGCACACCAGACTGGCTGTGCTCCAGGTGTTCCATGATGGAACTGGGGAATGGCATAACCACATGCCTTGGCCAAGGCCTCCGGGTCTTCCCTCCCTGTCGTTAAGAGCATGGAGAGTTGGCACACTGGAGGAACCTCTTGCTGCACATCCAGGCTTCATCCCTGGTGTTTAAACAGGCACCAGGACACCTCAGTGGCTCTGATTGTACTGGCAGACACAGTAGGACCAGGGAACTGGCTGGATTGGTGATCATCCCTGCTGATTAATTGTAAGTGTGCTGCATGGCCAGTGCCATGTAGCCTGGGCACAGCTGGAGGGTGGCATGCAGGAGGGATTGTCTCCAGCAAGGAGCAGAGTTGGGACTGCAGTGCTTCCTATTTCCTTCACCCTACACAGTCTGCCAGCTCTGTCACAGGAGGCTTTTCAGCCACAAACTTCCCTCCAAGTTATGCAATCCACACCCTGTTTCATGCAATAAAACATCATTCCTGTGAGCTGCTGCACAGCTTTACATTTGCTCAGGCAGCATAGGTTGGGAAGGAAAAAAAAAAAAAAAAGAAACATCTCTGCATTAATACCAATGTCTTGGGGCCACAGGGGCACCAGATGGGAGCCTAGGATCAAGCACTGTGCAGCATGGATATAGCCAGTCTGTGCCCCTGGCAGCACTTAGTGATAAATACAAAGCCGGGGATGCCAGAAAGCTGCATAAGGCTCATTTCTCTCCAGAAATAAGCAAGAGACACAATCAGTGTTCAGCTTTGCAGATTATCTGGGAATGATGAAAGTCAGAGGGAAAAATAGCCTCCCCTCCTATGCTCAGATAAAGCTGCAAAAGCTGCAACATCATATTAAAGGCTATTAGCTCCAGAAGATTTTTAAAAGGTTTTTGTACCAGGGAGGATACATAACGAAGGGTCCACAGAGAAGCTCCTGGGCTGCAAGCACTGCTGAGGGTACAGGAAAAGGGACTGGAGCTGCAGCCTAGGGGCACAGATAGGCAGTTCCCTGGTGCCCAGCTCTGACTGGGTAAGATGCATAAGCTGCTGTCTCCCGGGGGAACTTTTCCTTAGCCTTCCAGGTCTGACCTGCACACAGTTTATGAGCAAAATTATTGCAGGTGAAAGTGTGATTTTTATATATTCTTTTCGGTTGTGGGGTGGGGTTTTTTTTGTTGTTGTTGCTATTTTTCATTTGTTTTTGGTTTGGGGTTTTTTTTTCTCTGTATTTTTAATGTAGGTGATTACTGTAGTCCTAGCAGCTATTTTTATTTAAATGCCACCTTAAACTTCAGTTACACCGGGTAAAACTCGAGTGCTGACATACTTGTCCCAGTCTGAGGCTATCTGATACTAACTTACATATCTTCTTGTTTTGAATAGCTGTAACAACACAGGCACTTTTCCATTAACACAAGCAGTGACTGGGTCACTTAAACAGTTATCAGTGTAGTTAAAGTGGGACAACTCTTGTGTCCCAGTAAACACTGAGAAGCTGGCTCTGTCTATGACTGCTGCTCTTCTCATCAGACTGGCTTGACACAGCCTCCCAAAGAAACCTGTGCTGTGAAGGTGTAGGGGAGCTCTATGTAAATTACAGCTAAACCATCTTATTCTCTCATCTGTGGATGCTGGCTGGCTAATTTAATAAGAAATAAATGGCTGCAGTCAGGGCAAATCTATCATGAAAAGCAAACAGTCTTGCCCAGGAAAATATCAAGTTAATCTATGAAGCTGACTTTTCCTTCATTTAAATTATGAGGACTGTCTTCTATACTCAAGTCACTGGTGACTGAAAATCCTCCAAAAACATTGCATTAGGCATGCTAACAGCAATAACCTGCTTATTTTTGAGTAGAGTACAACCAATTGGTTAAGATGACTTCAAATACTCTTCAAATGGCTGGATTATTTTAAGCCATAAATTCAAAATCTTCTGGGATCACAATAGTTGCTTCTCTGAGCTGTGTTACTGCTTGATAACAGCAGTGAAACACTGCAGACAGATGATAAAGCAGTTTGATGTGAGCTCTTATGAATGACACCGTGGAAGAGATCTGTCCCATGAGACCTGAGGAATCCCAACCATGAAGAAGAGTAATTGCGGTCAGATAAAAATGGCAGCTTGCATAGCACATCAGCTTGCTATCTGAATAAATATAATTGAGCACATTTACATGGACCAAGGAGACTTTCCATGTGCATAATTTCTAATCATCATGAGAAAAGACTGCACGATTTCAGTAATATTTATACAGTAATATTTGAACATAATATTTATTTTATATTAAAATATTTCATTGTTATAATACAGTAATATTTATACAGTAATATTCAAAAATATATTCCTAATTTTTATTATCCTTTTTATTTTTTCCCCCCAGTTTGTGCTGAAGAAACATTACAGTTGAGAAAAGCTCAGCTGTTGGGGCAGCCCAAGCAGTGCGACTCTCTGTAGATGATGGATTTCCATGGATTTATGCAGCTGCATGTATGGATATGCATACACATACCTATATGCAACTGCACATACACAGTCAGCAGTCTATTTGCAGATTGCCTGCATCTACTGCCTTTTGAGCCACAAAATTCAAGAGTTCCTAGATCCAAACAGTTCGTGTTCAATAGCAGCACTCAAGACAACAGGATGGTCACATTTCGGAAGAACCACCTCCCTTCAATTCCTCTGCCAAAAGGTGGCATTTAGAGACTGTCAGAGTTCAGAACAGGAAAACAAGGAACTTCAGTGTTAAGCCTGGACTGGGCTTTGGTGGCTGCTTACACACATTGGGCTGCTGCCATCAGGGGACAGACTGCACACAAGCTGTACCTTACTGACCATGGGTGGGGAGGTCTGATTCTCCAGTCCTTTCCCTCACCTCAGTCCCAGCTTGCTTCCTCATTTCCCCAGCCCTGCTGGTTGCTGAGCCCACACCAGAGCCAATTCATTTCATGAACCCTGCTCAAACCACTCCAGCTGCCATCACACAGCAGGGCTGCATTCCTGCTCTCCTCATAGTGGTCTCAGCACTTGCTGGAGCTGCTCTGCACCACCCCAGCACTGCAAAAAACTAACGGGACAACAAAGGTCTTCTCCTGAGTTTGCAATTGAACTGCAGCAGCAGCAGGGCTGCAGCACAGCACTGGGGATGGAGGGCAGGAGGCAAGACCCTTGGAGTCAGCACTGGGACAGGCTGAGGGCTGATTTGGCAACACAGCCAGTCTGGTTTAAGGTGGTTCATTTTCTGCCAGGTTGACAACTGACTGGCAGAAAATGGGGGAAAAAAGTAAGAAAACTGCCTCACAAAGGAATTCAGTGAGCGTCAGCATTGGTACATGAGGTGGAGTGGGGAGAGCAGGAAAGGGTAAGGGGAAAGGAGAACGTGGAGGGAAGAGAAGGATTTCAGTTTTTGTCAGAGCTGGTTAGATTGACTCAGTGTATCATGTGGCTCTGCTCATTAAAATGCAGCTGGTCACCCACAAAACTTTCCCTACACAAAGGAGGCTGGGCCCTTGTTCCTTCTGTACATGACTGGAGGAATGCCATGGAAAGGAGTAGGTGGAGGGAAGGATGGCCAGTGGGAGTCTCAGTTGTGAAATCACAGCCTGAGTCTTAAAATTCTGCCCTCACACTAGGCTGCCTTAGGGAATAGAGGTCCAAATTTTTTAATTTCCAGAAAATTGTTTTAGGAAAAAAGCTCTCAATGCAATAAGTGGTTGGACTTTCACAAATAGTCAGCAGAATGGGCTGCAGGCGGTGGCATGCAACAGTCCTGACCAATGGTCAGATTGCATGGCAGCCACACTGCCCCTTCAGCCACCCAAGAACACACAGAAACAAAGGGCAGAAAGAGAGGA
Source organism: Passer montanus (assembly GCF_014805655.1). NCBI lineage: Eukaryota > Metazoa > Chordata > Aves > Passeriformes > Passeridae > Passer > Passer montanus. Next base: position 2,172,796 of record NW_024368818.1, read on the forward strand.
CATGTCATGGAGTCATCCTGTATGATCAGCAGAGGAACAGGGAGCAACTACCTGTGCAGGAAGCAGAGATACACCCTGTCCAGAAAGCGTGGGTAGGGAGAAGGACCTGCACCTAAATTTAGGAGCATAGTAAAGTGAAGTTATTGACATTCATGCAGCCAGCTCTCCTCTGGCAGCCCAGAAGCACTCATTTGTCCGCGTAACTAACATCACATCTGTATCCTTCACCTCAAAGATCCACAGTGATCATTCAAGCCCCTGCTCTATCAACCATCCTCATTACTGTGTTCTCCATCCTTTACCTTGATTGACTTCTGATTCATCTGAGGAGGAGGGAGAGGAGGAGGAAGATCTGACTATTAAAAAGCAGCAGCAAGAATCCTCTCAAAAATTTTACATCAAATGTTCAGCTTGGCTGGTAAAGTGACTGAATTCACTGGATAATGAACCAAATTTCCCTCAGAATTAATGAAAGAGAGGAGAATGTGCCAGGGACATAAGAAATGCACCTTACATACACAAGAACAGAGTAATATTATGTGGAGGATGAAGATGCAGGAGCAGGGTTGTCCAGATCATCACCTGAGGAGGACACAAGCAATCCACTCTCCTGGCTACTTTATCCATGAGAATGAACACCCAGCATCTTTTACTGTGAGTGTTTTTGATGCCTCTTTCTGAGGCACATTCAGCATCATCTTCCTCAGATGAATCAAGATCAGTCAAGTCAATGCAGCGTGAAGGGCAGAAATGGAAGATAATGCTTGAGTGCTCTCTCTAAAAAAGCAGCCAAGATAATTTCCTACACTTACCTGCTCATTAATTCTGATAAGAAAAATTGCTTCCCTACCATTGCATGGCCAGTGCTCATGCTTTTCAGGAACATATTCTCAGTGAAAAGGAGAGTAGAGTTGTGTATTTCTTCTGACTAGCCAAAGTAAGGGATGAAGGTGTTCCACAGCTCTCTCAAGGCCCGTGATTTCAGTCCTCTGAATGAGAGCAGGAAAATGCAAATACACTCCAAACTGGAGCTTCATATTTGGAGGTGTCTGTGCTATGGGGGAGCCAGGCCTGTTCATGGGACTTAGGCAGGTTGGATACAAGACATCATTGCAGTCAGGTGTTTTTACAGAGGGTTATGGATCTTGCCAGACCTGCTGGACACTCTCATTTTAGAGATTGCTAGCAATGCAGTGGTCAGGGTAAGTTGTTGTAAAATCATAACCAAAGATATTCTCCTCAGCTGCCTGCTGGTCTGATTTATACCATGGCTTTGCAAATCAGCAGTAGGAAAATATACCGTGCTATCACCAACTATCACTATTTGGACTTGTGATAATCAGACAAAGAACAGAGTAGTTTTTTAACAGAACATTAGTTTCTGTTTGGATTACTTCTTTTGAAAACTCACAGTTTAGGATGCACTGTAAACAGTCACCAGGGAACAAAGAACGTGGCCAAGCTCTGGCTGAACCAAGCCAACATTGCTGGAGCAATGGTAGATCTACATGCCTTTCTCTGCATCTCCTCCTGGGAGAGCTGGGAACTGTCAAAATCAAGAATAAATTGAGAACAGGGATGGCTCAGCTTTATCATTGTATCAGCTAGTTTTCCTCAGAGTACATTTAGATAATAGCACTAAAGAAAATAGAAGCTGGTTTACAGTAGAGCTGCTGTTACCTGTGTCATTCAACTGCTGCAAAAGCAGCACCAGGTAATTTCCAGGGAAAACTCACTGCATATAAATATGTGAGGGAGGAAAACAGCCACAAATGAGGACCAGGAGGAAAACAACAGCAATACAGTCACAGCCAGGAAAGCAAAGAGAACTGACACTCGTGTGGATGCAGAATAATGAGCTATGTGGAGCTATGACTGACAGTGGGACTTATCAGCAGCCCAAAATTGCAGGGATGCTCCTCCAGAAAACGATATTGCAAATGAACTGGAAGAATGAAAAATTATGACAGTGACTCTGACAAGCTCCGAGGAAAGCGAATTCTTCAGCAAGTGCTTTAGCAGCCCATAAGCAGCAGTGACACTGGCTGCAGATTCTCTCCTGAGGGCAGCTCAGTCCAGCAGTCACAGAGAGAAGGAACAGTGAGAACAGAGCTCAGCCCTGACAGAGATTTCTACATACTGCAGAAAACTGAAAAGCTTCAAAGAAAGACCATTATTTATACAGAACTTATACTAAAACCTGTGCCCTCTTGTGTGCCATTCTCTTCTTATATGTCAATTTTTTCTGGCTTTATGGCACCATCCAGTAACACCTCAGTTACATTGTCAAACTTTTGACTTTCACGCTTTAAAGCCCAAGGTTCAACAACTGGGACCAACAGTCAACTGCCCTGTGGGATTTGTGGAGAGTTTGAGGTATTTTCCCGCTTTGCTTTCTACTGGGACAAAGTTTCACATCCCTGAGCCTGAGTTCACCTCCAGAGACATCACAGAGCTTGGGATGTTCTTGATGAAAGTACCTCCCTGCCAATGTGGACTGCAGTTTAAAGAAGGGATGAGTGGAGGAGGAGGAGGAGGCTAGCTGAGCCACATGCCATCTGCCTGTGCAGGGCTGATGCTCTGTCAGAGTTTATCACAGCCATCATTAGCCTCCACAAGATTTGTAGGCAGCAGGAATGAGACACAGTCAAGAAATAAGGATCCTCTTCTGGCTTCCCTAAGGGCAGAGGGAGAAGGCTGCTCCAGGGCTTCCTGCAAGCATCAGTTATTACAGGCTTCCCCAGGGCAGGCCACCTGTCAGCCTCCTTCACCATGGACATTTCCATTTGGACACCGCCCTTTGAGCTTGGCTTTGCTTTATAATGAGACTGCGTGGACTCTGAAGCAATCGAAAGAAAAAAAACCTTAAAACTGTGATGTATCTGCTCTTCTGTGAAGAACACATTTATAATTGAGTCCTACAGACAGGGCAGGACTGAAATGGGATTTTCTCCCACTCTCGTTTCTTTTCTTTCTTTCTTTCCCCCTCAGCACATGCTTGTTTCATAAGTTTTCTGCACTAACCTCAGAGATGGACATGTTTTCATTTCAGGCACTTGACCTATTGTCCTTGGGTATTGTATTTAACCAAACTCAGCTCTAAGCCCCTAAGAATGAATGGATTACTGTCTCTCTATGAATTTTGTTAAAATGCTGTAGGAAATGTCAGCTTCACAGTTTCCAGGGTTTGTGTTTAAGGAAAAAGGATTACTGTGCCAAACAGTGAATTATAAGCTCCTAGGTCCTACAAATGAGACTGATGTAAATCTTTCTCATCATCTGGGAAAATCTGGGATTAAAACAGTACTGCTGCAGTCCAAACACTGCCTTGTTTGCCCTGATATCCTCTGCCTCCCTGCCCAAGAGAGGCCATGCCCAAGCAGTCTCCCTCAGCTGGGGCTCATCATCACAGCTGGGGACACACAGGGGTGCTCCTCACACTGGCAGAGTCCTCCCTCAAAGGGAGACAAAGGTGTGACTGCCATCCAGCTGGACACCTCAGAGCCCCCATAGGGAGAGCCCCCCTCATTTTAGCTCTGGGGAACCCAGGTAAGGCTTTTATTGAACAGCACAAGCTCTGGAGCTCCTGGAGCCTGTTTTCCCCAGGTTTGGCACTGCCTGCTTGGGTTCCCTGTGACAAGGTGAGACATCTGCATTTGTGGAGGCTGTAAGGGCAAGGCCCCCATGTGCTGTGTGGGGATCAGCCAAGCTGCTGAGATACCCTGTGGCTTCTCTGATACCTAATAGTGCTCAGCTCACCTACCTTTGCTTCTGGGGGAGGGCACATGGGGTACTTGGCTGCTGCCTTCATGACACAGCTGAGTATTTGAGGTATTTAAGATTTCTATTTCCATATCAAACTTGGCTGAAACCAGCCACAAGGAATTAGGAATCCAAGAGATTCAAAAGACAGGTAATATTTTATGGTGTGACTCTTGGGGATGGTGCTGTGCAGGGCCAGGAGTTGGACTCAATGATCCTTGTGGGTCCCTCCCAACTCAGTTTATTCTGTAAATCTGTGATCAGCTTCCAGCAAGCCTCAGCTCAAGTTTCCTTCATTCCATCTCACCTGGCAGGCCTGATCCTTTGCCACATTGACTACTGCCTCATCATTTACACCCAAAAGTATGTGTAGATGTGTTATCACAGCTCCTTACAGGCACTCTTGTCATTAACCACATCTCCACTTCAGGATGCTCACCATGTCCAGACACCTGGAAAGGGTGGTGGTCCCTGGTGGATTTAATGGCCACTTTTCCTGGGAAGAAAAAAGGTGGAAGGGGAACCAACCATACCAGAGAGTGTGCTGATACAAGAACAACATGGGAGAATATAGTATGGAGACAAATGGGGGAAAAAAAAGAATGAGAGAATGTGAAACAGAACTAGCAGGAAATTGTAGCATGAGGTAAATAAATCCAGTATTAATCTGATCCGAATTTACTTGCTTCATTCACGCATATGCCAGTAAAAAAAGTGTGTCTATATTCCTTCCTAAGGATTAACCATTCTCTGGGAGAAATACTGTTCATTTCCAGTAAGGAGAGCACTAGCACTTACAAAAAGAATCTCAGGGCGTAAGATGAGAGGACACCTGGCACTGGTCCTTATCCCATAAGTGGTCTCCAGCTAGAAATCAGATTTGAAGTAAATAAACAAACCTGAGCAGGAGCATGCTCATCTAGGTGCTCTTAAAAATGAGCAGTATGTATAGTTCCTATTACAGTGACATCTGCTTTGTCCTTAATGAGTGACAACTGAGAAAGTCTCTTCCCAAAAACACTTTTGACATTATCGACATAATCAGAAGTCATCCCAATATATGCAGGCAATTAGTGATAACCACATCTCAAATAAGAAGCAAATCTACCACAAGTATCAATATTCATCTGGAGAGTATGAATCTTTGAGTCATATTTAAATGAGTTTCCTTAATTAAGCTGACAATGAAGTCAGTTCATGTTTATGAAAGTGCACCTCTTCCTCTATCATTACAGGTTAAAGATTCTCTGGAAATTTCTCTCCTTCCTTTATTAAGAGCTTGTAAAACTGAACCAAGTTTGACTTTCTGCAGATCTGGGCCTATCCTCAAACGTGGGCTCACCCACATGTCTTGGATGCTCACAGAAAAATAACTCATGCTTTAAAAAGATGCAGCACTGCTGATTCTGATGTAAGTAAGGGCAGATATGAGTCTTGGCCTGCATTGATGGGCTGCTGCCTGTCAGAGTATGAAATAGCACTGCATGCAACTGTACAGATCTGCATTTAAATCCGCTTCTATGTTTCAAAATCACACATAAAATTACATATAAAAAGATAGAGACATGTATGAAAAGGTAATACTGCTAGGGTAGAACTTTACAGCATTCATAAAAAGTGGCAACTCTGGTATTAAATGACTGTGCAGCTGCACTTGCTTTTAGTTTTCAAAAGATGGTGCTTATTAGCAAGAAACTATCTGATAACCAAATAAAAATGCAAAAATAGTTGCCTAAATCTGCAAATGCAAGACTTCCCTGCACAGATTTATTAAATTGAAAGTATGAATAATGCTCTCTGAGCTAATAGTTGTTTCTGCAAGGATCTGGGGTATTTTTAATGTGCCTGAGACTTTAGCTCTCTGGCTAAACTGATCTTACATACTCAGCTCAGCCTGCCTTGAGCCTGGATGATTTAAAAAGAGCTATAACCCAGGTTGGAATTGCAAGTCAGATCTAGGGCATCTGTGCCTGGGGTATTGTTACATTGTCTACAAGCATCACTCAATCTCCCTTTGCTTTCTGCATTCAGCCCTTGTAAATAAAGTAAATACTGCCTCCAGCTCAGACTCTGCTTTTTCAATCCTAAGTCTCAAAGCTGACAACAAATAGGAGGTATGCATTATCAACAGGAGTTTGCTGAAATCTTGATGGAGCTATTCAAAGCAATTTTTATGTGAGAGACTGTGTTTGAGATAGGAACCCACCATGTCAAAGGGCAGGCTACTCTTTCTCCACCTGACACAAATCTCTCCGTTAACATTTCAATAAATGCTGCTTCTCAGTTTCCTCCTGGGAAAGGATCAGGGTCCAGGGCAACAGCTTTTTTAGGGATTGTAGGAAAGCAGATTTTAACTAAGTAATAGAGTTTTCTTTCAATTCTGAAGATGAGTCTGGAGTGGTTCATGCCCTGAGTACATAATCATCTCTAGCCTTATATCCAGCATTTCCTGATGGATTTCTCTCTTTGCACAGACTTGCATCTCTTTTCAAATAATTGCCATCTCCTTTTCTTGTCCTTGAAAGCTAGCTCTTTTGTAAGCTACTGTCCAATTCTATCTTCCCTTCATACAGTGTGTCATGTTGTGATCTCCTTAAACCAGCTGAGGAGAGGCATTAGACACTGTTCAAAGGAGATAAAGAGTGTGTTTTGAAGCTTCATCAATTTAATTTTTACCAGTTAATTAGAATCAAAACTTTAATAAAATAACAGCTACGCTAAAAATGTGGATGGAGGGGGATATTCAGTTTGTTGAATTGTTGGGGAATTTCCAGCTCTGGTTACACGGCTAACCTCAGACAGGAGAGCATGGTTGACATCCCAGGTCAAAAATACATGCCGGTATAAGCTGCAGAATGCCTGCAGGCATCTGAGCCACTCTGTGGGGACTTGCGGGATCTTCCAAACCGTTACCAGTCAGCAGAGGGCAACACAGTCACAAAAACAGGGAAAAGCTTCCCAGGCTCTTTACAAATGTGTAACCCAAAGCCACAGCTCCCTGTGCACACGTGAGCAGGATCAGGTTCCAGCCTACTGCAGCCAAGGATGAAACATTTTGTACAAAACCCTCTTTTCCCCAAATACAGCTGATAAGCAAATGAAAGGACACATGATAAGTAAACCAACTACAGTTGCCAATATCCCAGTAGAATTTCTATGTGATAACCAAGAAATAAGTGACTACAGCAAAACATGTGAGCTGGCTGCACACATTTTAAAGGTAAATTCAGCACAGGGATATGGGACAGACTCTTAAGCTGGAGAACTAAACAAATAGAAATTCTGGTGTAACCTTGAGAAGAAATTTATAAGAAAGAATCCTTTTATTCTTGATGGCAATAGTGCAAATACTAGATCAGACCCTAAGGGTCCAAAATCTAGCACAATATGCCCTACACCTATATGGCACCCTGGCATCCAAGGGGCAGTAGTTTGGAGGGGTTTAGTCCCACTCTGCACCTGCATTTTCCTTCATGGAGGGTGGAATTTGTGTGAGATTAGGGTTGAGGTGAGACAGATACGTGCACAGTGGGGAAACTAAACAGACCTGCAACAGGAACAAAAGATAAGAAACATGGCAAGACAGAGGCATCCACTAGATATTTCTGACCTTTTTTTTAAAAATAGTCATTGCCTGTATGCCAAATCTCTGAGAATATCAAAACTATATCAGCTTGGATCAAATATCAGTTAGCTCTTCTGACAATGACCAGAAGTAGATACCTAGAGAAATGTTTAAGCAAGGAAATGCCTGTAGAGATACTGCCCAGAACATCCTGCCAACTAGTCACAACCTGCAGGGCAGCAACAGCCTGGACCATAAGGGCTGTGTTTGTGTTTACCAGCCCTTCACTGATTTCTCTGATGAGAATGAAATGCATGAAGACCTTTATCACCCTCCAATTCCTGTGGCAAGGAGTTCATGGAGCCCTTTTGAAGAATCACCTGGGTTTTGCCCTGAAACTTCTTACCCACTGGTTTCCCTCATGCTTGCACTGGAAGGGGTGGTGAAAACCCTCTCCTGTTCCCTATTGCCCCAGCACTTAGAGACTGCCTTCCTCTCTCCGCTGACACCTCTTTTCCAGATAGAATAACTGTACTGTTTATTTCTTGTAAGGAAGAAGCCCCATTCCTTTGGCCACTGTTGACATCCTGCTCTGAACATTTTCCTGTCCCAATCCAGCTTTTTTGGGAGGCAGTTAAACTTTCCACTTCTGTATTGCAGGGAATGACTGTGAACTGTATTAAAATAACAACTATAACTGAACATTACTAAGGTACAACACTATTCAGCTGCCTGTCTGCCTTGTCACTATGCAGCAGAGATGTACAATAAATACTAGTAAAACTTAAACAAATGACAATCAGAAGTCAAATGAAACTAATGAAAGTCAGAGGATGATGAAAATAATTCCTTCTTCTTTATTCCCCACCCTAGAGAGGAAAATCCTCACAAATCACCTCCTTCCAATTCTGTAACACAGCATCCTGTATCTTACTCTAATGGCATCTGTTTTGATCTCCCATAGTCAGAATGGCAGTTTTAGGTTTCCAAGCCAAGCACAGCTTTCTTTTCCCATAATGAATTCTGCCTTTCCAGCATATCAGCCATAATGTGGTTGCTATGGAATTGGTTTTGCCTTTTGCTGTTAAAAGATGATGGGCTTTCTCATTTAGCAGCATGCTGTTCCATGGGCAGGGCCCCCAGCATCTGGCACACCAGAGGCACTGATGTTCATTCCTCTTTCAGGTCTTTATGATCCAATATACATTTTCCATGCATGCTCTTTCCGAACAACACTTGCTGTTTTATTTTTTTAATTCCACTTTATGAAACACAGTTGGCCACTAGGGATTCTCAAACAGACTGTTCCATTTTCAGAATGGGGAAAAGCACAAAAGTAAAATCCATAGCTTTGGTTGTTACCCATCTAAAACAAAAAGTGCAAGCATTTTTACGAAGCCCATGGCAGCCTGAGGCTTTGCTGAATCCCCCCTACATGCCGGGACACAGCAATTCTGCTGCAAAACATGATAACTTTTGGATGGATGGTGCCTGACTTATCCCTCATATGCATACACATACCTAGATGTAACTGCACATATGGGAGAGATTCATGCTGCTGCAGGTGGGTAGATATTCCCCAGGCTGCTCTCCTAGATCAATACTACCAGCCAGGATTATTTGGCATCCAGCAATAAGCTCTCCCTGCGCTGGATGTATGGCCAACACAGGCAGCAGAGACATGAGGGGCCCGTGAGGGCTCTGCCCGAGCCGGAGCCGTGCTGCAGGACACGGATACATCCAGCCCCCAACAGGGCTCCAGCCCCTGAGCGCCTGGAGGAAGTGCGAGGTTGTCCTGCGGGCACGTCCTGCTGGCTGATAAGGAGTGGGCTGCTCGTGCCCGCAGGCAGGCCGTGTCCCCATGCAGGCCGTGTACCCAGTCAGGCTGTGCCCGCAGGCAGGCCATGTCCCCCGTGTCCCCAAACAGGCCGTGTCCCCAGGCAGGCCGTGTCCCCCATGTCCCCAAACAGGCCGTGTCCCCACGCAGGCCATGTCCCCAGGCAGGCTGTGTCCTCAGGCAGGCCGTGTACCCAGGCTGGCCGTGTCCCCAGGCAGGCTGTGTCCCCATGCAGGCCATGCCCGCAGGCAGGCCATGCTCACAGGCAGGCCGTGTCCCCAGGCAGGCTGTGCCTGCAGGCAGACCGTGTCCCCAGGCAGCCCATGTACCCAGGCTGGCCGTGTCACCATGCAGGCCGTGTCCCCAGGCAGGCCATGCCCGCAGGCAGGCCGTGTCCCCCGTGTCCCCATGCAGGCCGTGTCCCCAGGCAGGCTGTGCCCGCAGGCAGGCCGTGTCCCCACACAGGCCGTGTCACCACGCAGGCCATGTCCCCACACAGGCCATGTCCCCATGCAGGCCGTGTCCCCAGGCAGGCACACCGGGCTGGCCTGGCTGCGCGCCGCTCCACACGTAGCGGGAAGGCGCAGGAAGGATTTCCTCTTCTCGCTCCCGGCCCCTGCACGCAGCCCGAGGATGAATCATGAGCCTTCTTCCACTGCAAGATACCAGGGAGCTTTTTCAGCATCCTGGATGCAACCTGCCCCGAAAGCAAGGTCTGAGTTAGTGGTGCTCTGCACTCTCGAGCTCTGTAAAAAGATATACATCAGCTGCACGTTTCATTTTGCTGTCCCTTATGGCAGGAGAAGTGAAGGCAGAAAAAAGCAGAAATTCCATAGATGACTTAAGTGGAGGCTGAAAAAAAACCCACTACAACTCACAAATTTAATTTTCCCTACTGTTTGCCTTTTGAACCTCCTTTCTGAGATGACATGGACAGTTTCAAAACTGATTAATGAATGTTACATTGTTGACAAGCAGGAATAGCATCCCACTGGATCAAAAGAACAGGCAGCCTCATCAAAGAAAGGCCAGACACAAGGGATTACACCTCACATGCCACTGGAAACCCACCTATGAAACTAAAAGAAAACTAAATGTTGTCAAGGGGCATATGCTCAAATTTTATGGTCTTCCAGGACTGAAATATCAGACTCCAACCCAAACTGTGTAAAAGCACTACAATTTTCAGACAGAAAAAGCTGTCAGCTGCTATGCAGCTGCTTGACTAGAAAACACTGACTTTTGTCACAGAAGGGTTAGGAAACAGTTAAAGTAACTGGGTGGTTATTTCTTAAAAAAAAATAAAAATCTTTATCTTACAAGCTAAACCTGCCTGCATGATTAATAAATGGAGAATCCAGGGTCAGGTTTTGTAAGGGCTGCTCTGCTGCCAGCTGCCCACAGGCCAGGTGGGTTTGGGAGAGCAGAGCTGAAGTGTGTCCCCTGCTGCAGCATATCTGGAGAGCATGGTGCAGGAGACTGATCCATGGGGCAACACAGTGTCTGAAAGGTGGTCTTACATTAATAGTTTTGAAACAGCAATCTTAAAGCCAAAATCTCCTTAGACATCAACAACCATGAGAATTCAAGGCACCTGGCAGGACATTTTGGGATTTGATTGTTGCAGCCTAGGTAGGTCAGAAGAAAGTTGTGAAATGTCAGAGATATTGCCCAACTCCTGACTTGAAACCCACAATGGAGAACAGAATCCCTGTCTAGATGAGCTCTGGCCAGTACTGGAGTCAAAAATACCTTCAGTGTTTTTTTCATTTCTGGAAAGATCTGTGGGGGAGGAAAAGGCTGTCCTGGGAAGTAGAAGCAAGTGGCTACACAACTCTACTTGCCACAGTGAATTAGGCAGTCTGCCATAGGGCCAATTCAGAAAAACAAGTATCCCCTAGTGAGCCACAGTGCTGCACAGGACATGGACAGCCTTTCCAGCAATCAGCTGGCACAGGAGCATGCTTCCTCTCAGTCTCTTCTTTGCTCTCACCCTCTGCTTTGCTCTTAGCCTCTGCTTTGCTCACAGCCTTAGGCTTTGGTGGGATGGTGACAAAGACACATTTCTAAATGTATGTATACATTATTTTGCAAGAAAGTATATTAAATACTTACTTATATTTAAGGTGAATTTACGGCTATTTGAGATTAAAAACAAGTATACAATATGTGACCTAGTCGATTTTTATTTATTTGTGAAAATTGTTGGCAGCAGGATGGAGGCTGCTCTGTGCATGTGCTCTCCTAGGAGATGTAATGGTACTTTGATTAGAAAAAAAAAAAAGAAAGAAAGAAAGAAAAAACACTGTCTTGTGTCATTTGGAGATTTGGAGATTTTTAATTGGAATATCTTCATCGTAACTTCCTCTCCACAAAGGGAGATGGAAGTTTCAGTTCCTGCTCTGAAGACTGCTGGCAGTGTTTAGACTTATGCCCAGCACAAGGGCCTAGATATATCCAAGTGGGCATGTAGAATCAATAGCATGGAAAACAAAACGAGAAAAGTCCCAGCATTTATCTGTGGTGCCCCACTGCCTTCCCGTGGAAGCAGCAGTGGGCTTGTGCTGGCAGATGCATGGCTGAGGCATCAGAGGAACGGGATGCAGCAGAGGGAGGCAGTGTTGCATCAGCTGCATTTAAAGCCGCTCTGTTTTCCCTTCATGAACCAGGGGAAAGTACAGCTCTTAAAAGCAATTGAGAGGAGGAGTTTGTATTCAGCTCTCTTTATTTTACCAGTGGGAGCTTTCAGCTTTCCTATCCTATTTGAAACTATATGCCTTAGTGCTTCAAAGTCATTTTGGAAAGGGAAATGAGCGCATTAAGCTGCGTAACTCCTGCAGCATAAAGAGAGGTCAGGAGTTGGTTTTGCATAAGAATTATGTTATCCAGTTCATGGGGAACTATTACTGCCAGGAAGGTTGAGGGATAAAAATGGAATGGATTAGACAGATCCTACTGTTCCTGATCACATCAGTGCTGATGAACAGAAAATTTGTTTTACAGTTGCACAACCAATCAGCCTAACTCCAGCCCTCTAGAAACAGGACTCCACTGTAAATCAGTCCTTAGCACTCCCTTCAGAATCAGTGGCAAATTCCAGGTGCTGTCAGGCAGGATTTCACTCCCCATGGTAGCAGCCCCTGTCCTGAGATGCCACACAGACACTGTCAGATCAGCACTCCAAATCTAGTATTTCAGAGGATTTCATCTGAGGAACCCACACCCAAAGAAGCTGAATGTGGTGAGCTCTCCAGAAGTACTTCCTGAAATTCAAATGATTCCATTTATTTTTCATTTATAGTTGATAATCATAAGTGCTGCTTTAAGGATGCTAAGGTCATGCAACCCACTGTGACACATTTGCTACATTTTGTTTTCCTGGAATTAGGTAGCCTTTGCTTCTCTTGTAGTATCTGTCCTGCATATCCAAGATTGGCACATCAGATAGAAGCACCCCAGAACCACCACTGGGCTTTGTGTCCTTCTTTGGGATTTCAGGGCAGAGAACAAAGCTGCTGAGATGAGAATTGAGCCTTTGACTCATTAAATATTAATAACTCATGTGGGTTTTTTTTGTTTATTGCAGTTTGGTTAATTCATACCCAGCTGATTAAAAATCACTCTTCCCAAATATAAATCACTTTAATGATTTAATGCCAGACCACAAAATAGGATGTGTCATAATCCACCTTATCCTTTATTCAACCAAAATAACCACAAAACAAAAAACCAAAACACCACAAACTGCTTCATTTTTCTGCTCAAACCATATCACTGTTTGCTGGGGCTCATTTGCCTGCAGGCCCTAGAGACACTATTTCATCTTTCTTACTCAAACAAGCTTCAGTCCTCGGGAGCAGTGATTCCAGACACACCCCACAGTGATTCTGATCTGGCCTCTGCTCATGATGCTGAGGCAGTTATTGGGTCCCCCAAACACCTCCTCCCAGATTTTGTCCCTCATGTGCACTCCTTAGAGCCATTGGGCTAGAGCTGTCTGGTCTGCCTGAACTGCTTTTCCAAGTCAATGCTACAGAGCCCCAGGCCCAGCAAGGGAGGCAGAAGCTCAGGCAGCAAATGCAGGCCATGAAGGACTGGATGTGTCTGCTGACGACTATTTTTGCATGTCCAGTCCTGCCACAGCTGCTAGAAGTCAGGGTGGCATTGATTCTACGATGGACAGGGAGGAGGGATGACAGCAGTGTAACCTATAACTAAGTATACCTTATATTAGGATCAGCTCTCTGAATCTATGGCCAAATTACTTCGCTAGTTTTTCAGGTAAGTGTTTTGCACAGCCAAGAAATCCCTGACTCCTAAATTCCTCCCTTTCCTCTGTCACAAGACCACAGTTCCTTTGGATTTGGAAGCCCATCTGAATTTCATAACCAATAATTTAGTCACTTATTAGCATAATGGTTCATATAAATAGACTGCTTGAATATGAATGCAACCATCATCATCACCCTTCACCTTAAGCAGGGAAAATGAGTGCAGTGGGTCTGCACTCATCATCCTGCTGATCATTTTTTAGCCTTGAAAATCTCTCTTTTCTTTGAAAAGGATCCTGCTGCAATTAGTACTGATACATGGCAGTTGCTGTCTCAGAGCCAAAAAGAACGGATATGTATTTTTAGACAACACTTTAGGGTAAATCAACAGCCAGGTACTTTCCAGGTACCTATGATACCACTGCTTCCCTACGGAAAATGAAAACCTGAAGAGTATAAGAACAGCTGAGATATTTAATCTGTTCACTTTCATAGCTTTTGTGTTAGATCACTAGTGATACAGAGCATGGAGAGTGGGATTCTTATGCATTACTTCTGCTCCCAAACACCTAAGTATCCAGCTCCAGCCTCCAAATGCCCATTTACACAGACTCATTGTCTCAAAAGTGCCTGTGCCCCATTAAATTCTCAGCTGTAGGACTGAGACGTGTGCTCCAGAGAGTCTGCCTGGCACTGGCCTCACATCCTTTCAATATGTATATGAAGGAGGCAACAAGAATAGTGCCTGATGGCAATGGGAATGGAAATGATATGACGTACATATGTGATGCGATTTTCTTTCTTTCTTTCTTTTTTTTCTTGTGAATAAAGCATCTTGTGAAAAGAGGAATTAGATGCAGTATTTATAACAGTCCTTCATAAACATCCCCAAATTCCAAGCAGAAGACAAAAGGCATGAATCATATCACAGCAGGCGCTATAGCTGGGGAAGTGGCCTTTATGAAGATTGCTTCCGTAATTTGGGCTCCAGAATGAAAGAGAGCTGCTCTTAGGAGATCTGTAGGAAGTTGATAATGGCTTATTTAATTGTAGTATCACTAATAAAATCTGTGTTTTCATCAGGAACATTTCCTTAGCTAAAAATGCCATGATTCTTCAGCTGTAGTTTGATCCTGTTCATTTTGTCTATAAATGATATAATGCCAAAAAAATAGATTAGGACATTATAGTTTCCTTTAAAAGGAAACTTTTAAACTGTGGCTTCAATCTACACCATAGAAGATGATAATCCCATAATAACTGACTTGGTATGCAGAAATAAAACAATTACTCATAAAACAGAGATCATAAAGCAAGGAAATTTGTTCTCTATCAATTATAGAGGAAATGAGACTATAATTTGCTCTTTATGACTTGACAGCTAAAAATCTCCTATTAATTGAGCCTTGTCATTAAAGGAATTCTCCCCTTGCATAATTCTCCAGCAGTTTTGGTGGCAGTTTTATGTTCTTAACCTATTTGGTGACATTGAACTTGCACTTTGTACAAGAATATCACCTCATTCATATTAGTCATGGGAAAATCCCAAAATAGAACGGATGTGATCTGGAGAAACTTCTGATGTCTACACTGAAAAGCATAAGACCATCTAGATTCACAGGATTGATGGACAGATGATCAAGTCAAAGGGATCTACACACACCAGTCATTTTCAGATGCATCTGACTTCAGACAGCTACAAAGGAAAATACTAGCTATCAACATAATTTAAAATTAAAATATAAACTACTAACCTACCTGGTTTTCCCACTATTTAACGGCAAAAGTTTAGCAAAGCTGACAGCAGATCTCAGATCATTTGGCAATGCCAGCCCTAATTTATAGCTAGACTTTTTTCCTACTGAAAGCAGGCAGGGATTTTTTAGGAGGCAAATGGTTAGTGGCATTAATGAGCAGTATTGCTGCACTCAGACATCTGTGAACACGTTTCCTGTACACATACAACAGAAGGGGACAAACTCCTGTAAATCATAGGGAGATGTGAGGCAGTGATGGCCAACAAAGACCCAGTGACTAGGAGCATTATTGTCATGGTATCACTGACGCTGGCCTTGTACCTTGTTTTGTGGGTCCCACAAGGCCTGGTATGTAGTTTCCTTACCTTTGTATCATTAATCTCCAGTGCAGATGCTGCAGCTGGATCCAGAAGATGCACTGAGGGCACAAAAGATATGTGAAGAAACTTCTTCCTGCACACAGAGATTTTGGTACAATCCACATTACCCTGTTTAAGGTGCTCAGCAGCTGGAAATCATTTCATAGCATCTTCCACAAGAGAAGTGCTTGAGGTCAGGGAGGAAAGATACAGAGTTCCTGAGGAATCCTGCACAGAACCACTGCCTTGGTAGTGCTAAGCACCAGCAAAGCCAGGCAGAAGAGGATACAATGAGATTTTAATGGGAATATATCACTTCCAGCTTCTTAGGACTGCATTCCAGCCAAGGGAAGATAAGATTCCAGCATTCCTTTGCACTTTACCATCAAACCAAAGAAATGCAAATGATAGCTGACAACAGCTTTAAGGGAGGAAAATGGATGAAAGCAGAGTTTTCCCAAGCAAAGCTTCAAAGCATGAAAGGCAAAAAAATTCCCAGAGCTGTCTACTTGCAAGCAGTACCAGACTGCCTGGAGATTACTCCAGACAACAACAACAGCCTCAAGAGGATAGGCAAGATAGAATATCATGATAGCTGCAAAATCAAATATTGCCAGATATTCCCATCCTAGTCCCACATAGGAAATTACTGGAATGATAACCAGGCTCCCTAATAGCCATTTTACAGATTGTGTGATATTGCATAGCATTCAGGAAGGTTCATCAGCATGAAAAACATGTGTGAGAGAGGAAGATTTATTGTGCAGAAATGTACAATGCAGTCACAGCTGAAAGCTATGATTTGTTACTGCTCTCATGCAAATTGGAGCAAATTTGATCACATTTAACATCGTACATATTTTCATCAACAGGGAAAAATTCTATAGACAGTATTCTGGAAAATGAGAAGTTACAAGTACAATCAGAAAATAAAGACTGTCAGTTTTTGCTAGCTGAAGGAATGGTTGATATTGAGGGAAAAAATTACTTTAGGGAATAATTATTATTATAATTACTTTATTTCAGTTTTGTTGTCTAGCTGATAGGACTCATCAGTTGAGACAGGCTTGCTCTGATAATGCTGACAGGGTCACAACACTGGGGATGACAGCTTATTTTCTCATGACTTCTTATCATACCGAGGATTGTCTTACTGATAGACATTAATATGACAATGCTGCAGCTGCCTCCATCAGATGTGCTCCCCGGAGTTTTAAAAGCATCTGTTACTTTTCACCTTTCTGAAGTAATTGCAATTGTCTTCTACCTGCAGCCTCATCATTCTGCTGAGATATTTCTACACTATGTCCATTACTGAAGGGGAATGAACAATATATCATCCACAAGAAACAGCCACTCACTTTGTCTTTCTGAATTTATCACTTCAGAACACATTAATGCATTATAATATCTATACTTGTGTCCTAATCTGCATCCATTGTGTTCCTTCCATTATGTGCAGTGATGAAACAGTTGTTGCACAGGTATTATTGCTAATGTCCATGAAATATCACAAAGTCTCTCCCTTTTTTTATTTTTAATAGGACTTACAGATTTAGAAATTCTACCTCGATCATATATTTTTTCCATTGTAAATTCATTTTAGGAGAGAATTTTTTATGAATTTCCACTGTAAATTTGTCTTTGGAGAGAATTGTTAACATTTTTTTTGTCCCATATGTTGCTCAAAAATAGTATTACTATTCAACAACCTTTCATCATTCATTAGAAAATTGGTGTGGGAGGGGAAGTGAGGGGAGGCAGCAGAGGAATCTCTATCTCACATGCTTCCCCTTAAATTTGCCGGAGCTATCCTAAATGTTTTGACCTTCTCTGCATCCTCTTGAAGCCGCTTCTTGCAAGAAATCTGGCCATTGAAATGGATGCAATCAAAACAAAGAAAATTCAGAACTTCACTCTCCTGTATGGTAGTAGGCGTGATTCTTTAAATTTTATTATAAATTTCCACCATTTACTATGGGATTTCACACCAGCCAGTTCTGAAATTGGGCTGAATTTTCTACTAGCTTAGAAACAAAATTCACTCTTAAGATTCTAGGAATAGTATAATTTCCTCTCTCATACAGTGTTCCCTGAACTCTGTAAGTACACTCATTTCTTCAGCTGTGCTCATTAAATAGGTAATTAGTATCATGGATATGTAAGAGTCTGAGGTGATTTCACAAAAAAAGTATAAAATATTTTATGTTCAGTTCAGCATGAATGAACTGTGAAATTGTATTTGAATTAGACTGAAGAATTGCACTAGGATGGAGAATTAAATCAGTCTTTAACCAGTAATTTCAGGATGCTTACTTATTGAAAATGTGTACTTTGCTACCCTCAATTAATAAATGCTTGAGGCTACATTAATTTCAGCAGCTTTTCAAAGACAGGTAAATAGTACCAATATTACTAAGAAGGAAGAATCAGATATACAGCAAATTAAAATTTGCTGGTAAATTAAAATACTGGTACCAAATTTTCTTCAGAAGATGAAAGAATGAGGATGAATCTCACCTCCCCCCAGTCATCCCAAAATGAGGTATCTAGTCTATACCACACACCCAGGGAACAGCATGGGGAGAAGAGAAATGGGAACCCCCAGACAACCCAGCCCCACCTTATCCACTTTTTACCTCTCTTCATCCAGGCTGTGACAAGCAGTGAACAAACAGCAAACAGCATTGACTGTGCTTTGCATATATCCAAAAGAAATGAAAAGTGCAAATGACACTGCAACAGCAACCATGTCAGATCTCCTGCAAACATGAGCTGAATTTGCTCACGGCAACAAGGAACAATTTCCAGAGAGGACCTCAGTGTAACAGCCAATGAAGGTACAGTTTAATGAAAAGTTTCAGTACCTTTAACCACAAGTCGTGCTGTCACATCATTAAAAAAAATAATATTTAATTTACAGGAAAAAATAACGTGGTCTGCGGCTGTCATGTAGGCAAAGCATTGGAGTGGTTTGGTCAGACACTATCTGATCTGCAATAAACCTTATCAATGTAAAGTAGCCTTTGTGGTTTGGATTGGGATGAGGCATGCTAATATTTTATTTCCTCTTTTATTAAACTGAGGCCTGAGTGACTGTCAGAAGTGTTACTCTCATTCAGAAATTAAAACGAAATAGCTGAGCATGGAGATAATACAAATCAATCTCTGCTTGATTCACATGTAACTAAATAATGATTTTTAAATAATTATATTTGTTGTTGATATCCTCCTGAACATGCCAAAAAGTCAAGCCAAAGAAACACAACTCACCTGCCACTACCCCATGAACCCAAGCCTACAGGTGGGTTGGTTGTAGACATGAGCAAGGCTGGCACCTCCTGCACTGACAGAGCTCTTCTGGAGGCCCAGAGGGGTGCCAGCCCCTCAAGAAACACAAAGACAAGCAACAAAGGGAGGGCTGTCTACCAGTTCAGTCTTGTAAAAACTAAACAAAAGCCACAATCAGGAAATTTGAAATAGAAAGGACAAACTTCAAGCTGTCATATTTCTAAATGAGTGTGTATTCATTTATCTGTCAAAATATTTTCAGGGGTTTCTATAAAACAACAGTATTGTGATGTCAGTCCACTCTTTAGAAAGTTTACAACAAAAGAAGAGGGGGAATAGAGGGTATTTCAAGTACTCACTCTTTCACATGTCTGGTTTTTCCCAGGTAAATATTACTTACACTTCAATACAATATGTTATACTGTAAAACTATTTTATGAATCTATTTGAATCTCTGACGATATTTAGTGATGTCTTTGTTAATGTGGTTTTCTTTCAAGAACAACAGAAATGTTTACTTTTGAAAGAGGAACTTTTCTTATCTTGCCCTGAAGAATGTATGCAAGTTCAGGCTCAAAATATTGTACTTATAAAGGGTTTTCTTGTCAGTATAGAATAAACAGAGCTTATCCAAGTTCAAAAAGAAAATGTGTGAGAAGGCATAATCACTTTGACTCAGAGACTGAATTGCCGGTGTTGAAATGGATGTGGATGGAGCAGGACGGGCAGAGAGTAAAAACAGTGTAAAACAAAAGGGGAGCTAGGGACACTGTCTGGAGAGCAGCTTGATCTCCTGGTGACAGCATGGCTTTTTGGTTTCCATCTCTTTTCCATGCTTCCAAGTTTCATTGACCTGACATCTTCAAAGAGCTGAAAACAATTATGGAAGGAGGCCCAGCTGCTTCTTTGAGGTGTCAGTGCTGGGGAATAAGGCATGGAAATAACAGAAGGTATTCCCAGGCCTCAGGCATGCCAGGGAGACAAGAGCTCCCAAGGCCATCACAAGGACTCAGCCAAAGAGGTTGAGGGGATGTAGGAAGCTGGGCATAAAATGCATCAAAGGAGGGCACAGGGTACCAGGGATTTTGGAGTGGCAAAGAGGAAAACCATCACAACACAGTCAACGAGAATCAGCAGCAGAGAAGAAAAGAAAAAGAAAAAAGATCTCTGAGAGTCAGGCAGTTCTTTCTCTGTTTGCCAAATTAATTTTGCAATTAAGTTCCTAAGTGCTTTATTAGCTGTTCTTTTTCCCATTAAGCAGTTTTAGCAGCCATTGGCATGCCATATAAATACAGTCAGAGAAAGCAGACAGCATAGTTATTAACAGGAGGTTCAGTGTCTGTGAGGCACACTGCCACTATCAACTTTGTTATACAAAACCACTTGATAACTGGTTCCCCATTTCCCCACCACAAACAATTTTTGAATAGACAGAAGGCAAAACTTGCAGCAAGGTAAGCTTAAAGCTCAGCAAGCTTAAAATTCCTGATCAGGCTCAGCTCACTTTCAAAGATATCTGAAAATTACTTGTACCTTCTCATAGAAAAAGCAACCATCCCCTAGCTCATGCAAAAAATAAAAAGTTTTTCCAGGATGTTATACAAACTCATACATTTATACAGCTAAATAATTCAGGGCAAAACTGCCTGTAACTAACTGTACATGCTACATGTACAGTTTGTATCTTCATGCAAATTTATTTGAGCAGCTTCTCCTTTTTGTTAATTTGTATAGCCTTTGCTTTGTATGCTCCCATTTTTATGCTCCCGGTTTTTATGAAATCTTTTCAAAATGCTACCTTTGTACTTCTATCAGCACTGCCCAAAACTGCGTGTAACTAACTGTATATGTTATAGCCCAAAGTTTGTATCTTCATGCAAATTTATTTGACCAGCTTCTCCTTTTTGTTAATTTGTATAGCCTTTGCTTTGTATGCTCCCATTTTTATGCTCCCGGTTTTTATGAAATCTTTTCAAAATGCTACCTTTGTACTTCTATCAGCACTGCAGTCCGACTGAAATAAGTATGGCCACATCCAGTTGACAAAAGTCCACCTACTTCAAATTCCCTTCTCTGGCAGGGGCCAATAACAGATGCTCAGAAAACAGGTTAAAGAACAAGTACATCTGCTGACTGTTCTCAGGATACCTTCCCCAGTTCCAGGAATCATCAGTTCAGGAACTTCTTGAACCAGGAATGTCATCTGCCATGGTTAGGTTATTGGGTTTAATAGGTCCCCGAAGGATCTGTTTAAAGTGCTTAACCTGAGCCTTCACACTTATCATTCAATTGGCTAAACTCAATGCCTCCCCTTCATGAGTTCCAATTTTCAAAGCAGTGGAGCTGCTTTATTATTTGCTTTAGGAGTAATAAATGGCATTCAACACTATTCTAGAAGAAATTCTTTTATCATCATGACTAAAGCTGGATTGAAGTGCCATATTATTTTCCAATACTGCCCCATTTTCCTGTATAAGAAATCTTGCAAGGCACTTGTCTGAAAACAGTACATGACAAATCTCCTTCAGGTATTGTCATAATCTGAAAGAATTCAGGAAATTTTCTGCTGCTGTTCTATGATACCTAAGAGACTGCCAGGAGACCTAGTGCAACTCAAAAAAAAAAAAGGGGGGGGCATAATTGGGATAAATACCCAGTGATGTTTATGTGCACAAATATACAGCAGAATCATGCCAGGAAAGGAATTATTTAAGTTCAAGCAACAGGACATATTGAACATCACTTTACAGATCTTTCTGAACAGATCTGGGCAGATGTTTGGAAAATCTGGGTAAGGGTGTATTTGGGTATTTTTGGATGGATAGGAATAAGGACTGATAACCGTGTCCGCTGCTGCTTTGAATGTCAAGAATAGTTTTGGTGGTCAAGTGGTGGAGAGAAAATGCCCTTATAACTTAAACCACAGCTAAGCAGACTGAAGTCCTGCTTCCTCTGAAACCTTTCACAGGTTCACCTTTGAGACCATTTTCTTTTTCCCCTGAGAATTTAAAATTGAAAAAAGCACATGAAATCCCTCTCTGGGGTACAGACACAGTCTCACCCTAATTCCAACTCCTTCAAATGATGAAGACTTTGTCACTGATCTCAAGAGTTCAGCTGGACTGCTCAGGTTCAAGTCTGATGCACAGTCCTCTGGGAGAACACCAGCAAATCTCTCATTGACTTTGAGATGAGAACAGCTCGTCATCTGTTACCACCTTCCTGATGGTGGTGACAGCTTAAATACTTGTATCCTAAACACACTGCATTCTGCTTGTTGATCTTTGTGAAGCTCCTCAAAAAGCTGCTTCTTCTCATGAGGGCAATGGTGGATGATGAGTCCTTATCTCTGAAAAGGGAACGCAGCCAACAGTCCCAACAACTTACCAGGAATGAAAAGCATTTTCATATAACAAATGGGGAAAGAACTTTGCTCTAGCAAGATTTTAAGAACAGATGAAATTTAATAGCCTCCTGCAACAGAACAGCATGTGACTCAGAGGCAGCCACTCCAGCTCTGCCTCAGCTGCTTACTTTCAGTTCCTCGTTTAGGAACTGTTTACATTAAACAAATGAAAATTTAAAGAAGGAAAGAAACCTGCTGTTTCAGATTAAAAGATCGTGTTGGCACAAGCATGCCTCTGTCCACTTCTGCAGAGGGTGAAGTGAACTACAGACCGAAAAGAGGAGCGCTTTGCTGAGTCACGGAAACCAGGACTATCTCCAGCGTGCTGCTGATCATCACCACCCAATACCCGGCTGCCGAGGGAGGGGACAGGGAGTGGCAGGCAGCACAGCACTACCAGTACCACCAGTTATTTTCCAAAGCACGTCCAAGGTGCTGGACTGGAGCTGTAAAATGGCTCACTAGAAATTCTGTATGAAGCAATGCAGTCAGACGAAAACAACTTACATCAGCTATCTACAGTGAAGAGCTATCACATGCCTAGTACATAAATGCCATTGAAAGCAAAACAGGAAGGAAAACAAAAGACCAGATCACCTCAAACAGAACCAAGAAGCTGCAATAAATAAATCTCAAATCCTCAAGTAGTCTGAAAGCCAGTCACAGCAGATCTAGTGGCTCTTGTAGCTTTGTTTAGGACTGGGCAAAACCACAATGGGCTCTCTGCACAAGCTGCACCAGAACACAGTGCGAAGGGAGCTGCTAAATTCTTCTCCACTGAGTCATCTAAACAGAAAAGCCACCAGTGTGAAGGGCTTTCAATGGAAAATACCTAAATCTGACATATGAAATAATCAGAGATGAGCAAGGACAACTTGCAAATACACAAGTACGAGAGGTAGGTAACTGAAAAGCAAAACTACTGAATAAACCACACCATTTAGAAATGGTTGCTGTTATGTGGTTATGAGATGAGATGCCAGCAAAAACACCAGTTCTGTTAAGATTTTATTATTCAGAAAAAAAATACATATTTTGATGCCTTACATTTGCTTGAGGATTCAAACAAGCACAAATTTTCAACACAACACTTCAGAAGAGTAAAAAGTGCCATATGGCATGGACACCACAGTTATCAGTAGTGCTGGTGCTGTGACAGAGGTGTTCAGAGCACCCCATTTTCAGGAACACAAAGTCAGTGGGATGTTGTTGCCCACACCTTTACAGTTACATCTAAACTTAGGTATGCCTCTGCAGAATTACATTACTTTCTTTTGCTTCCTCCAGGATTTGGAGAACTTCCTTCACACATCTTTGTTTGCCCTGCTCATGGGCATGACACAGGGTATGAAAGATTTCTGCAGAACTACATTTTGTATAAAACTATCTGCCAAAAATGTGCTTCTCTTCCCTTTTTATGTTCCTTTTTTAAAAAATTGTGTTAACCACTGCTCTCAAGACAGCCTTGAAAACATGAGTTGAACATTAGTACAAACTATACAGTAATGTTACTCTGTAATCCATAAACAACATGCAGAGGGCTAAGGTTCTCAGTAGATTGTTAGCACTGTAACTTAAAGCACACTCAATTTTAAAAAGTACTTAACTTCTTAGAAGGCAATTAAAATTACATTTTACAAGTCATTTATTATTTAGTAATTACATTTACAAGTCAAATATTATTTAGTAAAGCACTACTATGTTTTCACCAAAGCTTTTCTCCAAAACATCTTCATCAAAAAAATCTTCAATTCTTCAGACATTGAGCATATCATAAAATGCAAACCAGTGCAAACTGCAGAGTTGCAGCCACCTGTGATCTTTGTGAAGTCTGTTCATGGGCATATCACTCAAATTTGGGCCAGTGTGAATACTGGTGGCAGGGGAGAGAGGAAGGTAGCTTGCCATGCATTGTGTTGTTTGGAAATGCTCAACTTCAAAGAATAAGCATCAGCCAGCTAAGTCTGATCTTAAAAGTCCAGTCATATCTATGGCTTTTAGTTCCCCTTGGAGTGAGGGGGACTGGAAAAAAATGAGGGCCAAGTCTCTTCCAATGCACCTGCCTGAGGGGAATATGTTGTGTCAGCACTGGAGGATACTCATGAACAGGCTTTGAGCTGTTGCACAAAGGCAAAAAGGTGCTTCCAGGTGACCAGCTCAGGCTGCAGCTTCGCCTTCAGCACTGGTGAGATCGCTGCTTGGCTGGAGCCACTTGGCTCTGTAAACACAATCCCAAGCTTAAACACAGTTACTAGGAAGGAGAGAAGCAGAGGACATCTACAGAGCACAGATCCACAGCTCCACTCTTGGGCACTGGGAAGGCTGTCCTGAAGGAGCTGTGTGTTTTAACAAGTTTGGCCAGCAACCTGGACCACACTCAGACCGTTGTGTTCCTTTGTAAGTGACAGGCTCTTCAGCACAGCTGGATCTGGCAAGTGAGCCTCTGGACAATATTCCTCTGTGGAACAAAAGGAAGTTCCAACAGGCTTAAAATCCCTTCTTCACCCTGCTCAAATAAATGTTAACAGCTGGATGAGTGACCTGAACAGCCCCTGTCACCTAACAGCCTCACATGATTGTTTTGGCTTTACCTTGTGACAAACAAAATGCTGTCACAGGATGAGTCAGACTTTGGACTTGGACAGGTCGAGAAGGACACTGTTCTCTACAAGCTGATCTCATGCCAGAGTAGCACTTTTTTTGAATCAGTCTGCCTGTGTGCCTCTGTGAGCAAGCCTATAGCTAGACCAAAGAAGCTCAAGTAAATGATCGAGGCCACTGAGCTTGTATGCTGGGTTGGTCCTATGCTAAGAGACACTTGACAAACCAGTGTTGTCCCTAAATTTGGGACTGAATGATATGTCACATGGCAGTGAACAAGTTAAAGCATTGCTCAAGATCATATGACCCATGTTATGGATAATCTGCCTTCAAATCACTTTACCAAGGAACTCAATTTTCATGAAGTTTCTAAACTGCCCTTCTTATTTTAATAGAACAAATACATCAGGGGAACTTTGAAGTTCTGAGGTGCTTTTAGCAAAAGGGACTTTTTGCAGAACTTGTAATGGAGAACCAGTATTTAAGACTGCAGGGTGGTCCTTCAGGATGCGCTGGCTATGTCACCTCTCCTTGGTATACCACACCTGTGACAAGGCCAGAATCATGACTCGGTGCTCTCTTGGGCAGAGCTGCGTGCTCGCCGTGCTGTGGGTGCCGCGTACAGCAGGGCGGGCAGAGGCCGTATCTAAACCGCACCACTGCGGGTCCGCACCAGCACGACCTTTCGTGTGGAAATGCAGCAGGT
This sequence comes from Passer montanus, assembly GCF_014805655.1. NCBI lineage: Eukaryota > Metazoa > Chordata > Aves > Passeriformes > Passeridae > Passer > Passer montanus. The sequence goes on from NW_024368818.1 coordinate 2,198,351, forward strand.
GCCCAGCAGCTGTCCACAGCGACAGGAGGCCTGTCCCTGACACCCGCCTATGCCAGACCCAGAGAGCGAGATCTATCTCTTCCTGGCAGCGCTGGGTTAATGGTTACACTTCATGATATTAGAGATCTTATCCAACCTACACAGCTTTATAATTCTATTAATGAGAGACCATCTGGTGGCTAACAAATGTTGCTTTTCCACACGCTGACAAGCCGAGAGCCCGCGGAAGGGGAGCAGCTATAAAACCTCTAAGCTCCGTGAGCTGAGAGCGGAGCGCACGGCAGCCCGGGGCAGCAGCACGGCCACCTCTCCCTGCCAGGCTGAGCTCCAGGCCGGGGCGGCGGCGCTGAACGGGGCCAGCGACGCCGCTGACGCCGCAGATCCTCGCTGTGTAAGCAGCCGAACAGGCCGCGGGAGCGCCGAGCGGCGGCGTGCTGCTGAAACCCCAGGGTGCTGATGCGTCCTGACCTCTGGCAGCAGCCCCGCGCGTCCCGGGCGTGGGGACAAGCACGGCGGCGGTGACAGCGGCGGGCACAGGGACCCCGCTCCGCCGCCGGGCCCGGCCCCGCCCGCCG